>NC_092722.1:105879510-106194650 GCF_047496885.1 Scyliorhinus torazame
TGTAGTTCACGACCCTTAAGGTCGCCCCTCCCTGCTCTTCGCGAACCTCACCGCCGACTGTAAACCCGTCGCCACCAGGAGCAGGCGGTACAGTGCCCAGGACTGGACTTTTATCAAGTCAGAGGTCCAGCGGCTCTTGAGGGAGGGGGTCATCGAGGCCAGTAATAGCCCCTGGAGAGCCCAAGTGGTGGTCGTCAGGACCGATACGGGCTGTGGGCCACATTTCCGTACTTGGACAACGTCACCATCTGCGTCCATGATCAGCAGGACCACGACGCCAACCTTCAGAAGTTTCTCCAAACCGCCCAAGCCCTCAATCTCACCTATATCAAGGAGAAATGCGTTTTCCGCACAACCCGACTGGCCATCCTCGGCTATGTCGTGGAAAACGGAGTCCTAGGGCCCGACCCCGACCGCATGCGCCCCCTCCTGCAACTCCCCCTCCCCCACTGGCCCAAGGCCCTGAAAAGATGCCTCGGGTTCTTTTCATATTATGCCCAGTGGGTCCCCAACTATGCGGACAAAGCCCGCCCACTTATCAAAGCCACCATCTTCCCCCTGACAACTGAGGACCACCTGGCCTTCAGCCGCATCAAGGCAGCTATTACTAAAGCCGCAATGCACGTGGTGGATGAGTCCATCCCCTTCCAGGTGGAGAGCGACGCGTCAGATGTCGCCCTGGCCGCTACCCTTAACCAGGCAGGCAGGCCCGTAGCCTTTTTTTCCCGTACCCTCAACGCCTCCGAGATTCGACACTCCTCAGTCGAAAAAGTAGCCCAAGCCATTGTGGAAGCTGTGCGGCATTGGAGGCACTACCTGGCCAGTAGGAGGTTCACCCTCGTCCCCGACCAAAGGTCGGTAACCTTTATGTTCAACAATACACAACGGGGCAAGATCAAGAATGATAAAATCTTGAGGTGGAGGATTAAACTCTCCACCTATAATTAAGATATTGTGTATCGTCCCGGGAAGATCAACGAGCCCCCAGATGCCCTGTCCTGCGGCACATGCGCCAGCGCGCAAGATGACCGACTCCGGGCCATCCACAATGACCTCTGTCACCCGGGGGTCACCCGGCATCTCCACTTCATCAAGGCCCACAACCTGCCCTACTCCACCGAGGAGGTCAGGGCCATGACCAGGGACTGCCAAATCTGCGCGGAGTGTAAGCCGCAGTTCTGTCGTCCAGACAAGGCCCACCTGGTGAAGGCATCCTGCCCCTTTGAACGCCTCAGCGTCGATTTCAAAAGGCTCCTCCCCTCCACTGACCGCAACGCGTATTTCCTTAACGTCGTTGACGAGTATTCCCGTTTCCCCTTTGCCATACCATGCCCCGACATGATCTCGGCCACTGTCATTAAGGCCCTGCACAGCATCGTCACCCTGTTCGGTTTCCCCACTTACGTCCACAGTGACCGGGGATCCTCGTTTATGAGCGATGAGCTGCGTCAGTTCCTACTCGGTAAGGGCATTGCCTCGAGCAGGACTACCAGATACAACCCCCGGGGAGCCGGAAAGGTGGAGAGGCAGAACGCGACGGTATGGAAGGCCGTCCTTCTGGCCCTACGGTCTAGGAGTCTCCCAGTTTCCCGTTGGCAGGAGGTTCTCCCCGACGCGCTCCACTCCATTAGGTCACTCCTCTGCACAGCCACGAACAAGACCCCAGGAAATCCACCTCCGGGGTATCGCTTCCGTCCTGGCTGACGACACCGGGGCCTGTCCTCCTCCGAAAGCACATGAGGAGCCATAAGGCCCACCCCCTGGTCGAGAGGGTCCAGCTCCTTCACGCCAACCCCCAGTATGTCTACGTGGCGCATCACGACGGCCAACAAGATACTCCGTCCGGGATCTGGCACCGCCGTTTCCCCTGCGACCATCACCGACTCCCCCCCACCCTACAAAGAACACCGCTCCCGCCCCTACATGGCCTATACCCCCCTCACCGCATCGCCAACCTACAGTGATGAAGCTCCAGAAGAGACGCTCTCGGAGTCAACGAGCCCAACACCCATGCTCGCAACGACGAGTTCAACACCCATGCCCAGAGCTCAGGCGATCGCAGCGAATGATCTAGGCGCCGGACAGACTCGATCTGTGAACCCACTTCACCCCCGCTGGACGTCAATTTTTAACAGGTGGTGAATGTGGTGAATGTATTACTGCTACCATTTGTCATAATATACATCCAATCAAGTCAGCATAGTGTCAACCCACAGTTGAACATGTATAATAGTTTAGATGTTAAATAAAATCGTGTTGCACCTTATCAAGTGTTGGAGGTCTGTCTCTCGCTACACTGCATTAAGTGCAGTCCACATCGATCCAGCCTACCAAAAACATCATGGTACCAGTGAGTGATGCTGAAAATTGACGGACCTACCTTGAGTGAATCAGCGTTGACCAGCAAACAGCCATCCGGTGACATGGAAAACATCCGCCCTCCTCCGCAGCTCCGCATCGCCGGCAACCTCGGTGCAAATTGGAAAATCTTCAAACAAAAGTTCCAACTCTATCTCTAAGCTACTGACCTCGAGGCAGCATCGGATGCCAGGAAGATCGCACTATTCCTCTCCACAGCCGGGGACCACGCCATCCACATCTACAACTCCCTTACATTCGCTGAAGGCGAAGACAAGACAAAATTTAAAACAGTCCTACTGAAGTTCGACAGCCACTGCGACATTGAGATGAATGAGAGCTTTGAACGGTACGTTTTCCAGCAGAGGCTTCAGGGTAAGGATGAACCTTTTCAATCCTTTCTGACCCATCTCCGCATCCTCGCGCAGTCATGTAACTATGACTCGACCACTGATTCCATGATCCGGGATCAGATCGTTTTCGGGGTCCACTCTGATTCCCTTCGCCAGCTGCTCCTGAAAGTCAAGCAGCTCACCCTCACCATCGCCATCGAAACGTGCGTTCTCCACGAACGTGCTAACAATCGGTACTCCCACATCAGGGTGGCAGAAACGGCAAAGCTAACCTCCCACGATGCGGAACAGGTGCAGGCCATCGGACAAATGCAGGGCCTAAGTATCGATGAGAGAGGCCATTTTGCGCGCTTTTCCCGGGCCCCTGTGCATGTACGCCACGACCGAGGGGACGGTAAGACCGACGACCAGACTGCGCAGGTGCGTACGTCGTTCGACCGCACTGCGATGGCGCACAGAACGCGCTGACGTTGGCGTCACGACGTGTCTGAATTGTGGCTCCGCCCATTTAAAGCGGCAATGTCCGGCAAAATCACGACGGTGTCTACAGTGTGGCAAGCTTGGCCACTATGCAGCCCTTTGCAGATCTGCTCCACTGCCCAGCGTCCAGCGATTCCCACCACGACGCAGAAGAGTCCATTCAATACAGCAGGCCATGTCAGACTCCGAACCCGACAGCCCAACAGATCCTGGTGCTGAGTGCCTCAAATCTCCATACAGGGTGGGCATCATTACAAAGCATGCGCTGCCTTTCTTCAAGACAGTGAAGCACCTCCCGATCCTCAGCGTGGATCCCGACGACGAGTGGTGTGCTGTCCTCACAGTCAACAAGGCTCGCATCCGGTTCAAACTGGACACCGGCGCATTGGCGAACCTCATCTCGAAATCCGATCTCGACACCATCCGCGTCAGACCAAGCATTCTTCCACCGGCCTGCCAGCTCCTTGACTACAATGGCAATGCCATAGCTGCCAGTGGCTCATGCCAACTTGGAGTTTCCAATAAGTCATTTAAAGCGACACTGAGATTTGAGATCGTGGGACCTGACAGAGCATCCCTGCTCGGTGCTCGGGCCTGCAAACTCCTGAACCTGGTTCAGCGAGTCCACACCATGTCATCCTCACAGGTGACGGCCTCACCTGATGAAATTGATGACATCATCACGCAGTATCACAGCGTGTTCGACGGAATGGGCACATTCCTATACCGATGCAAAATCCTGCTCAAACCAACCCCACCCCTGTGATCCACGCACCACGTCGGGTGCCGGCACCCCTCAAGGACCGCCTCAAGCAGCAGTTACAGGACCTCCAGGACCAGGGCATCAGATCAAAGGTCACATAACCCACGGATTGGGTCAGCTCCATGGTCTGAGACAAGAAGCCGTCAGGGGAGCTTCGAATCTGCATCGACCCCAAGGATCTAAACCGCAACATTATGAGGGAACATTACCCGATACCAAAACGAGAGGAGTTGACCAGCGAGATGGCTCATGCCAAACTCTTTACAAAGCTGGACGTCTCCAAGGGGTTCCGGCAAATACAGTTGGATGCATCCAGTCGCAAGCTGTGCACATTCAATACCCCGTTCGGTCGCTACTGCTACAACTGGATGCCTTTTGGCATCATCTCTGCCTCAGAGGTATTTCACCGCATCATGGAACAGATGATGGAGGGTATCGAGGGGGTGCGCATGTATGTTGACGATGTCATAATCTGGTTCACAACTCCTCAAGAACACATCCATCGCCTCAAGCAGGTATTGCACAGAATCCACGAGCATGGCCTCCGACTCAACAGAGCCAAGTGCTCGTTCGGTCAATCAGAAATCAAATTCCTTGGTGACCACATCTTGCAGCAAGGCATGCGGCCAGATGCTGACAAGGTCTCGGCGATCAACGCCATGAAGACCCCAGAGGACAAGAAGGCGGTCCTCAGTTTTTTAGGGATGGTCAACTTCCTCGGGAGGTTCATTCCCAACGTGGCGTCCCACATCACAGCTCTCCGCCATCTCGTCAAAAAGTCGACGGAATTCCAGTAGCTGCCCGCTCATGAGAACGAATGGCGTGAGCTGAAGGCAAAACTCACCACAGCCCCGGTTCTGGCGTTCTTCGACCCTACCAAGGAGACCAAAATATCCACTGACGCGAGCCAGGACGGTATTGGGGCGGTGCTCCTCCAACGGGATGACTCCTCCTCACGGGCTCTAGTTGCGTATGCCTCCAGAGCCATGACGCCCACTGAGCAACGGTACACTCAGATTGAGAAGGAATGCCTGGGCCTCCTAACGGGAATCGACAAATTTCACGACTATGTGTATGGTCTCCCAAAAATTCGCGGTTGAGACGGGCCACAGGCCACTAGTCCACATAATCCAGAAGGATTTCAATGACATGATGCCTCGGTTACAATGAATCCTTCTCAAGCTACGCCCCTATGACTTTGAACTTGTCTACACGCCAGGCAAAGAACTCATTGACGCACCTCACGAATGGCTGGCAGAAGGGACAGTGTCCCCAGTTTTACAACGTCAAGGCCGACCTGACAGTGGTGGACGGCATCCTCATGAAGCTCGATAGGATTGTGATTCCGCAGAGCATACGAGCTATGGTGCTTGGCCAACTCCATGAGGGTCACCTGGGGTCGGGAAATGTCGACGCAGAGCTCGAGGGGCAGTCTATTGGCCGGGCATCAGCCAGGACATTGCCAACATGGTCCTCAACTGCCCCACATGTCAGAAATTTCAACCAGCTCAATCCAAAGAAACTCTGCAGCAACATGAGATAGTGACCTCCCCATGGTCCAAAGTCGGTGTCGCCCTTTTCCACGCCAAGGGGCGTGACTATGTCCTCCTGGTCGACTACTTCTCCAATTACCCAGAAGTGGTGAAACTGTCCGACCTCACGTCGAAGGCGGTGATTAAAGCATGAAAAGAAATGTTTGCCAGGGATGGGATACCGTTCACGGTGATGAGTGACAACAGTCCCTGTTTTTACAGCCAGGAATGGTCTGAATTTGCCCGCCTATACAACTTCCTCACGTAATGTCCAGCCCCCACTACCCGCAGTCAAATGGGAAGGCCGAAAAAGGGGTCCATATCGTCAAGAGATTACTATGCAAGGCTGCAGACTCAGGCTCAGACTTCAACCTGGCGCTGCTGGCATACAGAGCATCCCCGCAGTCAACTGGGTTGTCTCCCGCGCAGATGCTCATGAATCGCACTCTGCGAACCACGGTTCCAGCCATCCATGTTCCAGACCTTGACCACCACACGGTCATACAAAAGATGCAGCAGTCTCGGGCCCAACAGAAATCAGCATACTACGACGCTCATGCCACGGATCACCCCGAGCTGGTCCCAACTGATCGTGTTCGTGTGCAGTTGCCTTGACGGCAGCTGGTCCGCCACAGCTGTGGTGGTCAAGCAAGTGGCCCCGAGATCGTTCCTCGTCCACATGGCTGATGGCTCCTTCCTCCGACGCAACAGACGGGCGCTGCGCAGAGTTCTACCTAACCATGATGTCCTGCCTCACACAATGCTTCCGCTGGACGTGCCCTACCACGAGGCCATCAATCTACCAGCAATCCTGCCAACCTCTGCGACCACCGCATTGGTGGTGGTTCCGCCTATCCTTGTGCAAGAGGCCCCTGATCCACCCTTGAGGCGGTCAACCAGAATTTGTCGCCCACCACAAAGACAAAACTTGTAGACTGAACTTTTGCACAATTTTGTTACCTTATCGTTTTGACCTCTGTAAATATTGTTTTTACTGTTTCATCTGCCCTATATCTGCACTAGCGAGACCTTCCTATGTACATAAGTTCATTTTAGCACATTCTGTATATAGTCACGCACATATACACATCCACACGCACATGCACCTTAATATTTAATATCTAACCACAAACAATAAGAAAAAAAAGGGGGGGAGATATCATAATATACATCTATGTATATAATGGAGTGCAGACAGGCAGTGATTGACACACAGGCTGACCAGTAAGCACACAGAACAGAGCAGCCAATCACCAAACAGGACACAACCACTATAAAGCCAGAGGGCACCAGTTTTCCCGCTCTCTCGGGACCCAGCCTCTGGGACAGTCAGAGTTAGTGAGCTGGCCAGTGCAAACACCATGTGGTAAGTAGTAAGTCTGGTTAGGCTAGTATCAGGTCTCCAGTCAAGTCAGCATAGTGTCAACCCACAGTTGAACATGTATAATAGTTTAGATGTTAAATAAAATCGTGTTGGAGGTCTGTCTCTTGCTACACTGCATTAAGTGCAGTCCATATCGACCCAGCCTACCCAACGCATCACCATTCACCATTGTAATTGCATTACATAATTGTATTATATTGATGCCCTTGTGGGCTCCGCCTGTGCTCCGCACCCTCGGGGGAGGTATATAGAGCTGTAGCCTGTAGGCGGCATTCAGTACAGAGCAGTCGCAGGTAGGCACAGTTCTAGCTGATTAAAACCACTGTTCACTTCAACTCTCCGTCTCATGTGAATTGATGGTCGCATCAGTGGAGTTGAGGATTATCAGATCAGTCATGATCTCATTGACTAGCGGAGCAGATATGATGGGCTGAATGGCCTACATCTGCTCCAACAGGGTCGATTTTGCGCCTGCGGGTGTAAACGGCAACGCGGATGCAAAATCTTTTTAAAATCAGGACAAAAGATTCTCGCCAGCGATACTTCATTTCCCAATTTTCCCTGTTACTCAATGACGTAGCGAGGTTCCCGTCCTTCATTCAAATAAATTTTAATGTATTAAATATTATTAAAGTCACGTCGACAAGGTTCACGACAGCTTTATGAAGATGCGAAACAGTTGAGGGGATCCCTCTGGGGGCGGCAAGGTAAATATAACCCTGAGGGGAGAGGGACATGCACGGGTAGTGCCCTGGCATTGCCCCCTCGTACAGGCTGATACGGGCAGTACCAGGACAGGCCCTCTGGGGAGCCCCATCGTGTTGGGGGGTCCCATTATGTGTGGTGGATAGACAGGAAAGGGACGGTCCTTTGAAAGGAGGGATTTGGCAGTGATGGGGAGCACCCACAATACAGCCATGGTGGTTGTGGGGTGGGGGTTGTGAGCCCCTGATAATTGTGCAGTGGGGTGAGGGAAGCCCCCAATAACCTCATGGTGCGGGGGGGAGGGGGTGCGGGGGGGGGGTTTGCTGGAGTGAAGTTTACATCTGTGTGTGGGAAACCACTGTTGCACCTGTATTAGGTGATGTACGGTAGGACCTGTACTACAGGTTCACCGGTCGTCCCTGCCTGCTGGCTCCGCCCAGGAGGCGGGGTATAAATATGCGTGCCATTTCACCAGCTGCTGTGGGAGGCCACACACCTGATAGCAATAAAGCCTCAGTTGGGTTCAACTATCGTCTTTTGTCCGATTGGTCGTGCCTCATGATGTGTTGGGTGTTCTGGATCACATACAGGTCACCAACACTTGAAATAGTGCAACACTATTTTATTGAATCATTAACTATTTAAACATACTCAGACTGTGGCTTAACACGATACTAGCTTGAACTAAAGACCTTTGCCTTGTCCTAACCAGTCGATGCACTCAGCACATGGTGAATGTCTGTGTTGCAGGCTGTGAGCTCTGTGCTCCGAGCTGGCTGCTACTCGAATGAGCGGGAACTCTGATGCCGCCTGTCTTTATAGTGCGTGTGCTCTCACTGGTGTTTGGCTGCAGTGTTGTGTGTGTTGATTGGTCCCACTGTGTGTCCATCAGTGTGTGTCTGCACCATGATATACTGGTGTATATTATGACATCCCCCCTTTTATAAAAAATGTACCTGTGTGGCAATAAATAGTGTATGGTGAGAATGTCCCTGACTATGTGTGTGCAAAATATTTACAGGACTATGTACATGAAAACTAAGCTATTTACATGGGAAGGTGCCTGGTGCAGAAAAACAGTGTGTCACAAGAATAACGAGATGAACACTATATACAAACCACTTAAACGATTAAACGGAAGAACAGAACAAATCAGAAAGTCCATGAGTCCACAAAGTTCACAAATTAAGTCTCTGAGGTGGGCGATGAATTCTGGTTGACCGTCAGGGTGGCACACCACTCATCATCTGGATCGATGCTGTGTACCGACAGCAGCTGGTGTCTTTGCTTCGGGGACAGCCTATTTTTCGTTATGACACCGACTCGAAAAGGCGCCTTCGGGTCCTTGGTGTCGCTGCTGTGTGGGAGGTCCGCATCGGACTCGGTGACCGTGGGTTGAATTGCCTGAACATTCCTGCGAGGCTGGCTGAAGCGATATGAATTGGCAGGCTGAGCTGCTCGGCAGAAGGCAGCATAGTGGCCAAGTTTGCCACATCGTAGGCATTGTTGAGATTTTGCAGGGCATTGCCGCTTTAAATGGGCGGAGCCACAGTTGCCACACGTCGTAGTGTCAGCACGTTCGCTGCGCCACCGCGCATGCACGGTGCGGTATTGCTTGGTGCGCGCCTGCGCATTACGTTCTTCAACGTCACCGTCCCCTCGTTTGGTGCGCACAAGCATGGGAGTCCGCGAAAAGCGTGCAAAATGGCCGCCCTCAACCAGGCTAAAGCCCTGGAGGTGCTCAATCACTTGGACCCGTTCTGCCTCATGGGGACCTTGCCGTGCCGTTTCAGCCGCTTGGATATGGGAATACCGACTCGTGGCGTTTTCATGTAAGACACAGGTCTCGATGGCGGTCGCTAGGGTGAGTTGCTTTATTTTGAGGAGCTGCTGACGTAGGGGGTCCGACTGAACACCGAAAACGATCTGGTCGCGTATCATGGAGTCGGAGGTGGGCCCGTAGCTGCAAGACTGCGCAAGGATGCGGAGGTGCGTGAGAAAGGATTGGAAAAGTTCATCCAAACGCTGCTGGAACACGTCGCGCTTGAAACTTTCATTCACCTCTCTGCTGCAGTGAGTGTCAAACTTGAGGAGGACCGTCTTGAACTTTGTTTTACCTTCATCATCCGCAAAGGTGAGAGAGTTGAAAATATGGATGGCATGGTCCCCGGCCGTGGAGAGGAGACGAGCAATCTTTCTGGTATCCGAGGCGCCAGCCCTGTCTGTGGCTTCGAGGAAGAGCTGGAAGCGCGGTTTGAACATCTTCCAGTTGGCCCCGAGGTTGCCGGCGATGCGGAGCGGCATGTTGTCCATGTTGCAGAATGACGGAATGCTGGCGGAAGGCAGATCACTTACAGGTAGGTCTAAGAAGTGCTAATATCCCTCAACTCCTGGTATCATGATGTGTTGGGTGTTCTGGATCACATACAGGTCACCAACACTTGAAATAGTGCAACACTATTTTATTGAATCATTAACTGTTTAAACATACTCAGACTGTGGGTTAATACGATACTAGCTTGAACTAAAGACCTTTGCCTTGTCCTAACCAGTCGATGCACTCAGCACATGGTGAATGTCTGTGTTAGAGGCTGTGAGCTCTGTCCTCCTAGCTAGCTGCAACTCGAATGAGCGGGAACTCTGATGCCCCCTGTCTTTATAGTGCGTGTGCTCTCACTGGTGATTGGCTGCGGTGTGGTGTGTGTTGATTGGTCTTGCTATGTGTCCATCAGTGTGTGTCTGCACCATGATATACTGGTGTATATTATGACACCTCACTGTGGGAATCTGTGCAGTTCAGGGTGCCATCTTTAAAGGGCGGCCTCAATCTCTGTGGATTCGGCCTTGAGGTCTCCATCAGGCTCTGCCCTGCGTAAATCACACCCCCGACTCTTTTTGTCAGAGTGGTTCAGGATCTGGTCTGAACATTCAGCTGTGCATCTGGAAAGATACAGGCCGGTTTTCACTCAGAGTCCGACACTGACAAATTATGGAAAGATTCTACCCGACCTCTTATGGTCTTGATCTATTATGGATTCTTAATATTTCAGCCATTAGAATTTTTGGAAGGGATTGAGACATAAGTCAAGGGTTGGCTTATGAGGAAAGTTTGAACAGGTTGGACCTGTATCCATTGGAGTTCAGAAGAATGAGAAATTATCTCATTGAAACATATAAGATCCTGAGGGGACTTGGCAGCTGAGAGGAAGTTTCTCTTGTGGGAGAGGCTGAAATTGATTGGAACAGTTTGAAAATAAGTGGGGGTGGTTTCCCCGATTTAAGTGCTGACGCCGGCGTAGGAACTATGTTTTACAATGCCAAAATCGGCACCAAACTGTCACCGTTCCTGGGACCGGTGAGGGGCTAGCAAGGGCGGTGGGTAAAAGTCCTGGCTCTCACGCCAGGCGGGGTCCGGGGTCGTGCATGCGCACGGCGATGACCTGCAGCGGTCGTGCTATACAACATGGCGCCGGCCGTGCGCGGATCCGAGCTGCCAAATCCTGCCCCACAGGACAACCCCTGGCCACACGCTGGCCAGCCCCCACCAGTCCCCCTAGCCCTCGCGGAAGCCCCCCAGGCCAGCGGCACGGCTCCTGGCTGACTGTGGCAGTGCTGGACACAGTTCGCCGGGTTCCCGACCGCGCAGACCACACGCCCCCACGCAGTTGGGAACCCAGCCCATCGGGGGCAGAGCATCAGGGGAGGGCCTTCCGAAGACGCGCCAACGCCTTTCCAATGGCGGGCAGCGTGCTACGCGCTGACGCCATTTTGGAGGGGCAGAGAATCGAAAACCCTGCGTCAAACTGGCACCGCTGCCGATTTGGGCGTCGGAAGGCATTCCCCGCCCAATCACTGATTGCGATATCGGCGGTGGGCAACGGGGAATCCCGCCCCTGGTCTCCCATTTAAGACAGAGATGAGGAGAATTATTTTCCTTTCAGAGTCACAAGTTGATGGAATTCTCTTCCGTGGAGAGGGATGAAAGCTATGCCATTGAATACTTCTGAGGCTGAGTTTGATTCTTGACTGACAATGGAGTCAAAGGCCTAGTCGCCACATTCCAGCGCCTGTTCGGCGAGGCCGGTACGGGAATTGAACCCGCGCTGCTGGCCTTGTTCTACATTACAAGCCAGTTGTTTAGCCCACTGTGCTAAACCAGCCCCTCACAGCTTGATCAAAAATGAAGCAGAAATGTCAACAGTAACTTTATTGAAAGATTAACCCTATACTACAAGACAATTTCAGTAGGAAACTAACAAATTTACACATTCCTATCCACCTTCCTTCCTGTCTTCTTTCTCATTCCTCGACTTTTATTCATTTAACTTTAATTTCACCTGATTTCCAAATTAAATTTGCTTTCTTAACTATTCCACATTCTATTTCTGTTTTCTTTAACTAAGACCTCTGGGTAGGATTCTGCATTGGCTGACGTCACCTCGACAGCGGCGTCAATGCGGTCCAGATCGCACGTACAGTAAACACCTTTTGTATGTCATTAGCGGCCCGACCAGTATCCCCCGGGGCCTCCGCAATGCTCCGCCTCCAATGGGCCGAGTTCCCGATGGTGCAGTTCACTTGTGTTTTTAAAAATCGCAAAACTGACTTCGTAGCTGCTGAGGGATAGAGAGGGTGTATGGAAAGTGTCCAACAGCACCATAGTTTGCTGACAGTTGCGCCGCTGGCCAGGGGGCTTCTGCAAGGGCCAAGGGAGGGAGGAGTAGCGGGGGGTGGCCAGGAAGTTGGCTGTGGGGTGGATGGGCACGGAACACCATTGCTGCAGCCGGAAAGGCAGCCATGCAGCTTCACACGCTGCTAACAACCCATTGTGAATTCAGGGCCATGGGTCATATAGGTGTAATTCAGGGCACCCCCCTATGTGCCCTCTGGTCCCATCAGTTGAATGGGCGTGCTTCAGCACAACCAGTGTCATCTTGTTGGCTGGGATGAGTGTGTGTGAACATAGAACATACAGTGCAGAAGGAGGCCATTCGGCCCATTGAGCCTGCACCGACCCACTTAAGCTTTCACTTCCACCCTATCCCCTTAACCCAATAACCCCCCCTAACCTTTTGGGACACTAAGTGCAATTTATCATGGCCAATCCACCGAACCTGCACGTCTTTGGACTGTGGGAGGAAACCCACGCAGACACGGGGTGAACGTGCAGACTCCACAGAGACAGTGACCCAGCAGGGAATCGAACCTGGGACCCTGGCACTGTGAAGCCACAGTGCTAACCACTATGCTACCACGCTGTTCCTGTGTGGAGTGAAGTGTGTATATGCGGGTGCAGCTTGTCTGCCTCCTGAGTGTCAATCACAGACCCGGCGAATCCTGCACCGTTTTCATTAGAATCGATTGTGTTCCACGTGGCACCCGTGCTAGCCCCTCCACAGTTGCTGAATCAATCCAGGTTCGGCGCCAGTTTTGCTGTTGTGAAAGTCCACGAATCCTGCATCGGTGTCAATACTTAGTCTCAAAAATGGAGAGAACGCCCTCTGTGTTTTTAAGGTTCCACTCTTCACCCAAAGAACAAAGAACAAAGAAAAGTACAGCACAGGAACAGGCCCTTCGGCCCTCCAAGCCCGTGCTGACCATGCTGCCCGACTAAACTACAATCTTCTACACTTCCTGGGTCCGTATCCCTCTATTCCCGTCCTATTCATGTATTTGTCAAGATGTCCCTTAAATGTCCCTATCGTCCCTGCTTCCACCACCTCCTCCGGTAGCGAGTTCCAGGCACCCACTACCCTCTGTGTAAAAAACTTGCCTCGTACATCTACTCTAAACCTTACCCCTCACACCTTAAATGAAAGGAAATGAAAATGAAATGAATGAAAATCGCTTATTGTCACAAGTAGGCTTCAATGAAGTTACTGTGAAAAGCCCCTAGTCGCCACATTCCGGCGCCTGTTCGGGGAGGCTGGTACGGGAATCGAACCGTGCTGCTGGCCTGCTTGGTCTGCTTTAAAAGCCAGCGATTTAGCCCAGTGTGCTAAACCAGCCCCTAAACCTATGCCCCCTAGTAATTGACCCCTCTACCCTGGGGAAAAGCCTCTGACTATCCACCCTGTCTATGACCCTCATAATTTTGTAGACCTCTATCAGGTCACCCCTCAACCTCCGTCGTTCCAGTGAGATGGATCCAGTGATCACCCGACGTAATCAAATCTTTCTGCATTGGTAGGAAGGGGTATTTTGAGCTAAAATGTGCCTGTCTGCCTCAAAGGCAGTCAGGTCAAACCAGGATCACATTTGTGGTATAGTAAGGATTTAAACAAGAGAAGCAAGGCACATAACTGTAGTGATCTTTACATGGGTATGTACAGAAGGGGTTGATGGGAAATGGAAAGATCACTAGGGGGCAGCACTGACGGGTATAAAAGGAGAAGCAAGCAGCCCTCCGGGCTCTTTGGGCTGATTAGACTGTGAGGAGAGCAGAAGTAGAGATTTAGCTCAGGGCTGCTAGTGTGGTCAGGCCTAGTTGTTGTATGCAACTTTCTACTAGTATAGTTCTTAAAGTAAGAACTCACGCAGTTGTTAAGTTCTGTTACTCAATAAACCTTACATAAACTTCTGGACGACTTCGAGCCTTCTTCCGGAAGCCTCTGCTGTAACTGGATTGAGTAGCACATGTTACCTGCCACAGAGGTAACAAAACATGGTACCAGGTTGGCTTTAATCAAACAGTACTAGATAGATTAGGTTAGAGCCAAGAAAGGAAACAAAAAGTAAAGGGCCGACCGCTCGACTGCGGAAGACTTCGCAGCATTTGGATCCCAGGCAACCAACCGACACGATGGAACACACGCCACTTTCACAGCCGCTGAAAACTACCGGTAATTTAAATAGTGACTGGAAAATGTTTATACAGCAGCTTCAAATATACATGGCAGCTAATGTCTTAAACGCAGCCTCCAACGGGAGAAAGATTGGGCTGTTACTAGCAACGGCAAGCCTGCAAGCTGTAGACATTTATGACTCTTTCGCTTACGGTGGCAATGAAGACAAAACTACCTTTCAAGTGATAATTGCAAAATTTGACGAACACTGTAAAACACAGTCCAATGAAATCATGGAAAGATTTAACCAACGTAACAGGTTCCAAAAAAACAGGGAGACAATCTCTAATTTTGTCACAGATAGGCTGTAACTATGCTGATGTAACAGATTCCATCATCAGAGACCAATTAATCTATGGCCTCTCTGATGAAAAGTTAAGGGAATCACTAAGGCAGCAAAATGATCTAACTCTAAAAAACACCATAGCAAAGTGCATACAGCAAGAACAAAAGAAACAGCAGTACCTAGAGTTTCTAGAGAAAAACACGTGGAGAAAATCCTCCACGAGGCGGAAGACGTTAAAATGGTGGCTTCTCCTCACAGGCATCCTCTTCCGGCCGCCGGCTCCCATTCAAACGTGTACGCGCATGCACACAGTCAAGAGAGACGTGACCCGGCGAGATCCCGGTATGCGTATGCGCAAGAAGCTGTGCATGCGCAGTATGCAAAGTACCGAACCCAGCCAGAGGAGCGATTCGCGCATGCGCAAAATTCCACCGCTATGTGTACGGCCTTCCCATGTTCCTAGTGGATCATAGACCACCGGTCAACATAATTGACAAGACTCTCAATGACATGACACTGCGCCTACAATGCATGATGATGAAGTTGAGGAGGTATAACTTCACACTGGTCTACACTCCTGGGAAGTACCTAATCATAGCTGACACCCTGTCCCGAGCCATTGACGCTGATAGTTCCCCTCCGGCATTCATTAACGATGTAGAAGCTTACACACTGTTGTGCAGAGAGACACTCCTGGCATCAGACGAGAGGCTGCAGCAAATTCGTCTGGCTACACGAGAAGATGCGACCTTGCTCCAGGTCATGCACAACCTTCAGCGTGGCTGGCCAAGAGGGCGGTGCCCACAGGTCCAAAACGGAACTGTCAGTGGTGGATGGCGTAACACTGCAAAATGACAGAATCATCTTTCCACTGGCGCTCCGATCAGACATGCTCCGCAGGATTCATGAGGGACATCTTGGAATCGAGAAGTGCAAAAGAAGAGCAGGGCAATCTGTGTACTGGCCTGGGATAAATGAGGACATAACAAACATGGTACTCACATGTGACACGTGTCAAAAACATCAACCAGCACAAGGCAAGGAGCTGCTCCAGCAGCATGAGATGGCTACGTCACTGTGGGACAAAGTTGGCATAGACTTGTTTCACTCCATGGGTCGAAGCTATTTTCTTATCATTGATTATTACTCCAACTTTCCGGAAGTAATGAAACTCCCGGATCTCACATCTGCAACAGTTATCAAAGCCTGCAAGAAAACCTTCTCGAGGCATGGCATCCCACAAACAGTCATGTCCGACAATGGTCCTTGCTTTGCAAGCTGGGAGTGGACAGAATTCTCCAAGAAATACAAGTTTAAGCACGTGACATCGAGTCCACACTTTCCCCAATCCAACGGCAGGGCAGAGAAAGGTGTACACATTAAGCAACTCGTAAGCAAGGCCACTGACTCAAATTCCGACATACACTTGGCTCTATTATCATATCGGTCATCACCGTTGAGCTCAGGGCTATCACCGGCTCAAATGCTCTTCAATCGAGATGTGAGGACAACGCTACCAGCGTTACGCTTCTGCAATCCGGATCACTCGCAAGTGCTGGACAAGATGCGCCACCAACGTCACACACAAAAGCAGCACTATGACCGACATGCAAAATTGCTGCATCCGTTAGCGATCAATTATATGGTTCGCCTGCGACACCCTGATGGAGGATGGTCCAACACGGCAATGGTGCTACGACGAGTCTCGCCACGATCGTACATTGTAAAGTCCGACAAGCGTGTACTGTTCAGACGCAATCGACGAGACCTGCTGAAGGTTCCACCTCATCAACCTGTCTTTCCAACGTTAGATCTGCAGGACTCTATCATTCGACATCACATGACATCATCAGCCAGTGGCCAGATGGATATTAAAACCTCAGGGTCTCCATGCCCGCTTAGGAGATCGACACGAATCAGATGAGCGCCCAACCGTCTGAACTTGTGAACATTGAACTGATGCAATCATTGATTTCTGTAATGTATTTGTGCACGACACCAACTGTGTTTGTTCCATTTAGTTACAACACTGAAATTATGTAAAAAAAAGAGAAAAAGGGGACTGCAGTGATCTTTACATGGGTATGTACAGAAGGGGTTGATGGGAAATGGAAAGATCACTAGGGGGCAGCATTGGCGGGTATAAAAGGAGAAGCAAGCAGCCCTCTGGGCTCTTTGGGCTGATTAGACTGTGAGGAGAGCAGAAGTAGGGATTTCGCTCAGGGCTGCTAGTGTGGTCAGGCCTAGTTGTTGTATGTAAAAATTGTAACCTTTCTACTAGTATAGTTCTTAAACTAAGAACTCACGCAGTTGTTAAGTTCTGTTACTCAATAAACCTCCAAAAACTTCTGGTCGACTTTGAGCCTTCTTCCAGAAGCCTCTGCTGTAACTGGATTGAGTAGCACATGTTACCTCCCACACAGGTAACAAAACAGTAACTATTTTACTTAATTCCACAAAAATGTGCCTACTAATTGTGAGATAGAAACATCAATGCCTTAAGTCATTGAGGTGTATATGTCCTTCAGTGGAAGATTCCAGAACAATAGACGCAAGGCAAGCTGCTCTGGAATCCCGGCGGCATGTATCTCAGCCTCGGGAGGTGTGCCACGGAACGCATATCAAACTGGACCACGTTAGAGCTGCGAACGCTGGGAAACACGCGGCTAAACGCGATCGTTGTGGGACACAGTTCCCTACCCATGCACCTGGGAGCCTCCAATCTCCTGGGAGACCCCCGCGAGTGCTGTTCAGTCTGGTCCCTGTTTGTGGAGACCAGTTTTGAATGGCACTTTCCCGAGGCCCCCAAGGCAAAGGGAATAGATCCCATTGCCTTGATTACTTCAGGGAACTGCATGATAAAGTGAGACTAGCTATCTTGCTCTAATATGCAAATTTGCCAAAAGGTGATCCCGCCCACAATGGGTGGGCTTCACATCAAGATGTCTCTTGAGATCACGTTAGATCTCACCGGGTAGATCCTGGGAGCGGGGCGCTCTGCTTTTCGGGCACATAGTGACTGGTAGATCATAAGGTACATTTGAAAATGAAATGAAAATCGCTTATTGTCACAAGTAGGCTTCAAATGAAGTTACTGTGAAAAGCCCCTCGTCGCCACATTCAGGCGCTCACACCTTGGCCAGGATTCTCCCCTACCCGACAGGGCGGTGGGTCCCAGCGGGATGGAGTGGCGTGAACCACTCCAGCATCAGGCCGCCCCAAAGGTGCAGATTTCTCCGCACCTTTAGGGGCCAAGCACTCACCGTGAGGGTCTTGGCCCGCGCCGGAGTGGTTTCCGCTCCACCGGCTGGCCTGGAAGGCCTTTGACACCACGCCAGCTGGGGCCGAAAGGACTTACCGGGCGGCGGAAGACCACGCATGCGCAGGAGGGGGTGTCTAAAACACGTCGGCCATCGCGGAGGCTGTGGCCGAGGCGGAGGGAAAAGAGTGCCCCCACGGCACAGGCCCGCCTGCGGATCGGTGGGCCCCGATCGCAGGCCAGGCCACCGTAGGGGCAACCCCCAGAGCCAGATCGCCCCGTGCCCCCCCCAGGGCCCCGGAGCCGGCCCACGCTACCTAGTCCCACCGGTAAGAGAGGTGGTTTGATTCTCGCCGGCGGGACAGGCATGACAGCAGCGGGACTTCGGCCTATCGCGGGCCGGAGAATCGCCGGGGGGGGCCTGCCGACCGGCGCGGCACAATTCCCTTCCCCGCCGAATATCCGGTGCCGGAGAATTCGGCAACCGGTGGGGGCGGGATTCACGCCAGCGCCCGGCGGTTCTCCGACCCGGCAGGGGGGACGGAGAATCCCGCCCCTTGAGTCACATCAAAAGCACTTCACGGTCATTGTTTAAAGAATAGACATTGTTATTATGTGTTGCAAGCCCTTTGTACGTGGCAAAGTCCCAGAAACATCAGTAAGATAAGCATTGGCTGGTCCATTTTAGTCTTGTTCACTGAGAGGTTCATATTAAACCAGGAAAACCCTGTCACTCTTCTTTAAATTGCACCATGGGATCTTAGGAGTCCATTTGATGCTTCAGTTTGATCCTAACTGATAGGCGGCACTTCCAGTAGTGCAGCATTGCCTCAATTCTGCACTGGCATATCTGGATTATGTACTGAAATTTCAGCAGGGGAACTCGGGTGAAAATTTATTTTTGTGATAATGGAGAGTTTGCTGTATCTGTGCAAGAATTAGGGTTGAAAACTGTGACAGGTGTATTCCTGGAGGTCTCCTGGATTTATCCCCATTCTCCAGCCATTAGCCGGCAACACATCCGTCCTTGTGAAGTACGGCCTTCCTCCACCAATTGGAAAGTAGAAAGATTCATTAGCCAATTAGATGATGCTTGACTGTCAAATAAACAGATTTTTCTGTTCCCATTTTCAATATTTTATACCTGGTAAAGAGAAATGTTCAAAGAAAATGACAAAAAAAAACTATGGGCTGGATTAACCTCCGCCGGGATTCTCCTTTGCGCCGTCAACGCGCCCAAGCCCACGGGTTTCCTGGTGGCGTGGGGTAGCCACAATGGGAAATCACATTGGCAGGTGACGGGAATGAAGAATCCTGCTGCTGGCGAGGGCACGCCGCCCAGGAAAACACAGCTGGCGGACCAGAGAATCCCGCCCTATATTTTCATATGGAGCCCCAATCTCTCGCCAACACCCCCCCGCCCCTCCTGACGTGACCTCCCCAGTGCCACAACTCACCTTTAAGGGAGTCCTCAGGCCCACCCCTCCCACCTCACATGGGCAGCACACATACTCTGGAGTTTAGAAGAATGAGAGGTGATCTCATTCAAACATACGCAATTCTTACAGGGTTCAACGGGGTAGATACATGGTTCTGCTGAACGCTACAGTCAGTTGTGCTGAACATTTTTTTGGATCACTTCCTTCAGTTTTACCTTGTAACTTTCTTCAGACACTAACTTGGTTTATTGATTTCTACTTTGTAAGATTAGCACAGCATACCAACAATTCAAAATAGGCCCCACAGCATGTTCTGAGGGCAGAAAATTAACTACCTGAAATCCTCCTAGGTGGAGAAAAGAATGAACATGCAGATGTGTCTATAAAAAGATAAGAACTATCCATGGCTGATAGCTACAGACTAACATATTCCTTGCCATTTCACAGATATTATCAGCCAGCTGCATTTGCAGGTTTTATTTTTGTGTTTAACTATAAGAGCTTTATATAAAATAGGACCTCGGGTAAATGGATTCTTTTCATTAAGCGGATTCCTTTACTAGCCTTTGACTCACCCACTGACTCAGAGGCAAGATTGCAACCACTGAACCAAGGCTTATGGAAAATAATATTTACGATTTTATTTTAACTAGAATCATTATTAACTTGATGTACTAACAACAGCAGCATGAAGGAGGAGATGAATCAGACATAAAACCTTTGTGGGAAGGTTAAGAGAGGTGGCTTAAAGTTTGATTGAAGTCAAAAGTGGGAGGAAGGGGGGTGTTGCAGAAAGGGTGAGGGCTGGGAGCGATGGAGGCAAAACTGCAAATGATAAACTGGAAGGAGGGGTGTAATGGGGTTCAGTGACAGTGGGGCTAATGTAGAGATGTAATATTATGGAATTAATGTAAACAGTCTTGACCCTTGCTGAGGTTTAGAGGTTGAAGTTCAACACAAGATTGAAGGAACATCAAAGTTACACACAGGGGAGCTCACATTAGTTCAGCTTGAACTCCGTGGCAACAACAATCTGCATTGATATAGCATCTTTAGCATAGGAAAGCACCTTTAAGGTGCTTCTCAAGAGCATTGTCAAAATCTTACACCGGGGCACATAAGTAAAGGTGGTCAAAAGCTTGGCCAGTGAGGCACGTTTTAAGGAGCATCCTAAAGGAAGAGAGAGAGCGATGTGGAGAGGCGTAGGGGGGGAATTCCAGACATTGTGGCCTGGATAACTGAAGGCACAGCCAGTTAGTAGTGGATGAAGAAAAGCAGGAATGCTCAAGTGACCAGTGCAGAGTTCCTAGAGTGTTGCAGGGTTGGAGGGGGCTACAGAAATAGGGAGCGGTGAACAGATTTGAACAGAAGATTGTGGATTTTAAAAGTGAAACACTGCAAGCCATTGTAGGTAAGTGAGCACAGCGCGGTGAATGGATGGAGTTCGGGTTGGGGCTGCAGAGTTTTGATGACTTTAGGTTTATGGAAGATAAAAGATTGAAGACCAGTTTGAAAAGCATTGGGTTTGAGACTTTGGCTGTGGGAATAGGAGGAGAATTGGGCTAGGGCAAAAATCGATATTCACTTCAAGGCAATTCTGTCTCATTCATATTGTTTGATAGTCAGCCAAATAAGTAGCCTTGGATGTTAGCAGCATCTAGGGAAGCCATCCTTTGTCTATAGAAGATGCACTAAAGTTCCAGATATAAATGAGGAAGAGGAAGTAAGCAAAGATGGAACCTCAGATGCTATGGAAGTGACCATACAAGGACAGGTGAAGCCATTGCTGGAGATGTGCTGGAATAGATCAGACTGGGCGCTACCAAAGAGTTGGACCATGGATATTGGACAGGTGGGAATGGCATGACAGACCAGGTCAGAGGATTGTTACAGCGCAGGACGAGATAATTTGGCCCATCACGTCTGCACCAAGCTCTCTGAATGAACAATTCTCTTAGTGCCATTCTTCTGCCTTCTCCCCATAACTCTGCACATTCTTCCTTTTCAGGTAAAAGTCTCATTTCCTTTTGAATGCTTCGATTGAACCTACGTCCGCCATACTCTCAGGCCATGCATGCAGACCCAAACCACTCGCTGTGTGAAGAAGTGTGTTCCCATTTCACTTTTGCCTCTGGCCAGTTATTGTAACCCTGTGCCCTCTCATTTTAGATCCTTTTAAGTGAGAACAGTTTTTCCCTATTTACTCTGTCCAAACTCCTCACCATTTGAATACCTCTATATAATCACCCCTCAACCTTCTCCTCTCCAAGGAAACAAGTTCAAACTTCTCGATTGATCTTCATAGCTAAAATTCCTCATCACTGGAATAGTTTGTTCTGTACTCTCTCCAATGCCTTTGCATCTTTTCAATAGTGTGGTTCCCAGCTCTGGATGCAATACTGTAGCTGAGGCTGAGACTTATACAAGGTCAACGTAAGCTTCTTGCCCTTGTACTCTATGTTCCTATTAATACAGCCCAGGATACTGTATGCTTTATCAGCCACATTCTGAACCTGCCCTGCCACCTTCAATGATCTATGCACATACACATCCATCCCTCTAATCCGACATTCCCTGTTAAAGTATACCCTTTACTTTATATTGTCTCTGTGCCACTTCACATATCTCAGCATTGAACTTCCCCTGTCCACCCATTCTACCAAACAGCCCCTTTGAAATTCGACACAATCCTCCTCACAGTACACAGTGCGTCCAAGTTTCATATTATCTGCAAACTTTGAAATTGTTCTCTGTACACCAAAGTCTAGGTCATACATATATATGTCAGGATAAACAATGTCCCAACACTGACTCCTGTGGAATTCTACTGTAAGCTTTATCCAGCCTGAGAAACATCCATGAGCCACTACTCTTGTTTTCTGTCACCTGGCCAATTCCATCGTGATACAGGAAGTGGGAGTGGGACTAGACCATGTGATCCTTCGTGCTTGCACCACCATTCAACACAATCATGGCTGACCTTAGGCTTCAACTCTATTTTCCCGCCCACGCCCCACAGCCCTTGATTCCCTGAGAAATCAAAAATCTATATATCCTAACCTGAAATGCATTCAATAACAAAGCATCCACAATCCTCTGGGGTAAAGAATTCCAAAGGATCACAATCCTTTGAGTGAAGTAATTTCTCCCCATCTCAGTCCTAAATGATCGGCCCCCTATCCTGAGAATGTGTCCCTTGTGTTTTAGATTTTCCGACCAATTGAACAATCTCTCAACATCCACCCGACAGAATTTTGTAGGTTACTGTGAGTTACGCCTTTCATGCTTCTAAATCCACAGAATATAGGCCCAATTTACTCAGCCTATTAGCACAGGACAACCCTTCATCCCAGGGACCAATCTAGCGAACCTTCCCTATACTGCCCCCATCCAAGTATATCCATTCTTAAATATGGAGACCAAAACTGCGCACAATACTCCAGAAGTGGTCTTAGCAAAACCCTGTACAACTGGAGCAAGACTCGTTTAATTTTGTATTCCAATTCCCTCACAATAAGGGCCAACGTGTAATTTCCCTTCCTAATTGCTTGTCTACTTGCCTGCTAACTTCCTGCGTTCTTTGTACAAGCACACACGTCTCCCTGAATATCAACACTTGTAAGTTCCTTACCTTTTAGAAATATTCTGCTTTTCTATTTTTCCAACCAAAGTGAATAACTTCCCTATGCTATACCCCATCTGCCATCTTGTTTCTCCACTCATTTCACCTGTCCATATAATTTTGCAGCCTCTCTGTGTTCTCCTCATAGCTTGCCATTACATCTAGCTTGGTGTGATCAGCAAACCTAGATGCAATACTCTCTGTCTCTTCATCTCAGTCATTAATATAAATTGGAAGCAGATGAGGCCCCAGCACCGGTGTCTTAGCAATACTCCACTATTCAGTGAAAAGCAATGTAATATTTGTCAGCTTCCAATCTGCTAGGCCCATTCCTGAATCTAAGACATTTTGGGAAATCATAGCTAATGTGTCCACTAACTCTGCAGCAAAGTCTTTTAGATCCCTAGGGTGTAGGCCGTCAGGCCCTGGGGATTTGCCAGATTTCACAGTAGAAGACAGACAAAATATTTTTTCAATGCCTCTACAATTTCCTCGCTCCCCATGACATTTTCTCTTGTCTTTGCTTCGAAGGAACCAGCATTTACTTTAGCTCCTCTCTTCCTATTTATATACTTATAAAATTTGATCATAATAACTTTTATATTTCTGGTTAATTTACTCAGATTCTATTTTTTCCCTTTTTACCAACCTCTGGTGGCCCTTTGCTGGTTTCTGATTCACAAATTGTCCCTTTTATTCCATGTGCGGAGTTGTATCAAATTTCTTTTGGACGTCGACATGTATCACATTAACAGTATTGTCCTCATCAATCTTCTCCGCTACCTCTTCAAACCACCCCAGCAAGTTAGTTAAACCTGATTTTTATATATCACTGGGTGATTGAGGAACGTTACCCTGCAGTCATAATGACAGAGAATGAGGTGTGGGGGTAGTTGGAGTGGTAGAGATGGTGGGGGGGGGGGGGGGGAGTGCGGGGATGGGATGTTGGGGGGTGGGATAGGGGGTGACAGGATTGTACGGTGGGCAAAATTTACAGAGAATGTTTGAGACAGGACAGGTTAAAGGACAAAAATGATGTTCATGAAAGGCAAAAGAGAATGGTAATGGTGGGCCAAATAAAGAAACAAAAGATGTAACCAGGAGAGGTGTAAATTATTGTAGGTCGAGTCAAGGTTAAATGAATTCCCCGCTGTATAACTAACTGGAAGTCTAGTGTTACACTGCTGCTGTCCGACTATAAGGTTTGGGGTCTTGATAAATGGGAAGTGTTAAAAATGATGGAATGAGTGGTGTACCTCATTCAACCGAGTAAATAATTGGTCTCGTCAAGTAACCTGCAATACTGATGTGAGTTGGGATTTGTTCCATAGTATTTATGCTTGAATCTAGAACTCATTTAAGGAAAGCTAACCATCAGGTTTTTGCAGAATAAGATGGAAATTATAAAAGTTGAGACGAAAGAATATGACACTTAGTGTGTTATATGGCCTGTGCTTGAAGATTCAAGTAATGCACTTGATTTCCTGAGTAGCATTGTCTGCTCCACTAAGCATTAAGGAACACCAGACTGTTATTCACAACCCTGAATGATAGTACATGTGGCCAACCTTGCGATTAGGAGATTGTTTGATGATATACCAAGACTTAAGCACATATTTAGCAATTCCTTTAGCACAACTGTTAAAGCAGGAGGTACAGGATAGATCACTCATCGTACACCCATCTAATTTCACTTCCCATTGACTTCAAATCCTCACAGTTCACAAGACTTACAGGTTTTGCGTCATCTGCAAATTTTCAAAATCGTGCCCAGCACATTCAAGCCAAAATCATTAAAATGTATCTTGAACAGCATATTATGGTAGAATATGCTGAGCCAAGATTCCAACAAGAAAGAGCTGTAGGGGAATCAGGCTATCTACTTAAAAACAAGCGTATTTACACCATTTAGAGCATGGACATAGTGAGTTACTGGGAAGGCACATCTCCCCTCAGGGCAAACTTAATGCAAAGAACAAAGAACAAAGAAATGTACAGCACAGGAACAGGCCCTTCGGCCCTCCAAGCCCGTGCTGACCATACTGCCCGACTAAACTACAATCTTCTACACTTCCTGGGTCCGTATCCTTCTATTCCCATCCTATTCATATATTTGTCAAGATGCCCCTTAAATGTCCCTATCGTCCCTGCTTCCACTACCTCCTCCGGTAGTGAGTTCCAGGCACCCACTACCCTCTGCGTAAAAAACTTGCCTCGTACATCTACTCTAAACTTTGCCCCCTCTCACCTTAAACCTATGCCCCCTAGTAATTGACCCCTCTACCCTGGGGAAAAGCCTCTATTGCAGCCTACAATACATAGATTCATAGATACTACAGTACAGAAGGAGGCCATTCGGCCCCATCATTTGATTTGATATATGGTCACGAGGTCCAGAGAAAAGTATTGTTCTGCTTACAGTCCAGACAGATAATCCCATACATGAAAAAAAACATAGGACATACATAAATACACAATGTAAATTCATACACACAGGCATCGGATGAAGAATACGGAATGTAGTACTACTCAGTAGAGAAGATATGTGAAGAGATCAGTTCAGGCCATAAGGGAGTCACACAAGAGTCTGGTAACAGCAGGGAAGAAGCTGTTTTTGAAACTGTTAGCGCGTGTTCTCAGACTTTTGTATCTCCTGCCCGATGGAAGAGGTTGGAAGAGAGAGTAACCGGGTGGGAAGAGTCTTTGATTATGCTGCCCACTTTCTCAAGGAGCAGGAGGTGTAGTCAAACTCAATGGATGGGAGGCGGGTTAGCATGATGGCCTGTGTTCATGACTCTCTGTAGTTTCTTATGGTGTTGGGCAGAGCAGTTGCCATACCAAGCTGTGACACAGCCAGATAGGATGCTTTCTATGGTGCACGTGTAAAAATTGGTAAGAATCAATGTGAACATACCAAATTTCCATAGGGTCCTGAGGAAGTATAGACGCTGTTGTGCTTTCTTGGTCGTAGCGTCAATATGGGTGGATAAGGACAGATTGTTGGTGATGTGCATACCTAGAAATTTGAAGCTGCTAACCATCTCCACCTCGGCCCCACTGATGCAGACAGTGGTGTGTACGATATTTTGCTTCCTGAAGTCAATGAACAGCTCTTTAGTTTTGCTGGCATTGAGGGAGAGATTGTTGTCTCTGCACCACGCCACTAAGTTCTCTATCTCCCTCCTATACTCTGACTCGAGATTCGACTCATTATGGTCGTGTCATCAGCAAACTTGTAAATGGAGTTGAAACCAAATTTTGCCCATAGTCATGTGTGTATAAGGAGTATAATAGGGGGATAAGTACGCAGCTTTGCGGAGCCCCGGTATTGAGGACTATCGTTGAGGAGGTGTTGTTATTTATCCTTACTGACTGTGGTTATGGGTCAGGAAGTCGAGGATCCAGTTGCAGAGGGAGGAGCCAAATCCTAGGTTTCGGAGTTTTGATATGAGCTTGGTGTTGAAAGCAGAGCTGTAGTCAATGAATAGGAGTCTAACGTAGGAGTCCTTGTTGTCGAGGTGCTCCAGGGATGAGTGTAGGACCAGGGAGATAGCATCTGCTGTGGATCGGTTGTGGGGGTATGCGAATTGCAGTGGATCAATTGCAGTGGGGGTGAAATGAAGCTGAAAGTTTGTAGACAATAGGGGAAAACGCATTTTTAAACAACGGCCCATAATATCTTCAGCTAAGAGAATCTGTTGGCTGGGTCTCTGGAGGGGTGCTGAGGCCCAATCCGAATTCTTGGATATCAGGGTCGGGATTCTCCCCTCACCGGCATGGGGCGGGGGGTCCCGGCGGGATGGAGTGGCGGGAACCACTCCGGTGTCGGGCCGCCCCAAAGGTGCGGAAAGGGGCAAAGCCTTCAGCTTGAGGGGCTAGGCCCGCGCCGGAGTGGTTGGCACGCTGCCGGCCGGCGGAAAAGACCTTTGACGACACGCCAGCTGGGGCTGAAGGGACTGCGCCGGACGGCGGAAGTCTGCGCATGCGCGGGAGCGTCAGCGGATGCTAACGCATCACCGCGCATGCGCAGGGGTGTGGGTCACTTCCGCTTCGGCCATCGCGGAGGCTGTGGCCGAGGCAGAAGGAAAAGAGTGTCCCCACGGCACAGGCCCGCCCGCGGATCGGTGGGCCCCAATCGCGGGCCAGGCCACCGTGGGGGCACCCCCCAGGGCCAGATCGCCCCGCGCCCCCCCCCCAGTAATCCGGAGCCCGCCCGCGCCACCTGTCCCGCCGGTAATGTAGGTGGTTTGATTAACGCCGGCGGGACTGGCATGGCAACAGCGGGACTTCGGCCCATCATGGGCCGGAGAATCGCCGGGGGGTGGGGGGTGCCGCCGACCGGCACGGCGCGATTCACGCCGAATTTTCGGTGCCGGAGAATTTGGCGGCCGTCGGAGACGGGATTCACGCCGCCCCCCCGGTGATTCTCCGACCCGGCGGGGGGTCGGAGAATCCCGCCCCAGATCCTCTTTGGTTGGGACTGCTCTTTTGCAGGTAAATAGCTGGTAACATCCTATTATTCACAGTGAACTGCCGAAAACAGTCATTCGCAAATTGGGGGCCATATCCAAAATAATTTCGCTCTGGAACCTGTGGATGTAAATTCTAACACCCCGATGACGGGCTCCCTCTTGGCTGTATGAAAGCTGATTATCCCACACCATCGAGAATAAGAATCAATAACCACGAGGTATATCTTGCCATGAGGTTGAGCTCTAACTTAAAGAGAGTCAGTGTGGTAGGTAAGGCAAAATCCTGGACCACTTGTGAGATGCCAGGCCACTACACCAATTGCACTTAATGACACCAAGGTAACCTCCATGGAGGCGATGAAGAATATCTTGTTGCATGGGGCGTGAAATGACCAAATGATGGCCCTAAACTCGGAGGTTATCCCCAACAGTTAAATGGACTCGCTGCTCACAGTAAGATTTACGACGCTTGAAATGCCTCATCAGGCGTGATCCAGATCTGTATATTTAAATGAGCCATTAGAGGCCGACGAGACCTCGCCAGGCCACCAGGCCACTGTTTAGTTCTGGTTTCCACAAACTTGGACCAGTCGTGATGGCACCTGGGTGGGGGAGGGGGAGTTGAAACCGGGGGTGGGGGGCTGAAAGAGGGGGGAAGATCGGGACAGATAGACAAAATGGCGCTCCTATCTGCAAGGAGCCTTTCCTGTTGGACTCGCCAGCAGGAAATGACTCAAATGCAACCTCGGTGGGGAGAAACTTCCGGGGGCTAAAAAGAACAGCAAAGTGCCGTTGAATAGCGGGGTGTTTCTTGGCATTGCAGCACCGCTAAACGCGCCCAAAACCGGACCTAGATTTTTTTCCGGTTTAATCATGCCCATTATATTAATTTTTCAGTTTCCCAGCCCTTGAAAATGTTGTGGATATTACTGGTGGAATGTGATGGTGGCTGGTGGAAGAATCTCATCAAATTTCTGCATGATGCCTAACTGTACACACACATTCTTCCCAAGTCTAGAAATGCTTTGGTTGCAAATGGCATAAAGGGTCTGGTCTGACACGCCTTGTGGAACACCATGGCAGTGATCTGACTCGATCCCTGGAGTTGCATGTCGGAAGGTTGATGAGGAATTTTGTGAAGCCATGCAAGGTGATCAGCCAGTACAGATAGTCCTGCACTAGTGTTCAGTTTGATGTTGGGAACTCTCGACCTCTAAATTGAAGGATTTGCAGGTTGTTATCAACCTGTTTCATCATATTTGTAATGTACCTTCCGTGGCCATCATATCCAGAGCAGGTCTCAAACTCAGAGCTTCTGGCTCAGAGACGAGGGGTGGCGAGGTTTCTCTGCACCACAAGACCTCCGATATCTGAGCAGTATCCCATTGCTGTCTCTGAGTCTTGCTGTGTGCTAAATGGTTGCCATGTTTCCTACGTTATAATAATGACTACATATTTTAAAAATGCTTCAAGATTGCAAAGCCCTGGAAGATAACCTGAGCTCATCAAAGATGCAATAAAAACGCACGACTTACTTTATTTATCTGATTTCCATTGCATGGATACTCGATTCCTTTCATTCTGGATAAGATAGGGTAGCGGCTATGTCACTAGAGTAATAAACCAGAGAAATAAACCAGTAGAACATTACTCCAAATCACACCATGGAAGTTTCAGGGTTTGAATTTAATTTAATTGAAATTTAGGAGCAGGCAGGAGGGGGAAGAGGGGATACGGAGGGTGTAAGGAGGAAGAGGGGATGGGCGAGGAGGAAGAGGGGATGGGCGAGGAGGAAGAGGGGATGGGCGAGGAGGAGGCGGTAAGTGGTCAAGGAATAAAAGGGAGGGGAAGGTCAGGAGGGAATATGATGGGGCAGTGGGGGAAGTGAGGGGCTCCGGTGTGCGACTAACAGTGGGATAGGGGAGAGAGGAATAAGAAGCGGAGGATTTGGGAATAAGCGTGGTAAGTGGGGAGGTAAGAGGGATTGAGAGTAAGGAGGATGGGGGGAGAGAATGTAAGGAAGAGACGGTAGGGGCAAGAGGAAAGGCGATAAAGAGGTTGTCAGAGAGAACGTAGGGGAGTAAAGGGGATAAGGTGGGATGGAGAGGAGGGATAGCTGGATAAGATCATGGCGGTGCAGTGGTTAGCACTGCTGACTCACAGCGTCAGAGACCTGTGTTCGATCCTGGACTTGGGTGACTGTCTGTGTGGAGTTTGCACTTTCTCCCCGTGTCTGTGTGGGTTTCCTCCAGGTGTTCCAGTTTCCTCCACAGTCCAAAGATGTGTGGGTTAGATGGATTGGCCATGCTAAATTGCCTCTTAGTGCCCAAAGGTTTAGGTAGGATTACGGGACAGGGTGCTCTTTCAGAGGGTTGATGCAGACTCGATGGGCTGAATGGCTTCCTCCTGCACTGTAGGGATTCTATGATCTTATTCAATGAATTCAATTTTTAAAAATTGGAAATAAGCATTTGGTTATCCAGCCTTTAAGCCGTTGGACTGATGTAAAAACTCAACTGACGTCCTTTGAGGTAAGGAAATCTGCTGTTCTTACTGGGACTGGCCTCGCTGTCAGTCATTTTCAAACTCAGGGCGGGAGGGTGGAGGGAGGGTCGTGGGGCCATTGTTCATGGCATTCCTGATCGCAGGAAGAAGTGCCCAATGGCTGCGACTGCCTTTCAGAATGCTGGCCATCCCGCACATGAGTGCCCCCTCAGCAGTGCGCTGCCAATGTAGCCATTTAAGATGGCCACCTGCAAAGGACCATGGGAATTTTGGCCAACCCAGGACTCAGACAGATACACTGCCTCTGTGTATCTGAAACACAGGTAACCAGACCTGACCGAAATCCCCGCTCGTTTACATTTTAATGGCCGATTTTCCCAGGACAATAGAACTCCAATCAAGCAACCGGTACAGCCACAGACTGATCGGCGCCACTCCTTTTACTCAGAAAGCACAACTGCCAAGGTCAATGACCTCTAAGGAACCGCCCAGCTACCAAGGCATCCGCCCCTTTATTGGCCGAAATCAAAGAGAGTGATCAGAGCCCTGTCGAACTATTGGGTCCAAGGTTAAGGACCGCCCCAAAGAGCGCAAAATCCCAGAGGGATAAAAGAGAGCACAGCCATGCGTTCTGTCTCTTTTGGATCCGGCCTGTGCCACCCAATTGCAGCAGGAACAGCCAGCCAAGTTCAAGACCAACGATCGCTACCTGACGGATGAGGCCAGCAGAGACAGAGCCACTTTCTTCGAACCAGCCAAGTGAAATCCAGATAAAGGCCTTTATCCATTTGCACAGTGCCGGTCGCCCCGTAGTTAAGTATAGGCTATTGGAGCTGATAGGTGTAGTTTAACTCGTAGTAGATATTGTGTTTGCATGTTGAGATAACTCTTGTGTATGTAAATAAACCATCTTTTGAACTAACTAACTGGTTGTATGGTCATTTGATCAATATAAGGGAAAGGCTTGTGGTTCACCGAGATAAATAAATAGAACAACATTATTGGCGACTCTGGTGTGACATGATTAGAAGTGATTTTGTCATTCCGAGAGAACCCACAAACTTTGAATCCAATTGCGGGAAAGAGAAAGAACCACAAGTGCTAGTCCCATATCGACCGAATAACCAAATTTCAGAAGTGTGTACTAACCCGCATGCATACCTAACAGGAAGAGTAAGGTCCACTCATTAGAATTGTGCACAACTATCGAGGGATTGTGAGCCGGAAAATAGCTTAAGCCATACCCGCTGTTTAAATCGCCGGCTTATTCCCCTGTCCCAAATTAAAAGTAGAGAAAGAGATAAGAGAAGTAATGGCCACTAAAGCAATGGAAAGATTGATGAATCCACAGGAACCCAAAGTCGCAGCGACCAACAGAGCAGAGCAATGCCCCATATGGGAGGAAGAGTTAAGGAAATACTGAAAGGGGAAAGGATGGCCCCTTTGCATGTTGAGATAACTCTTGTGTATGTAAATAACCCATCTTTTGAACGAACTAACTTGTTGTGTGGTCACTTGATCGATATAAGGGAAAGACTTGTGGTTCACCGAGATAAATAAATAGGGCAACACCCCGGAGCCCAGTGAGGCAGACTGCCTCCTCCTGATGTCAGCATGATAACCCAGGAGCAGATTCTTTAAAAAAATTAATCAAGTCTTCTCTCCAGAAGTGGTGGCAGAGAGCAGGTCACACACCCCTTACGCTGGCATCCCACGCTCGGGGCACGAGAGAGATTCCTCCATTTTGTAGCTGCCAGCACTGCTCCAGGTGCTCTGGTGAACAACCCATGAAGATGAAGCTGAAAATAGGAACAAAGCAATATAAAGATGATTTCTTGAGGTATGGGTATTAATTGTGCCACTGAAAATTAGGATGCAAAGCCCATGTGTGTTATATGCAGGGAAGTACTGGCACATTAAAGATTAAAACCTTCAAAACTTCAAAGGCATTGAGGATTAAGCATGGCAAGTTTGAAGACAAACCTCTTGAATTTTTTCAACAGTGAGATGCAGTGAGATCTTAAATCATCAGCTGAAGTCCTTTGCAGAAATATAGCATTGGCTTAAAAAACAAGTGAGATCTTGAGGTCAAAGCAGGCTCACCCGTCACATTAACGGTAAGAGAAAATGGTGGGTTGCAAAGTTCGTGCAGTGTGAGTCGCGAAGGTCAGCCGATGTGGGTCCCAAAAGATGAATGGTTGGTAAAAATAGGTCCCGGGCAAAAGGGTTTTAAAAATACTGCTCTACATGACTCCAGAACCACACCAATTACCTTTGATTGCCCTCTGAAGAGACTGGACAAACCGCAGAGTTGCACCAAATTTAGCGGCAACTGGGATGGGAAATGAGGTCACATCCTGAGAGTGCGTTAAAACAAAAAAATAATGGGCTGGATTCTCCGGTCCCCCAGCCACGTGTTTCTCGGTGATGTGTCGTTCGCTGGCAGCGGAATTCTCCACTCCCGCCGCTTGTCAATGTGATTTCCCATCAAAGCCACCCGACACCACAGGGAAATCCACAGGCAGGGGGGTCGTTGCCGGCGGAAACATAGAATCCCAACAGTCAGAGAATTCCAGCCTGTGTGTTAGCTCCACACTGCGGAGATAGAGGCAGAGGGTTACGTATAAATCAAGCACACAGCCTTTTAACACATAGTACATTAAGAGGAAGATATCTCCTTTGTAGAAGACATACATCCCTTTAGACATATCAAAGATATATCCTTTGATTCTTAAGGGGCAGAGATCACTTAACCCTTGTTGCACGCATTTGCCAAGGAATCTCAACAGCTAATCAGAAAAGGAAACCCAGAAGGAAATCCCCAACCGTTCAATTGATGGGAAGAAAATCAGGAAGGCTCTAACACAGTGATAGATCCTCTTCAATTTTCTCTCCTTGCCTCTTTCCACCTCACACAAGTAACCTTTTACACCAAAATACAACCTGCGTAGGATAGTGTCATTTGTCAAGTATGTGCGTGGTTGAAGGCATCGTGCAGGTATCGTGAAACATTGTTCACATCACAAAAATCAAACTCCGAGGCGACGCAGCTTAATCTGTTTTTCAGATGCTTTGCCTGAAATTAATCAAGGAGATTAATATGACTTAAAAATAGTTGGAAAGTCGGCGGATTGGGTTTGTTCACGCTGGAGGGAGATGTCAGCTGTTTCATACTTTGCCCAGAGTAAATTGAGCCGTCTTGTAAAGCGATTAATATAATGCATGAAAATAACGAAATCTGAATCTTTACTCCTTGTGGATTCTTAATCAAGGAGCAGAATATGGAGGAAATATAGATGAGCTGTGAAAATTAAATGTTTGTTTGTTTCTTCCTGCCGTTGGAAGAAGATGATTGTCTTAATTATTTATGAATGCTCACCAGCATGTAAAAATGATTAATATGCTTTCATGCGAGCTGGAAGTATCCAGTTCATAAAAAGGAATCCATAAAAATTACTCAGCTGTTCACACAAAATGATCTCAACACCATTAAATTTTCAGCATTCCAAAATTCAGTAATTAGATCTCGCGCAGAAATAAACCTTTTATACAGATTTAAAAATTGAACAAGCATCTTGTACTGCATGCTTGATTATCCCATTTAATTCACAATTTTTCTGTCACACTGAAAATATCACACAGAGCAGAAGATACCCAGCAAATGTGTCAAAACATGTGCAGAGTTAGGTGGATTGGCCTTGCTGAATTGCCCCAGATGTCCAAGGATGTGTAGGTTAGGTGGGGCCATGGGGTTACGGGGAAAGGGCCTAGATAGGGTGCTCTTTCAGAGGGTCAGTGCAGACTCGATTGGCCTCCTCCTGCGCTGTGGAAATTCATAAAATCTTAGAATCCCTACAGTGCAGAAGGAGGCCATTCGGCCCATCGAGTCAGCGGCGACGCTCCGAAAGAGCACGCTACTGAGGCCCTATCCTCGTAACCCCACCTCGGGGCAATTCAGTACAGCCAATCCATCTAACTTGCACATATTTGGACTATAGGAGGAAACCAGAGCACCTGGAGGAAACTCATGCAAAGACAGGAAGAAAGTGCAAGATCCACACAGTCTCCCAAGGTGTGAATCGAACCCGGGTCTCTGACGTTGTGAGGCAGCAATGCTAACCACTGTGCCACTGTGCCACCCCTATGAGTTCTATGATTCTATTTGGTATGGAACTCTGGCCCAAAAAAACACACTCACAATAAACAGAACGTTATCGGGACCAGCTCCAGTCTTCCCAGAACCTGAAGAGGCAAATGTGGAACCCTACACAGAATCTAGCTGAGCAAATGCTTGTTTTGATTGCAATTTAATTAGGGGGAGACGGTAGCATGTTGGTCGCTGTACTAATGAGCTAGAGACCCAGGGCTAATGCTCTGGGGACCCAGGTTTGAATTCTACCAGGCTAAATGGTGAAATTTGATTTCAATGAAACATCTGGAATTAAAAGTCTGATGATGACCAGAAAACCATTGTCAATTGTTGTAAAAACCCATCTGGTTCACTTCCTTATCTGGACTGGCCTGCATGTCACTCCAGATCCACAGCAATGTGGTCAACCCTTCAGTGCCCTTGAGCCTTTCTGTTGTCTCAAACCACTAGAAAAGTCTCCAAGGAATGAAATAGATAACCTGGCATCGACAGAGGCACCAGAAATGACAATGGCAAATTGAGCTCTGTTGACCATGCAAAGTTCTCCTTACTAACATCTGGAGGCTTGTGTCAAAATTGGGAGAGCTTTCTCACAGGCAAGTCAAGTAACAGCCTGACATAGTCATGCTGAAGGAATTATACTTTACAGATAATGTCCCAGACACTACCATCCCCATCCATGGTATGTCTGCAGAGCTGGCGGCACAGAGATTTAGAGTCAGGAAAGAGTTGCCCCAGGAGTACTTAACATTGACTCCAGACCCATGAAATCGCATAGCCTGTCTTCACAGAGGATGACCCCCACAATGTGTTTTGTGGCACTATTCTTGTGCTAATTGGGTTAGAACAAACAAAGAACAAAGAAATGTACAGCAAAGGAACAGGCCCTTCGGCCCTCCAAGCCCGTGCCGACCATGCTGCCCGACTAAACTACAATCTTCTACACTTCCTGGGTCCGTATCCCTCTATTCCCGTCCTATTCATGTATTTGTCAAGATGCCCCTTAAATGTCACTATCGTCCCTGCTTCCACCACCCTGCTTCCACCACCTCCTCCGGTAGCGAGTTCCAGGCGCACAGTACCCTCTGTGTAAAAAACTTGCCTCGTACATCTACTCTAAACCTTGCCCCTCTCACCTTAAACCTATGCCCCCTAGTAATTGACCCCACTACCCTGGGGAAAAGCCTCTGACTATCCACTCTGTCTATGCCCCTCATAATTTTGTAGACCTCTATCAGGTCGCCCCTCAACCTCCATTGTTCCAGTGAGAACAAACCGAGTTTATTCAACCGCTCCTCATAGCTAATGACCTCCATACCAGGCAACATTCTGGTAAATCTCTTCTGCACCCTCTCTAAAGCCTCCACATCCTTCTGGTAGTGTGGCGACCAGAATTGAACACTATACTTCAAGTGTGGCCTAATTAAGGTTCTATACAGCTGCAACATGACTTGCCAATTCTTATACTCAATGCCTTGGCCAATGAAGGCAAGCATGCCGTATGCCTTCTTGACTACCTTCTCCACCTGTGTTACCCCTTTCAGTGACCTGTGGACCTGTACACCTAGATCTCTCTGACTTTCAATACTCTTGAGGGTTCTACCATTCACTGTATATTCCCTACCTGCATTAGACCTTCCAAAATGCATTACCTCACATTTGTCCGGATTAAACTCCATCTGCCATCTCTCCGCCCAAGACTCCAAACAATCTAAATCCTGCTGTATCCTCTGACAGTCCTCATCGCTATCCGCAATTCCACTAACCTTTGTGTTGTCTGCAAACTTACTAATCAGACCAGTTACACTTTCCTCCAAATCATTTATATATACTACAAACAGCAAAGGTCCCAGCACTGATCCCTGCGGAACACCACTGGTCACAGCCCTCCAATTAGAAAACCATCCTTCCATTGCTACTCTCTGCCTTCTATGACCTAGCCAGTTCTGTAACCACCTTGCTAGCTCACCTCTGATCCCGTGTGACTTCACCTTTTGTACTAGTCTACCATGAGGGACCTTGTCAAAGGCCTTACTGAAGTCCATATAGACAACATCCACTGCCCTACCTGCATCAATCATCTTAGTGACCTCCTCGAAAAACTCTATCAAGTTAGTGAGACACGACCTCCCCTTCACAAAACCATGCTGCCTCTCACTAATACGTCCATTTGCTTCCAAATGGGAGTAGATCCTGTCTGGAAGAATTTTCTCCAGTAATTTCCCTACCACTGAAGTACGGCTCACCTGTAGTTCCCTGGATTATCCTTGCTATCCTTCTTAAACAGAGGAACAACATTGGCTATTCTCCAGTCCTCCGGGACATCATCTGAAGATAGTGAGGAACCAAAGATTTCTGTCAAGGCCTCAGCAATTTCCTCTCCAGCCTCCTTCAGTATTCTGGGGTAGGTCCCATCAGGCCCTGGGGACTTATCTACCTTAATATTTTTTGAGACGCCCAACACCTCGTCTTTTTGGATCTCAATGTGACCCAGGCTATCTACACACCCTTCTCCAGACTCAACATCTACCAATTCCTTCTCTTTGGTGAATACTGATGCAAAGTATTCATTTAGTACCTCGCCCATTTCCTCTGGCTCCACACATAGATTCCCTTGCCTATCCTTCAGTGGGTCAACCCTTTCCCTGGCTACCCTCTTGCTTTTTATGTACGTGTAAAAAGCCTTGGGATTTTCCTTCACCCTATTTGCCAATGACTTTTCGTGACCCCTTCTAGCCCTCCTGACTCCTTGCTTAAGTTCCTTCCTACTTTCCTTATATTCCACGCAGGCTTCGTCTGTTCCCAGCCTTTTAGCCCTGACAAATGCCTCCTTTTTCTTTTTGACGAGGCCTACAATATCTCTCGTTATCCAAGGTTCCCGAAAATTGCCGTATTTATCCTTCTTCCTCACAGGAACATGCCGGTCCTGAATTCCTTTCAACTGACACTTGAAAGCCTCCCACATGTCAGATGTTGATTTACCCTCAAACATCCACCCCCAATCTATGTTCTTCAGTTCCCGCCTAATATTGTTATAATTAGCCTTCCCCCAATTTAGCACATTCACCAGACTTTAAACAGAACTAGCAACTTTCGACTGGGCATCTATGAGGTGCTGTGATCCATCAGCAGCAAAATTGTACTCAGCCACCATCTGTAACCTCATGGCCCAGCAAAGCCACAACTCTACTATTACCACTCCAGAGTTCTAAAAGAGATAGCTGAGGAGATTGTGGAGGCATTGGTGGTGATCTTTCAGGAACCACTGGTGTCAGGGAGGGTCCTAGAGGACTAGAAAATGGCTAATGTAACACCTCTGTTTAATAAGGGGGAGGCAGGAGATGGGAAAGTATAGGCCTGTAGCCTGACTTCGGTTGTTGGTAAGATTTTAGAGTCCATTATTAAGGATGAGATTACGGAGTGCTTGGTAAAATAGGACAGAGTCAGCACGGTTTCGTCAAGGGAGGTCATGTCTGACAAATCTGTTACAATTCTTTGAGCAGGTAACAAAGAATTGAGACAAAGAAGAACCAGTGGTCACGATCCATTAGAATTTTCAGAAGGCCTTTGACAAGCTGTTGTACAGAAGGCTAATAAATAAGATAAGAGCCCATGATGTTGGGGCTAGGTACTGGCATGGATAGAGGATTGGCTGACAGTCAAAGGCAGAGAGTGGGGATAAAGGGATCTTTTTCAAGATGGCAGCCGGTGACTAATGGTGTTCCGTAGGGGTCAGTGTTGGGACCACAATTATTCACAATGTACATTAATGATCTGGAAGAAGGAGCTGAGGGCATTGTTGCTACGTTTGCAGATGATACAAAGATATGTAGAGGGACAGGTAGTGTTGAGGAAGCAGGACGGCTGCACAAGGACTTGGACAGGCTAGGAAAGTGGGCAAAGAAGTGGCAGATGGAATACAATGTGGAAAAGTATGGGGTTATGCACTTTGGTAGGAAGAATAGAGGCTGAAACTATTTTCTAAATGGGAAAAGGCTTCAGAAATCAGAAACACAAAGGGTCTTAGGAGTCCTAGTTCAGGATGCTCTTAAGGTTAACATGCAGGTTTATTTGGCAGTTAGGAAGGCAAATGCAATGTTAACATTCATGTCAAAAGGGCTAGAATACAAGAGCAGGGATGTACTTCTGAAGAGTATAGAAGGATGACCGATCTTATTGAAACTTATAGAATACTAGGAGTTCTAGATAGAGTGAAGAAGGTGCTTCCATTAGTAGGGGAGAATAGAACCTGAAGGCACAGCCTCAAACTGAAGGGAGGATCCTTTAACACAGAGATGAAGAGGAATTTCTTCAGCCAGAGGATGGTGAATCTGTAGGACTCTTTCCCGCAGAAGGCTGTGGAGGCCAAATCACTGAGTGTCTTTAAGACAGAGAGGTAGGTTCTTGATTAATAAGGGGATCAGGACTTACAAGGAGAAGGCAGGAGAATGGGGATGAGAAACATATCAGCCATGATAGAATGGTGGAGCAGTCTAGACAGGTCGAATGGCCTACTTCTGCTCCTATATCATATGATCTTATGGTCTAACCCTGGTTCAATGAAGAGTGCAGTCCAATAGGAAAAAACTTTTTTTTACTGTTTTTTTCCCTCTGGCAGGAGAGCATGATTCTGCAATGGGATGTAGATAGATAGGGTGACTGGGCGAAAACCTGGCAAATGGAGTTTAATGTGGGGAAGAGTGAGATCATGCATTTCAGTGGGAGGAATCACACTGCTCTTTTACTATTGGTAGGGCTGAGGTGACTGGTATCCGTTGGACCCAAGATGCTCTGCTTGATACACCATCAATAATAGACGACGAGTGATAAACGTAACTGAGGCTTTAATACACTAAACAGCAAGCCTCCAGCCTCTGGACCCGAACTGGGTCCGGAGGCCGAGACTTGCCACTTTTATACAGAAGCCCTGAGGGGAGAAGCCACAGGCAGAGCCAGCCTGGCCAAGCCCAGGCATTTACAACACAGAACAGTGAATATAATACAATGAACATAATAACATGGTTTACCACATTCACCCCCTGTTTAAAAAAAGTCCGGCAGGGGTGAAGTGGTGTTAAAGGTCAAGTCTGTCGGGGGCCTTGACCTTCCGCTGTGACCGCCGCAGTCCCAGCTGTGGTGTTGGCACCGGCGTCGAGACCTGCGCGTCCGGGAGCGTGTTGTCATCTTCTTCACACAGATGTTGAGTCGACGAAGGGGGGGGGGGGTGTATGGGTGGGGGTGGTGGTGCTTGTCCTCGGTGGGCCTGCGGGAATCAGTTCGTGAGGGAGATGGGCGGAGGTGGGGGGAGACGGTGTAGGGTGGGGTGTGTTGTGTTGGGCGCTCTGGATCCGTGGAACACATACAGGTCACCAACACTTGAAATAGTGCAACATTATTTTATTGAGTCATTAACAGTTTAACACAATACTAGCTTGAACTAAAGACCTTTGCCTTGTCCGAACCAGTCGATGCACTCAGCACATGGTGAATGTCTGTGCTGCAGGCTGTGAGCTCTGTCCTACTAGGAAGCTCAGTTCGAATGACCGGGAACTCTGATGCCCCCTGTCTTTATAGTGTGTGTGCTCTAACTGGTGATTGGTTGCGGTGTTGTGTGTGTTGATTGGTCCCACTGTGTATCCATCAGTGTGTGTGTCTGCACCATGCTATATGGTGTATATTATGACATCCCCCTTTTATAAAAGAATGTACATGTGTGGCAATAAATAGTGTATGGTGAGAATGTTCCTAAATACCTGTGTGCGAAAGACATATTTACAGGACTATGTACATGAGAACTAAGCTATTTACATGGGAAGGTGCCTGGTGCAGAGAAGCAGTATGCAACAAGAATAACGAGATCAACACTATATACAAACCATGTAAATGATCAAACGGAAGAACAGAACAATTCAGAAAGTCTATAAGTCTACATAGTTCACAAATTAAGTCTCTGAGGTGGGCGACAAATTCTGGTTGACTGCCTCAAGGGTGGGTCGGGAGCCGCCGGCTGAGGAGCGGGCTGGACTGCGTCAGAGTGAGGAGGATGCAGAGTGACAGGGATCTCTGCATAGTCCATGGCAGGGTCGAGGAGACAGTGGAGGATCACATAGCGAGCGTGGAACGAGACGAAGGCGCATCGATTGCAGCGCAGAATGGAGTCATCCAGTAGGCGAACCAGGAACGAGCGGGGAGCCACCTGCCGAAGGACAACAGCAGTTGCATCCCAGCCACCATCCGGAAGATGGATGCCGCCGTTGTCATCTGGAGCCAGAGCAGGGAAATCAGCTGCACGGGAGTCTTGAGCCGCCTTGTGCTGTGCACGAGGCAGCTGCATCCGTTGAAGGACCGGAATGTGGTCGAGGTCTGGGACATGAATGGACGGCACCGTCGTCCTCAGGGTGCGACCCATGAGCAATTGGGCTGGCGACAGACCAGTAGGCAGTGGGGCGGAGCGATAGGCCAGCAAGGCGAGGTAGAAATTGGACCCAGCATTGGCAGCCTTGCAGAGGAGCCGTTTGACTATGTGGACGCCCTTCTCCGCTTTGCCATTGGATTGGGGGTACTGGGGACTGGATGCCACATGGGCAAAATTGTACCGCCTGGCAAAGATGGACCATTCCTGGCTTGCGAAGCAGGGGCCATTGTCCGACATAACCGTGAGTGGGATGTCGTGTCGCGCAAAGGTGTCCTTACAGGCACGGATGACTGCAGACGATGTGATATCGTGCGACCGTATCACCTCCGAGTAATTTGAAAAGTAGTCCACGATCAGGACACAGTCTCTACCCAGCGCGTGGAACAGGTCGATGCCCACCTTGGTTCAAGGTGACGGGACCAACTCATGGGGCTGCAGGGTCTCACGTGGTTGGGCCGGCTGGAACCACTGACAAGTGGGGCAGTTGAGCACTGTGTTGGCGATGTCGTCATTAATGCTGGGCCAGTACACTGCCTCTCGGGCTCGTCGGCGCACTTTTCCACGCCAAGGAGGCCCTCGTGTGGTTGTTCCAGGACAAGCTGGCGCATGCTATGCGGGATGACAATGCGGTCCAGTTTCAGAAGAACCCCATCTACTACCGCCAGATCATCTCTGATATTATAGAACTGAGGGCATTGGCCCTTGAGCCACCCGTCTGTTAGATGGCGCATGACACGCTGTAGCAAGGGGTCAGCCGTCGTCTCGCGGCGAATTTGGACCAGGCGTTCACCCGTGGCGGGTAGATTGGAGGCCACGAAGGCCACATGGGCGTCAACCTGGCAGACGAATCCTGCTGGGTCAATGGAGTGTTGACTGCCCTGGAGAGCGTCAGCAATGATGAGGTCTTTGCCTGGGGTGTATACCAGCTGGAAGTCATATCGCCGGAACTTGAGAAGAATACGCTGGAGGCGAGGCGTCATGTCGTTCAAGTCTTTCTGTATTATATTGACCAGCGGACGATGGTCGGTCTCGACGGTGAATTGAGGAAGTCCATACACATAATCGTGAAACTTAACCACACCGGTCAGAAGGCCCAGGCACTCCTTTTCTATCTGTGGTTAGCGCTGCTCCGTGGGGGTCATGGCGCGTAACGCATATGCAACGGGGGCCCATGATGAGGCCTCATCGCGTTGCAGGAGCACTGCCCCAATGCCGGATTGGCTGGCATCGGTCGAAATTTTGGTCTCTTTTGCTGGATCAAAGAAAGCTAAGACCGGAGCCGTGGTGAGTTAGGTTTTGAGTTCTCTCCATTCGCGCTCATGGGCAGGGAGCCATTGGAAGTGTGTCGTCTTCCTGACCAGGTTCCTGAGAGCCGTGGTATGAGAGCCGAGGTTAGGGATGAGCTTCCCTAAAAAGTTGACCATGCCCAGAAATCGGAGGGCCACCTTCTTGTCCTCTGGCGTTTTCATGGCTGTGATAGCAGCCACCTTGTCTGCATCCGGCCGCACTCCCAACTGAGAGATGTGGTCCCCGAGGAACTTGAGTTCCGTCTGACCAAAAGAGCATTTGGCCCTGTTGAGGCAGAGGCCCTTCTCACGTATACGTTTGAATACGCGCTGGAGGCGACTGACATGCTCCTGCGGGGTGGTGGACCAAATGATTATGTCGTCGACATAGACGCGAACACCTTCAATGCCTTCCATCATTTGTTCCATAATCATATGGAACACTTCTGAAGCAGATATGATCCCAAACGGCATCCTGTTGTAACAATATCTGCCAAAGGGGGTATAAAATGTACACAGTTTCCTGCTGGATTTATTGAGCTGGATTTGCCAGAATCCATTTGAGGCGTCGAGTTTGGTGAAGAGCTTGGCGCGAGCCATCTCACATGTGAGCTCTTCGCGCTTGGGAATTGGATAATGCTCCCTCAAGATGTTGCGATTTAGATCCTTGGGATCAATGCAAATTCTCAATTCGCCGGAAGGCTATTTTACACATACCATGGAACTGACCCAGTCGGTTGGTTCCGTGACTCTGGAAATCACTCCTTGGTCCTGGAGGTCCTGCAGCTGCTGCTTGAGGCGGTCCTTGAGGGGTACTGGGACCCTGCGAGGTGCGTGCACCACAGGCGTGGCATTCTGTTTCAATAAGATCTTGTAGATGTATGGGAGCGTACCCATGCCTTCGAAGACGTTATGGTGCTGGTTGATAATGGCGTCGAGTTGCGCCCTGAAGTCGGTGTCTTGAAAGGCAGACGTGTCATCAGGGGAGAGAGAGTGAACTCTCTGAACTAGGTTCAACAGCTTACATGCCTGCGCGCCAAGCAGGGAGGCTTTCGAAGAGCCCACGATTTCAAAAAGGATGGCTTTGCGTGACCTGTGCGTCACTTCAAGTTGGCACGAGCCGCTGGCATCAATGGCATTGCCATTGTAATCCAATAGCTGGCAGGCTAATGGAAGGATGGCTGGTTTGACACGAAGGCTTTGGAAGTCAGACTGAGATTTCATAGAATTTACAGTGCAGAAGGAGGCCATTTGGCCCATCGAGTCTGCTCCGGCTCTTGGAAAGAGCACCCTACCCAAGGTCAACAGTTCCACCCTATCCCTATAACCCACTGGCGGAGGCACCAGTGTCCAGACGGAATCGTATTTGGGACCGGTTGACCGTCAGGGTGGCACACCACTCATTGTCTGGATTGATGCTGTATACCGACAGCGGCAGGTGTCTTTGCTTTGGGGACACCCTGTTTTTTGTTCTGATACAGACTCAAAAAGGCGCCTTTGGGTCCTCGGTGTCACTGCTGTGTGGGAGGTCCGCATCGGACTCGGTGACCGTGGGTTGAATTGCCCGAACATTCCTGCGAGGCTGGCTGAAGCGTTATGAATTGGCAGGCTGAGCTGCTCGGCATAAGGCAGCACAGTGGCCAAGTCTGCCACATCGTAGACATTGTCGAGATTTGGCAGGGCATTGCTGTTTTAAATGGGCGGAGCCACAGTTGCCGCACGTCGTGGCGTCAGCACGTTCGCTGCGCCACCGCGCATGCGCGGTGCGGTCATGTGTGGTGCGCACCTGCGCATTACGTTCTTCGACGTCGCCGTCCCCTCGTTTGGTGCGCACAAGCGTGGGAGTCTGCGAAAAGCGCGCGAAATGGCCACCCTCATCCACGCTGAGGCCCTGGAGTTGCTCAATTGCTTGGACCTGTTCCGCCTCGTGGCGACCTTGGGAATACCGACTCGTGGTGTTTTCGTGTAGGACACAGGTCTCAATGGCGGACCCTAGGGTGAGCTGCTTTACTTTGAGGAGCTGCTGTCGTAGGGTGTCCGACTGAACACCAAAAATGATCTGGTCGCGTATCATGGAGTCGGAGGTGGGCCCGTAGCTGCAAGACTGCGCAAGGATGCGGAGGTGAGTGAGAAAGGATTGGAAAGGGTCATCCTTACCCTGCAAACGCTGTTGGAACACGTAGCGCTCGAAACTTTCAGTCACCTCTACGCTGCAGTGAGTGTCAAACTTGAGGAGGACCGTCTTGAACTTTGTTTTATCTTCATCATCCGCAAAGGTGAGAGAATTGAAAATGTGGATGGCGTGGTCCCCGGCCGTGGATTGGAGGAGAGAAATCTTCCTGGTATCCGAGGCATCCCCCCTGTCTGTGGGCTCAATGAAGAGCTGGGAGCGCTGTTTGAATATCTTCCAATTGGCCCCTAGGTTGCCGGCGATGCGGAGCGGCGGCGGCGGGCAGATGTTGTCCATTTTGCAGGATGACTGTATGCTGGCGGAAGGCAGATCACTTGCAGGTAGGTCTAAGAAGTGCTAATATCCCTCAACTCCTGGTATCATGATGTGTTGGGCGCTCTGGATCCGTGGAACACATACAGGTCACCAACACTTGAAATGGTGCAACATTATTTTATTGAGTCATTAACAGTTTAACACACTCTCACTGTGGGTTAACACGATACTAGCTTCAACTAAAGACCTTTGCCTTGTCCTAACCAGTCGATGCACTCAGCACATGGTGACTGTGCTGCAAGCTGTGAGCTCTGTCCTACTAGGAAGCTGCAGCTCGAATGAGCGGGAACTCTGATGCTCCCTGTCTTCATAGTGTGTGTGCTCTAACTGGTGTTTGGCTGCGGTGTTGTGTGTGTTGATTGGTCCCACTGTGTGTCCATCAGTGTGTGTGTCTGCACCATGATATACTGGTGTATATTATGACAGGGTGTGGTGGTGATTGTCACCGGGGAGCCTGAGGAGCCAAATCCCGAAGGGAGACCGTGTCCTGCAGCCCGTCCTGGTGTGTCACGTAGGCATATTGGGGGTTCGCATGGAGCAGCAGGACCTTCTCGACGAGGGGGTCGGTTTTATGGCTCCTCGCATGCTTCTGGAGAAGAACGGGCTCCAGAACTGTCAACCAGGATGGAAGCGAGACCCCGGAGGTGGACTTCCTGGGGAAGGCATAGATATGCTCATGAGGAGTCTGGTTAGTGGCCGTACATAGAAGCGACCGGTTGGAGTGGAGCGCATCGGGGAGGTCCTCCTGCCAGTGGGAGACTGGGAGACTTTACGACCGTAGGGCCAGAAGGACGGCCTTCCAGACTGTCGCGTTCTCCCTCTCCACCTGTCTGTTTCCCCGGGGGTTATAGCTGGTCGTCCTGCTGGAGGGGATGCCTTTGCTGATCAGGAACTGACGCAACTCGTCGCTCATAAAGGACGAGCCCCGATCACTGTGGATATAGGTGGGGAACCCGAACAGGGTGAAAAGGCTGTCCAGGGCCTTGATAACGGAGGCAGAGGTCTTGTCAGAGCAGGGGATGGCGAAGGGGAATCTGGAGTACTCGTCAATGATGTTGAGGAAGTACACGTTACGGTCAGTGGAGGGGAGGGGCCCTTTGAAGTCCATGCTGAGGCGCTCAAAAGGGCGGAAGGCCTTTACCAGATGTGCTCTGTTTGGTCGAAAGAAGTGCGGTTTGCACTCCGCACAGACCTGGCAGCCCCTGGTCATGGACCTGACCTCCTCGATGGAGTAAGGCAGGTTGCGGGCCTTGATACAGTGGAAAAAGCGGGTGACCCCCGGGTAACAGAGGTCATTGTGGAGGGCCCTGAGTCGATCTACTTGTGCGCTGGCACATGTACCGCGGGAGAGGGCATCTGGGGGCTTATTGAGCTTCCCGGGCCGATACAAGATGTCATAGCTGTAGGTGGAGAGCTCGATCCTCCACTCAGAACCTTGTCGTTCTTGATTTTGCCCCGCTGTTTATTGTTAAACAGGAAGGCAACCGACCGTTGGTCAGTGAGGAGAGTGAATCGCCTGCCGGCCAGGTAATGCCTCCAATGTCACACAGCCTCTACAATGGCTTGGGCTTCCTTTTCGACGGAGTAGTGTTGAATTTCGGAGGCATGGAGGGTACGGGAGGAGAAAGCCATGGGCCTGCCCTCCTGGTTGAGTGTAGTGGCCAGAGCAAAGTCCGACGCATCACTCTCCACTTGGAAAGGGATGGACTCGTCCACAGCGTGCATCGCGGCTTTGGCGATGTCTGCTTTGATGCGATCGAAGGCCAGTCGGGCGTCAGTCGCCAGGGGAAACGTGGTGGACTTGATCAGTGGGTGGGCCTTGTCCGCGTAGTTGGGGACCCACTGGGCATAGTAAGAGAAGAACCCCAGGCATCTCTTCAGGGCCTTGGGGCAGTGGGGAGGGGGAGTTCCAGGAGGGGGCGCATGCGGTCGGGGTCGGGCCCTAGGACTCCGTGTTCCACGATGTAGCCGAGGATGGCCAGGCGGTTTGTGCGAAAGACGCATTTCTCTCTATTTTAAGTGAGGTTCAGGAGTTTTGCGGTGTGGAGGAAGTGCCGGAGATTCTCGTCATGGTCCTGCTGGTCACGGCCGCAGATGGTGACATTGCCTAGGTACAGGAACGTGGCCCGCAGCCCGTACTTGTCAACCGCCGAAGGGAACCCTGAGGAAGTGATAGAGGCGGCCGTCTGCCTCGAAGGCAGTGTATTGGCAGTCTGTGGTAGTACAGGTATTGCGGTACCTGAGAGCTGATGACCATTGGTTAGACCCAGGAGTCTACCATTGGCTGTATTACGTAGCTCCGCCCTGAAGGCGGAGTATAAGAAATGGTGCCGTCCCAGCAGCCTTCACTTTCTGTACCGAAGCTGCTGGGGAACAGGTTCTAGTAGATTAAAGCCGTCAGTTATGAAATCACTTCGTCTTGAGTGTAATTGATTGCGCATCTTGGTCCTCCAGGCGGATAGGGAGCTGGTGGTACGCAGACTTCAAGTCGACTGTCGAGAAGACCTGATACTGAGCAATCTGATTGACCATATCAGGTATGCGGGGGAGGGGGCACGCATCGAGCTGCGTGTACCTGTTGCTGGTCTGGCTATAATCGATGACCATCCGGTGCTTCTCCCCAGTCTTGACGACCACCACTTTGGCTCTCCAGGGGCTGTTACTAGCCTCAATGCTCCCCTCTCGCAGGAGTCGCTGGACCTCTGACCTGATGAAGGCCCTGTCCTGGGCACTGTATCGTCTGCTTCTGGTAGCGACAGACTTACAGTCCGGGGTGAGGTTTGCAAAGAGGGAGGGTGGGGTGACCTTAAGGGTTGTGAGGAGGGAAAGGTGTCCGTTGAACTTTAGGGAAAGGCTCTGGAGGTGGCACTGGAAGTCAAGCCCCAGTAATAGGGCAGTGCAGAGATGGGGAAGGATGTAGAGTTTGAAGTTAGTGTACTCTACACCTTGCAGAGTGAGGGTCGCGACACAGTACCCCCGGATCTCCATTGCATGGGACCCGGAAGACAGGGAGATTTTCTGGGTCGCGGTAGGATGGGGAGGGAGCAGCGCCTTACCGTATCTGGGTGCATGACGTTGTCTGTGCTCCCGGAGTCAAAAAAGGCAGGCCGTCTCCAGCCCGTTGATCCAGACGGTCATTGTAGACTTCGCGAGGTGGTGCGGCCGGGACTGGTCCAGTGTGACGGAGGTGAGTGTCGGAAGACGGTCGGTGGACCAGTCGGCGGTAGCGACGGCCAGCATACGGTCGGGCGAGCTGGGTTCCTGGGAGGCAGCGGAGGGGTCCCAAGATGGCGGCCCCAATGAGTCGCACATGGCGGGCGAGGTGCAAGATGGCATCCAAGATGGTGGCCCCCGTGGGTCGCACGTGTCGGCTGAGATTAAAGATGGCCACGCCCACGGGTAGCACATGGCGGTGGCGCGGCAGCTGGGGGTGTCCCCGACCAGCAGCAGGCAGCGCTGCTGGGCCTAGAAGTTAGAAGGGGATCGTGCCTGGCAGGTTTTTGCAAAGTGACCCTTCTTCCCACAGCCATTACAAGCAGCGTTCCGTGCCGGGCTGCGTTGTCGGGGGTGAGTACCCTGGCAGCAGAAGTAGCACTTCGGGCCTCCGGTATTGGCGGGCCGCTGTGCGGCACAGGCTTGCGACGCGCCCGGGTCGGTTGATGGCTGCGCCCACGAGGGTGCCGTGCGGTCGGAGGAGAAGGCCCCCATGTTCTGGGAGGCCACTTCCAGTGAGTTGGAGAGCTGGACTGTCTCTGGGAGGCCGAGTGTCCCCCCTTCTAATAAGCGCTGGCGGATATAGTTTGAGTGCATGCCAGCGACATAGGCGTCCCTGATCAGCAGGATGGGTAGCCGATATCGCCCGGCAGTCACAGTTTCGACATAGGATGCGCAAGGCGCACAGGAATTCCGCGAGTGATTCCCCAGGGCGTTGCCGCCTCGTGGCGAGGAGATGCCTAGCATATACCTAGTTGACGGATTTCACATAATGTCTTTTTAGCAGCGTTATCACCACCACGTATGAGGGGGCATCCCTGATGAGGTAAAAGACTCTTGGGCTCACCCATGCGTGGAGGACCTGCTTCTTCTGGAGGTCCATGAAGTCTTTGTTGAAAGATGTGAGGTCAGCCTCGAAGCAGCTTAGCCAGTGTTCAAAAGTCTCTGTAGCCTCAGCTGCTTGTGGGTCCAGCTGGAAGCGATCAGGCTTGAGTGTGGAGTTCATCTTGAGTGAAGAGTCCATCTTCAGAAGTTTAGTGTATTAAATTGATACACCATCAATAATAGACGACGAGTGATAAACGTAACTGAGGCTTTAAGACACTAAACAGCAGCCTCCAGCCTCTGGACCCGAACTGGGTCCGGAGGCGGAGACTTGCCACTTTTATACAGAAGCCCCGAGGGGAGGAGCCACAGGCGGAGCCAGCCTGGACAAGCCCAGGCATGTACAACACAGCACAGTGAAAATAATACAATGAACACAATAACGTGGTTTACCACACTGCTGAATCTCAGTCCACTGTACGGACTCGCACTCCAGTTTCTGGGTCACTCTGCAACGATGTCCAAAGCAGAACTGGCAATACCAGCACCGAGCCAGGGATTCTTCCATCTGGGCATGAATATCCTACCAGATGTCAATCCACTATCTGGAGACATATTCAAATCCCCATTTACTGGAACTTTCTGGAATGGGGCCTCAACCGCAACCCATCGATGAGGCAGAAAAGCTGGCACCAAAAGAAAAGCTTTCGATTTAGGTCCTTTTTTTAAAGTTTAATGTAGCGTGACCTCATAATAGTTTGGCAATGATCATGTTTTGATGCTTTGAATGCTCCTCCTATCTTTGAAGATTTGTCCTTATAAAACTGCACATCCTTGGCCTAATCACGAGTGGTGCCATGGGAGATTGACTAGCCTAATATAATTATGTGTAGCTGTATTTTGTTACATCCATCACATAGTTGCTGAGGAAAGTGTGGCATTTCTATTAAAAATGTAATCATCCTCTAAAACATAGGGATAAATCACATCGGATCGATAAAAATCCATTAAACTACGTGATGGTTGGTTCTGAGCAGACCATTATATTAATGTAAATGAGGATGATGCGTCAAAAATCTCTGGTGAAATTGTAGCCCCAAATCAGCTTTGAATGTTAATTTATTTCTATGGTTGCCAGTTTCAGTGCATCTTTTTGAACAAAGCCTTGATTAGACAGTTCTGGATATTGGTCATGTATAGTAACAGCCCCACTACAGTGTAAGAATTAAGATCTGCTTGCTCGATCTGTCTGTGCCATCAAACAGTCATTACAATCCTTTCTGGCAGTTCGACTGTCAATATTATGTGAGATTTTAATAGTTGATAAGAGGCTGGAATACCATTAGTGATATTAATAATACATTTATTGCGAAGCCTTTACATTGTGAGAGGGCTATTACCACAATATTCCCAATTCAGATATGGGCCTGTCAATTAGTGCTATATATTATTATACTCAGTATTTGAGAATACACGAACTTTGCAGCAATTTTCATAAATGTCCTGTGAATGATAGTGTAGATAAAAATAAACAATTTCCCTTGTGGGGGTGTGTCCGGAACAAGGGAACATTGGTTGGAGCCAGACCAATCACGGGGTGTGACGCCAGGAAGCATTCCTTCACAAAGGATGGGGAACTCGGAATCGCTCTCCCCAAATGACAAAGCTGCGACAAATACATTTTTGTGAGGTAAGATTATTTCAGGTTGTGGAACCAAAGTGGGCAGATGGAGTTAAGATACAGATTAACCCACATCTTAAAATTAGAGCTAGGAAATCAGGGGCGAGATTCTCTGGTCCTCCAGTCACACGTTTCTCGGCGGCACATCTTTCGCTGGCGTCGGGATTCTCTACCCCCGCCACTTGTCAATGGGATTTCCCATTGAAGCCACCCCACATTGCCGGGGAACCTTCGGGCGGGGGTCAGCTTCATTTTTTTTATTTTATAAATTTAAAGTGCCAAATTCTTTTTTCTCCAATTAAGGGGCTATTTAGAGTTGTCAATCCACCTACCTTGCACATCTTTGGGTTGTAGGGGTGAAACCCATGTAGACACGGGGAGAAAACAACCTCTCTCTTAATGTCAGAAAGACCAAGGAACTGATCATCAACTTCAGGAAGTAGCACCCCCCCCACCCCCACCCCCCAGCCCCACACCCCCGTCTACATCAATGGCTCCGAACTGGAGATGGTCGATAGCTTTAAGTTCCTGGGGGTCACCATCACCTAACAGTCTGTCCTGGTCCACTCACGTTGATGCAACAGTCAAGAAAGCCCAACAACATCTCTACTTCCTACAGAGGCGAAAGAAATTTGGCACGTCTGTATCGACTCTCACAAACTGCCATAGAGAGCATCCTATCCGGCTGCATCACAGCCTGGTATGGCTACTGCTCGGCCCAAGATCGTAAGAAACTGCAGTGTGGTGAACTCAGACCAGCGCATCACACAAGCTTTCCACCCGCACATTGATTCTGTCTGCACCTCCCACTGCCTCAGGAAGGCAGGCAGCATTGTCAGAGACCTTTCGCACTCAGGCACTGTCCTCTTCCAGACACTTCCATCACGCAGAAGGTACAGAAGACTGAAGACCCACACATCCAAACTTAGGAAAAGCTTCTTCCCCACAGCTACTAGACTCCTAACGAACTCTCCCTCGGACTGACCGTTTCCCCGTACGAACACTATTCACAACGCCCTATGCTGCTCTTGCTCATACATATGCTTTGTTTGGCCCTTGTTCCGCACTGTAACCGATCACTATTTGTCGATGTACTTTGTCGATTATTCTTTTTGTCTCCTTTGTACGTACTGTGTAGGTCCTCTTGGCTGCAGAAAAATACTTTTCACTATACTTCGGTACATGCGACAATAAATTAATCAATCAATGAATCAATCAATCAATGTGCAAACTCCATACGGACAGTGACCTAGGGCCGGGATCAAACCCACGTCCTCGGCACTGTGAGGCAGCAGTGCTAACCACTGCGCCACCGTGCTGCCCTAAGAGGCAGGGGTGAGCTTCCAGCGGGTAAAGAAAATCCCAAGAACGGGAGAACTCCAGCCTAGGAAGCAAATCTTCAGCCACAGTTGTGCCACAGTTGTGTCACAGTTGGTGGAAGCCCGGAACATGTTCCCTCAATTGGGTCACGAAGGTAAGGCAAAGGGAGACAGATGGAGTTAATAGAAAGGTGTAACTGGCTTGCATGTCTGAACAGCGCACTCCTGTTCCTATTGTAGCCGAGGATGAGAAATTCTCGTCATTTTTAGATCTTGGAGAAGTTGGAATTCTTCCCCTCAGAGCACAGAAGGCAAAGCAGAGATTTAACATTGTTCAAAATTCCGAAGGGATTTGACAGGTTAAATGATGGGAAACTGTTTCCATTGGTGAGTTGGGGGTGTAGCCACCTGAGTTGGCCAAGTCCCGATTTAAAATGGAGAACTGCAAAGGCTGCAGGGAAATTCAGCCAACACAGGCAGAAACCAGCAGGTGCAAGTTTACTGTGTATTAAACTCTGCATCGATACAAGCAGCCACCTGCATAATAATGTAGCAGCCATCTAAATACTGATGAGCAATCCCCGGGAACAATCGCAACATTTGCGGCAAACAAAGCTAAGCCAGACTCCCCGGCGCCAGCAGGAGCCAACAGAAAAGAGGTTAACGGAAACCTCAAGACCGCCCATCAATCAGGGAACTGCTCCAGTATTGGAGAAATCAAACCAAGCAATTGGAAAGAAGTAGCTTAGACGTAGAATTTGTGCATGAGTAGCGATTACTGTGTATAATAAATGTGCTTTGATTTGAATCTTACTAATCGGTGTATTGAGTTATTGATCATTACTTGGACTTGAACCTCATGGCGGTATCATAAAGATACCTGGCGACTCGAGAGCAAAGGTTATAAAACAGAGCCAATTGAACCAACCAAAAGTTAGCAACAGGGGGTTGGGGTGTCGGTCACCAGAACGCACAGACTGAAGGTATCTGTTAAAAGAACCAGGGTGGAGCAGCACGGTGGCATCGTGGTTAGCTCTACTGCCTCACGGTGCCGAGGTCCCAGGTTCGATCCCGGCTCTGGGTCACTGTCCGTGTGCACATTCTCCCCGTGCTTGCGTGGGTTTCGTCCCCACAACCTAAAGATGTGCCGGTTAGGTGGATTGGCCACGCTAAATTGCCCCTTAATTGGAAAAAAAATGTACTCTAAATTTATTAAAATTTTTTAAAAAGAACCAGGGTGTAGATGAAGAGAGTTGTTAAGTTACCAAATGTCCCATGATTTCACATGCCCTGACCTTCCTCTTTTGTTTATTATGTAGTAATACAAAGGACATTTGGAAATATTAAATCAATGACATTATCCTGAAATAAAAACAGACTGTGCTGGGAATACTCAGGTCAGGCAGCATCTGTCGAGAGCAATGTGACTTTTCATTATTCCTGCAGCATTCTGTGTTTCGATTCTGACCTTACCTTCCCTACTCTCTCCATTAGTCTTGGTTTCCAAATGTTTTTTCTATTTTTATCTTTAGTCAGGATATCATTATTCTACCGACTGTTGATGTTAAGCTGACTGGTCTAGAAGCTGTTCAAAGCACTTCCCAGCTATCGAACTGCTTTTTGAAGGCCAATCACTGTTGCAATGTACTTTACTGTAATGTAGGAAACAATCCACGTTGTAATGGAATATTAGAAACTTGGCAGCCAATTTAAGCACAGCAAGCTCCCATAAACTGCAATGGTATCAATGACCAGCTTACAGGACCCAGAGCCAGGAGACCCAACCAGTTGTGGGCTGCCTACGGTTAAACTCACCATAACATGGAAAATCTGTAAAACAATCCCAAAAAATATTTCAGGGTTTTAAAATATTACTGGAGGGGGTCATGGCAGCCTGCTCGAAGGTCATCTCCTCCAGGTGCCTTGCTTGAAGTGGGCATTGGTGACCACAGATTTCCATCGGATTACTCCAGGGTAATGCTTGCCAAAAGTAGTATGCCGTTGCCTTTTGCAGTATGTCTGAACAGGAAACTCTCCAGGATGCATATTGGAAGGATTTTCAGGCTTATAATCAGCCTATGAATGCACCTTCTGTAGCTATCAAGTCAAATCACAACTTGTCACAACAAGTTTTGTTGTGTTGCCCTATTATGTATTTTCTTTTATTCCCTTTTCTTCTCATGTACTGAATGATCTGTTGAGCTGCTCGCAGAAAAATACTTTTCACTGTACCTCGGTACACGTGACAATAAACAAATCCAATCCAAATCCCAGTAGAACTTCACCACAGAGCTTCTTCCCTGGAGGTAGGGGCTCTACCACTGCAACACAATACCTCCACTGCCAGATATGTTGCAATATAAATACTGAGACTTGTCCCAGTTGTTCGCCAATATAATGGGTGAGATCTTCCTGTTGTCCATGCTGGCGAGATTATCCGGTCCCGCAGACAGCGCTCCCACACGTGGGTTTCCCGGTGGCATGGGATGGATACACGGCAGCACGGGGAGGCCAGAAAATCTCACCCAAAGTATAAATTTTCATGTTATTTATTTGTTTTTTTATATTTTTATATTTCATTATACACTTAATGGTATACATTCAAGCAGGGGTCACTGGATACTGTGCTATGTTTATTACAAGAAATATAGAGAGAGGCGTTGGAGAAGGTTAATAAAAAAAAAATAACAAGGCTGATCCCTGAACTGGGAGGTTAGAACTAGCAGAAGTGATTAAACAGGCTGGGCTGGTCTGGTATAGGTGGTGAGAATTTGGAACTTGCTGCAACATTGTATAGTTGATGAGAAGAGCGTAGGTTCATTAAAGGTGAAGTTCGATAAGTGCCCGAGGGAGAAAGGACTTCCAATCTCCAAGCGGTTGTACTCAGGAGGTACCCCAGAACATGTGCTGGTGGACCCCATAGGTCCACATGCATGTGCTGCACAGGAATTACCTGGAAAATTCAAACCTCCGATGGACAATAACCCTGCACTTGAACCATTAGATACTCTGATTTAAATCAGATTTTTCTGAATCTCTTAGCAGAATAGTTACCCGGAAAAAGCTTTGAACGCTTGGGTAACTATCGTACCCACCCTCAGAATAACTCCCACACTCCCTGGCTACTCTCGCTACCCCTGACTGCCCCCCGCGCCCCCCCCCCCCCCATACACCGCAACCCGCCGACTACCACCCAACCACCTCCACACCCACTGACTACTTTTCTGATCCTGAAACTACACACCATTCTCCCCAACAACCCTTCCAACCTCCCTATCTTCTGACTACCAAACCCATCAACCCATTCTCCTGACCCCTCGACTAACATTCCGACCTCCTGACCTCTCGACTACTCTCCTATCCCAACAAACCACCTAATTCTTCAGCTTAAACCCCCATTCTACACCTTTTCCTCGACCACCCACCATTCACCCCACCCGACTGACCACCCAACTTCCCTGACCCCTGACTGGCTACTCGGTGCCCTGGGATTTTGTCCCAAATGCAAGAAAATCAATTAAAGAAAAAGAGCTGTCACCCCTCGCACCCAGCACACACTCCCCTTGCCCCATCCGTATCAACTCATGCCACCTCATGATGCCACCTATCCAGAAAGCCTCTTACACCCTCCATGCCAACATATGCCCCTCCAGTCACGCTAACCATCCTACACACCCCGATACCTCCACACAGCCATTCCACCACCCTACCACCTACCATCCTCCCACCTACCACTACCAATGTTCCATCCTGTACCCAACAGCCTTCCAGCTACCCACCTCCCCCCCATCACACTCCCACCTTACCAAGCCTGCTCAAATATCTCACTCACATTCATTCACTAACACGGTGAAAATCTATTTAAATGTCCCAAAGCTTTGGACTGTTGTAAATGAAGACGTATACAACATGGCAGCTTGTGCTGTAAATAGGCGGCATGGCCTGGTGGGGGGGGCATGGTGGTGGTGGAGGTGAAGGGGGTGGTGGTGGGGGGGTGGTGAGGAGGTGGTGGTGAAGGGCGGTAGTGGAGGGGTTGGTGGTGGAGGGGGAATGGTGAAGAGGTGGTGGTGGAAGGGGGGTGGTGGTGGTGAAGGGGGGTAGTGGAGTGGGTGGTGGTGGAGGGGGGATGGTGAAGGGGTGGTGGTGGAGGGGGGGTGGTGGTGGTGGTGAAGGGGGGTTAGTGGCTGGTGGTGGAGCGGGGGTGGTGGTGGTGAAGGGGTGGTGGTGGAGGGGGGCTGGTGGTGGAGGGACGGTGGTGATTGTGAAGGGGGGGTTGGTGGTGAAGGGGGGTGGTGGTGGAGTGGGGGTGGTGGTGGTGAAGGGGGGTTAGTGGGTGGAGGTGGAGCGGGGGTGGTGGTGGTGAAGGGGTGGTGGTAGAGGGGGGCTGGTGGTGGAGGGACGGTGGTGGTTGTGAAGGGGGTTGGTGGTGAAGGGGGGTGGTGGTGGAGTGGGGGTGGTGGTGGTGAAGGGGGGTTAGTGGGTGGTGGTGGAGCGGGGGTGCTGGTGGTGGAGGGGGGTGGTGGTGGAGGGGGATGGTGATTGTGAGGGGGGGTGAGTGGGTGGTGGTGGAGCTGGGGTGGTGGTGGTGTAGTGGGTTGGTGCTGGATGGGGGATGGTGGTGGTGAAGGGGGGGTGGTGGTGGAGAGGGGGTGGTGGTTGTGAAGCAGGGGTGAGTGGGTGGTGGTGGAGCGGGGGTGGTGGTGGCGTAGGGGGGTGGTGGTGGCGTAGGGGGGTGGTGGTGGTGAAGGGGGGTTAGTGGGTGATGGTGGAGCGGGGGTGGTGGTGGAGCGGGGGTGGTGGTGGTGTAGGGGGGAGGTGGTGGTGAAGGGGATTAGTGGATGGTGGTGGAGAGGGGGTGCTGGTGGTGAAGGGGGGTGGTGGTGGAGGGGGATGGTGATTGTGAGGGGGGTGAGTGGGTGGTGGTGGAGCTGGGGTGGTGGTGGTGTAGGGGGTTGGTGCTGGATGGGGGATGGTGGTGGTGAAGGGGGGGTGGTGGTGGAGGGGGGTGGTGGTTGTGAAGCAGGGGTGAGTGGGTGGTGGTGGAGCGGGGGTGGTGGTGGCGTAGGGGGGTGGTGGTGGTGAAGGGGGGGTTAGTGGGTGGTGGTGGAGCGGGGGTGGTGGTGGAGCGGGGGTGGTGGTGGTGTAGGGGGGAGGTGGCGGTGAAGGGGGTTAGTGGGTGGTGGTGAAGTGGGGTGATGGTGGTGAAAGGGGGCTGAGTGGGTGGTGGTGGAGTGGGGGTGATGGTGGTGGAGGGGGTTGGTGGTGGAGGGGGGAGGTGGTGGTGAAGGGGGGTGGTGGTGGAGGGGGATGGTGATTGTGAGGGGGGTGAGTGGGTGGTGGTGGAGCTGGGGTGGTGGTGGTGTAGGGGGTTGGTGCTGGATGGGGGATGGTGGTGGTGAAGGGGGGGTGGTGGTGGAGGGGGGTGGTGGTTGTGAAGCAGGGGTGAGTGGGTGGTGGAGCGGGGGTGGTGGTGGCGTAGGGGGGTGGTGGTGGTGAAGGGGGGGTTAGTGGGTGGTGGTGGAGCGGGGGTGGTGGTGGAGCGGGGGTGGTGGTGGCGTAGGGGGGTGGTGGTGGTGAAGGGGGTTAGTGGGTGGTGGTGGAGCGGGGGTGGTGGTGGAGCGGGGGTGGTGATGGTGTAGGGGGGAGGTGGCGGTGAAGGGGGTTAGTGGGTGGTGGTGAAGTGGGGGTGATGGTGGTGAAAGGGGGTTGAGTGGGTGGTGGTGGAGTGGGGGTGATGGTGGTGGAGGGGGTTGGTGGTGGAGGGGAGATGGTGGTGGTGAAGGGGGGGTGGTGGTGGAGGGGGGATGGTGGTGGTGAAGGGGGGGTGAGCGGGTGGTGGTGGAGCGGGGGTGGTGGTTGTGAAGGGGGTTGGTGGTGGAGGGGGGATGGTGGTGGTGAAGGGGGTGGTGGTTGTGAGGGGGGGTGAGTGGGTGGTGGTGGAGCGGGGGTGGTGGTGGTGAAGGGGGGTGGTGGTTGCGAGGGGGGGTGAGTGGGTGGTGGTGGAGCGGGCGTGGTGGTGGTGAAGGGGGGTGGGGGTGGAGGGGGGATGGTGGTGGTGGAGGGGGGTGGTGGTTGTGAAGCAGGGGTGAGTGGGTGGTGGTGGAGCGGGGGTGGTGGTGGCGTAGGGGGGTGGTGGTGGTGAAGGGGGTTAGTGGGTGGTGGTGGAGCGGGGGTGGTGGTGGAGCGGGGGTGGTGGTGGTGTAGGGGGGAGGTGGCGGTGAAGGGGGTTAGTGGGTGGTGGTGAAGTGGGGGTGATGGTGGTGAAAGGGGGTTGAGTGGGTGGTGGTGGAGTGGGGGTGATGGTGGTGGAGGGGGTTGGTGGTGGAGGGGAGATGGTGGTGGTGAAGGGGGGTGGTAGTTGCGAGGGGGGTGAGTGGGTGGTGGTAGAGCGGGGGTGGTGGTTGTGAAGGGAATTGGTGGTGGAGGGGGGATGGTGGTGGTGAAGGGGGGTGGGGTGATGAAGGGGGGGTTAGTGGGTGGTGGTGGAGCGGGGGTGGTGGTGGTGAAGGGGGTTGGTGGTGGAGGGGGGATGGTGGTGGTGTAGGGGGGTGGGGTGATGAAGGGGGGGTTAGTGGGTGGTGGTGGAGCGGGGTGGTGGTGGTGAAGGGGGTTGGTGGTGGAGGGGGGATGGTGGTGGTGAAGGGGGGTGGTGGTTGTGAGGGGGGGTGAGTGGGTGGTGGAGCGGGGTGGTGGTGGTGAAGGGGGTTGGTGGTGGAGGGGGGATGAAATGAAATGAAAATCGCTTATTGTCACAAATAGGCTTCAAATGAAGTTACTGTGAAAAGCCCCTAGTCGCCACATTCCGGCACCTGTTCGGGGAGGCTGGTACGGGAATCAAACCATGCTGCTGGCCTGCCTTAGTCTGCTTTCAAAGCCAGCTACTCTATATGGGGCTGTACAGGGTTCCATTCTGGTGGTGGTGATGGTGGTGGTGAAGGGGGGTGGTGGTTGTGAGGGGGGGGGGGGGGGGGCAGTGAGTGGGTGGTGGTGAATGGGGAGTGGTGTAGGGGGATGTGGGGGTGTTAGTGCTGAAACACATGCCATGGGCAACCGCAACTCAGTGGGATCTCACTTGCTCACCTGATTCCGACCTCTGCCTATCCCCGGGCCCACCGATCAGGTCCAGTGTCCGCTGCTTATGCTGCGGTAAGGGTCCGCAGGTCCGGCGCTCCCCCTCTAGTATTCTTGTACTTTGTACTTTCCCTCTCCCGGCGGTTGTGGGCTGACTTCTCCTTGGGCTGGGGCAGGGGGGGAGGAGGCGGAAACACGCAGTGTTAGACAGTCAGACGCATGCAGAACAAGGCATGGGTAGCTAGTGGCCTCTGTGGCCAGAGCGCCTGGCCATGGTGGCCGGTATGGTATGTGGTGCATGTTTTGTTATGCTCTTGACGTAGCATAAGCTGCTTCCTTGATGTGCACGCTGACAAAGGAAGGTTCAGACTTGGAGATAGCTTTCACACATTTATTAAACTATTAACAATTCTCCTACTTGGATTTGACGCTACTGTTAATCCTGCTATAGCTACTCAGACTGATGAAGCAGTCTGCTACAATCCACATGGTGGGAGTAGGCAGCACTGCGGCCCTGGCACTAATCCCTGACCCACACTTCTGTAACCCCATCCCTGTGTCTGTACTCACTGAGAGTCTCCACTGGAAAGAGACTGAGCATGTGTGATGTGTCCTTTTATATGGGTTGGTGTAATGCCCTCCTGTGGTAGTGTCACCTCTGTGTGTATCGTGACTGTCCATTGGTCGTGTCCTATCTTATTGACCTATTGGTTGACTGCCTGTGTGTCATGTCTCTGGTGTTCCCTCTAGTGTCTAGCTAGGTGTAGTGTATGTGCATTAACCATTTGTGTACTTACAGTGATGTATATCACCACAGTGCAGGGTGGGGGTCAGTCTCCCCCTAGGTGGTGGGGGAGGGACGGGGTTACAGAAGTGTGGGTCAGGGATTAGTGCCAGGGCCGCAGTGCTGCCAACTCACCCTGGCCGGCCTGAGGAGGTCACGCAATTTCTTACAGCACTGCCGGCCGGTCCTGGCGGCACTCACAGCATCTCCCACCTGTGGCTAGTCCGGTGCAGGGCAGCAGGTGGCAACTAACCTCTTCCTGAACACCTCGGGGTACAGGGTAGCCTGTTTCTCCTCCACTGCATCCAGCACTGTCTCCAGTTCCGCCTCAGTGAAACGAGGTGCCGCTCTTCTTGCTGCCATCTTGTTGGCTGGGATGAGCTGATGAATTGCTCTGGGAGCGGTGCCGATTTTTCTATCATAGAACAACACCGATTCAGTTCTGGCATCAACACTTGGGGGTGGATTCTCCGAATCTACGGCTATGTCCGCAGGATCCGTCTGGTCTTACCACCAAAAGGTCGGCGGCACACCTGCACCAATGTTCTGTCCAGTGGGGGACTAGCAGCCACGCCATGTAAAGCCCTCAGCTTTACCTGCGGATACGGCTGCAGAATGGCCGGGTCAGTGGCTGCGTATGCACACAGCGGCGGCCTGCCAACCCCCCCCCCAACGCCCCTCGTCACCCCCAGACCAACCCCCACCAGTCTCCCTAGCCCCCGCCGAAGCCCCCCCTGCCGGGGGAACGACCAGTCCACAGCCGCCACGCGCGGTCCCCCAAACGTTGTGAGGACACGTGCCCCACACCGTCAGGGACTCGGCCCATCGGGGATGGAGCATCGGAGGAGGGCCTCAGGTGACGTCCTGAGGCCGTCCCGATGGCGTGCGACGTACTCCTAGAGAATGCCGTTTTGGAGGGGACGGAGCATCGAAAAATGCCGCCGCCCCCGATTCCGGCGTAAAAAGGAATTCTCCAGCCGATCGCCGAATGCGATTTCGGCATCGCCGATCGGTGAATCCAGCCCTTAGTTTCTGAAATGGAGAACCCCGCTGTTTGTTTTTCATACTGGTCATTCACAGCTGGTACATGGTCTACAGCATTGTTTTCCCTTTCCAAGCTAGACTACTAAAACAAAATTTGTCTTTTATTTATCCAAAGTCCGTTTTCTTACTGCAATAGATGACCTTTGAACTACAAGCCTGGACAATGAATAGCCTTATACGTGGTCAACTATGTTATGGAATCAGGAGATGGAGTTTGATTATTATTATCATTATTGATTGTTGGACAGACAACCAGATTGATGGCAAGTGGGAGACGCCATTGAAAGATGTGTGAACAACTTGGATACTGCAAAGTCTGCAAAGCCTTGTGGTGCCTGTGAGGAGAATTTGAGAAGGTCTCATATTCACCAGACACTTGTTTTGAGAAAGTCTGCATGGCAGCCTCGAAAAGCTGGAATGGAGCCAGTGGTTGGACTTAAAGAGGCACAACATCTAATGGTAGGGTCTGCAGCCAGAATGGATTAGTTAGCCGCTCAAGACTACGGGAGGATGAGCTGTCAAAAGAGTGGCTGATCAGAGTGCAAAAGGCTTGGTGATGTATGAACCAAGAGAAATTTCAACATGTTGGGGAACCATTATGAACAGACTAATTTGTTTTTTTTTAAACCATTTTGGGCAGCTGCATTTTAAAGACAACTGGGTTTAACATTTGTAATATAGCATGTTTTTTCTTCCTTTCTTTAATAAAGTTATCCTCTTTCATTTATTTTTAATCACCAATAATTTTTTAGTTGTCTAATACAGATTGTTGTTTTCATACATTGGTTGGTATTGAGTACTTTATTCAAGTTCATCCAGAGTGCAGCCTCACCTCTGTGAGACTCCATAAGGGGCTCTCATGCCTCCTTATAGCTGTCAGTGAATAATACATAATGAGGCTTGGCTGAGAGCCCAGAAATCCATTAGACTGTTGAAACACCTCCATCCAACAGAAAACATTGCTTGACTGAGAACTCTTTCACTCTGATCTATTCTGGCAATTGTACAATGTTTATTTTGCACAAGATAAAGAGGTTTCAAGTGCTTACAATTTCTAATACCGATACTTTTAAATGTATGGATGATGAACACGTTTACAGATCTGTAGTAAAAGCAATTTTTATGGCTCGGTGACTGTTTTTTAAAGCTTTTTTACACGTGCTATTTTTAATATAAGGTTCAGTATTTCCGTGCAGAATGAATACTGGGTGAATGGATATTAAGTACCATGTATGAGGGGTCATGGGGGTGGTTGGAGAAGCAATGGTTGGCATGGAGAGTATGAGGGACATGGAGGGTAGGTGGGGGCATAAATTGGCAAGGGGGAATGGGTAAGACTTTTGAACTTTACCTTCCAAAATGTTCCCCCACCCAGACTCCGGTTCACAATACCTCTAAGGAGTGAACTACAAGTTGGGATTTACAAGTCGTTGAAAAGCTGGCTTAACTCCATGAAAATTACGGAAGGCTAGGGGATGCTAATCGCCACAATGGAGCTGGCCAGGTCGGGAGTTCTGGGCGCTGGTGCAGCCCTTATCGCACACTAGTAAAAATCGAGAGTGCGGGAACAGGGCCAGGAATTCTATAATCATGTCCGGGCCACCATTTTTAAAGGACTGACGGGTGACCCAACCCTGCGAAAATCCAGCCCGATATTAACTCTGTTTCTCTCTCCATGGATGCAGGGTATTTCCAACATGTTCTGTTCAGATTATGGAAATGCTCATTATCTGACTGCTAAATTCTAAATATAATGGCTGTATGTCAATCGTCCTGAAATACTGAGGTACTGTCAGCCCTCATCATCAATGTGTCACATCATGTCTTCTTTCGCAAATATTACTCAGTGACATCTTTCATGTTGAAGGATGGCAAGTCAGAAGTGGTTAATAGCAGATGGAGGGCAAAGTGTTTTGCTGGTGTGGTTCATCAGCGATGATTATCAGCACCATTTGATTTTTTCCCTTTAACTATTTGTATCAAGTACCTTTGTATCTTACCTCTCTGCGCTCCAGTTACTCCTCGCTGATGCAGCTTGGGATGCGTTTCATTGCTCCTATCTCACTCACCCTGAGTAAGAAAGGTTGGGCAAGATAGGGGCTTTGGAATCCCGATGTGGGTAAATCTGCCAGAGATGCGACTCTGCGGAGGTTCTCGGTCCACCTTCTGGTGGGTCGCTGCTATCTGCTCCCATCCATACGTGTCGCAATCACATATGTCTTGAACCCCTAAATCCATCGACCCCATGGGTGAATCTCCTGGCAAAGAAAGCAAAGGCACAGAAACCGATAAGTTTAAATTGTTCCCCATTTTTGTCATCAGTTATTATGTTCTGTCCCTCAGAGATGTGCAGGGATGATAGTCCTCTGCTTGAATGTGTGGACAAGAGCTTTGTTACAATGCTTTTATAATGCCTGAAACTTCACGTTTCTTGCTTGGTTTCAGTTTTTCTCTAACCTCACACGCAGGTTTGACAGCACACGGCACAGTGAGCAATCAGCGGACACATGCAATCGAACACTGAACAAACAATTGAATATAACAGTAAAACATTCCCAAGAGCTTCCAGTTGCACGGGCTTGGCAGGATGTATGAGCCCTTCTTCACTGCGTCGTCTCCCTATTGTTGCTCTACCAGACAACAACACTGGAATGTAGCCTGTGAGTTATGTTTAATGGCCTCTTTCAAGATGAAACCCTACCCACAGTGGAGAATCCCCTTGAAAATGTATTTGATGTATAAAGTGGGCGAGTGACCAGAGTAATGTGCCTCAGGACCATCTACTTTACCCAAGTAAGATAGACATCTTCAAACAAAGGAGAGGCCAATCGACCCAAATGTGGCTGAAGAATAATGACAGAAACAATTTTTTTTGATTGAAAACTAAATGTAGGTCCATGGCAACAGAGCCCTCAAAGCATTGAGTCTGAAGCTTTGCAGCCTTCCTCATAGTTCAAATAAATCTTTTATCAGATTATGTTAATTAGCGTGGCACGGTGGCACAGTGCTGCCTCACAGTGGCAGGGACCCGGGATCGATTCCAACCTCGGCTGACTGTCTGAGTGGAGTCTGCACATTCGTCCCGTGTCTGTGTGGGTTTCCTCCGGGTGCTCCAGTTTCCTCCCACAGTCCAAAGTTGTGCAGGTTAGGTGGATTGCCTTGCTAAATTGCCTCTAAGTGTCCAAATGGTAGGTGGGGTTACAGGGATAAAGTCTAGGTAGGGTGCTCTTTCAGAGGGCGTGTGCAGACTCGATGGGCCGAATGGACACCTTCTGCAATGTAGGGATTTTATAATTCTCTGATTCTATAAAGTGTGTGGCTAGGAATAGCCATCTCCCTCCTGAAGACTCCCTCGATCACTGCAGCTTAAACATTTAATTCTCCTTGATCTCATACAGCAGAAACCACCCAGCTCAGAAAGGTAGTCTCTGAACCTCTTGTGATTGAGTTTGGTGAACACGCAGCTGAAGGTGAAAGACAGCAAAAGTCTAAACAACAAACCTTCGCTCCTTTTCTAAATGTTAATGGCATGAAGTAGTTTATAACACACTAATGTTCACAAAAGCAATTCAATTTACTTTCAAAAATACATCAGCGGGGACAGGACACTTTGGTTAATATACAGTGAATGATATCTGGAAGTTGATGTATTTAGCACGTGTAACCATGAAAGATTCATTTTACACTAAAGCATTAATGAAGTTGCTCTACTTCAGCTGATAAAGCTTTCTTCGGGCAACACGGTGGCGCAGTGAGTTAGCCCTGCTGCCTCACGGTGCCAAGGTCCCAGGTTCGATCCCGGCTCTGGGTCACTGTCCGTGTGGAGTTTGCACATTCTCCCTGTGTTTGTGTGGGTCTCGCCCCCACAACCCAAAAATGTGCAGGGTAGGTGAATTGGCCACACTAAATTGCCCCTTAATTGGAAAAAATGAATTGGGTATTCTAAATTTATATAAAAAAAAGATAAAGCTTTCTTCAAATCCACTATTGTGTTCCACAATTTTAATCGTGTTTTCAGAGAACACTATATAATGTATCACAGCTTGATACATACAGAATGCCTTGGTTTTCCAGTTAGTTTAAAGCTGACCTTAATTACGTCAACATCATAGAATCATAGAATTTACAGTGCAGAAGGAGGCCACCCGGCCCATCGGGTCTGCACCGGCTCTTGGACAGAGCACCCTACCCAAGGTCAACACCTCCACCCTATCCCCACAACCCAGCAACCCCACCCAACACTAAGGGCAATTTTGGACACTAAGGGCAATTTATCATGGTCAATCCACCTAACCTGCACATCTTTGGACTGTGGGAGGAAACCGGAGCACCCGGAGGAAACCCACGCACACACGGGGAGGACGTGCAGACTCCGCACAGACAGTGACCCAAGCCGGAATCGAACCTGGGATGCTGGAGCTGTGAAGCAATTGTGCTATCCACAATGCTACCGTGCTGCCCCTAAATGCCATAAAACATCTCGTGCTAAACCACCACCAATTAGAAAATGTAGGACAAAGGGGGCTGGATTCACCGTTTTTGAGGCTATGTGCCGATGCCGGCGTGGGAACTGTGGCATTTTACGACGGCAAAATCGGCGGCGAACCCTCAGCGATCCTGCGACCAGCGAGGGGCTAACAGCCACGCTGGGTAAAACCCCCGGCTCCCACAACAAACGCGGCTGGAGAATGGCCGGGTCCGTGGCCGTGCATGTGCACAGCGACGGCCTGCAGTGGTCGCGGCATAAAACATGCCGCCGGCCATGCGCGGACACGACCTACCAAATACTACCCCCCTGGCCACCCCGTGACTACCCTCTGGCCACCCTCTCCCAGTCCCCAGCCCTCGCAGAAGGCCCCCCCGGCCAGCAGCACGGCTCCCAGACGACTGAGGCGGCGCTGGACAAAGTCCGCAGCTGCCACGCCGGGTTCCCAACCGCTGAGACCACACGTCCCCCGCACACTTGGTACTCGGCCCATCAGGGGTGGAGCAGCAGGGAAGGACCTTCGGACGGGGTGGAGGATAGAAAACCGCCATCAAACCAGCACCGCCCCCGATTTGGCCGTCAGAAGGGATTCTCCGCCCGATCGCCGATTACGATATCGCCGTCGGGCAATGGTGAATATCTCGCCCAGGATGTCTGAACTATGTTTGAATCGGTCAACAAGCTAAATAGTGGAGGGTAGGGAGGAATGGTTTGTTAGAGACTGAGGGTTTGGGAGGGGGGGAGGAGCTGGAATGACAGAGACCTTGAGTTCCGCCATGGGAACATACACCTGCTTTTCCTTGTTTTACTGGGGAAACGTACCTTCAAGAGCCTCGCTGGCTTCCAGACAGCCTGTGGTTGATGCCCCACTCAGGAATTTGGTTAAAATACCACCGGGTCCTGTATGTATTGGGATTGGGGATCAGCAGCATCAGAACAAGAAAGTACATCAAAATATTCAGACGAGGAGTAGGCCATTCAGCTCCTCAAGTATTCAATTAGATCTCCTGATCTGTACCTCAGGTCCATTAGCTCACCTTTGTCCCATATTCCTTGATATTCTTATCTGCCAATGGTCAAGTTGGGTGGCTCCACTTTTACTATTTTCTCGCACCCTTGCTGATAATCAGGGACAGTTAAAGTTTTCTCATGTTTCAGATGTGAAGGTATAATACCAAACGGTTTTATATCGTCAAAACTATTTATTTCTTCCAACGAAAGAATATAAGTATGTTATTCTAAGAGTAACAATCGAGTTAGAATAGTGATACATCCTCTGAATGTAGTATCAACAGGCACAACCCAACCCAGGACTGAGGAGTTGCAGAATTAAGAGTATTATCGGGGAAAAAGCTGATACGAGAATTCTCAATGAGGACACGGTAAAGAGAAAGAGAGGGAAAGAAAGAGATTGGTCTTGAGACAGTGGATTTCGGGACCACTTTACAGTTAATGATAAATTTGTGAGGCGCAGTTATTATTGTAAAGAAGGAAACGGTGGCAGCAAAGTTTGTGCGCAGCAACTCCCTCAAACCGTGACAATGGTGAGTCTATCAGTCTGTGAGGCTGGTTTGAGGGTTAAATATTGGTCAGAGCTGCTGTATTTTATGTTTGCCCCACTATGTATTTCCTTTTCATGTGTGGAATGATCTATTTGAGCTGCACGCAGAACAATGCTTTTCACTGTATCTCGGTACATGTGGCAATAAACCAATCCAATCCAACTGATAATAATTCAGGGGTGGACAGGTGCTTGACTGTGAGAAATGTCTGGACAGATAAGAAATGACTGGCCCCCAAGGCTAGCCTGATCGCTCAAATGCATGAAGCATCTGGAGAACAGTAAGTAGATGGAGCTGGAACGTGTGGGCATGTGAGAAGGGAAAGGGGCCTGTGTGAGTGTGGATATGCTCACCTTGCACCAACATGACATCTGAATTGCACAACAAAAGGGGATATATGTCTTAGAACACTAATGGCATAACGGCCATGTGTGGGCAGAGGGTAGAGTTCATAAACCCTCCCTGAGTTTGTTGTTATTGAGAATGGAAGTGCCTGTCTCATTAGTATACTTTCTGCTGGGTTTATATTAGTTTGATAAAGAAAGATTACAAGCCAGGCAGCTCTTTGTTTCCTGACTTCACAGGTTTAGAATGAACTAAATGCATAAGGGTTGCCCTGTTAAAACGTAGCATGAAAGTACAAACTGGGAGCTGATATCAGCTCACGCTAAATTTCGCCCAATGTGCAATGGCTGGCAACACAATGACCCCTCAACCCATTACCTCTGAGTTGCAAGTAAATGAATTGTGGTGCAGCTCGCATTGTTCAGCATTTCCTCTACTGCTGTCACTTTCACTGCAGTTCAAGGTGAGGTCACGCAATAACTGGAGTAATTCGATGAATATGAGTGGAGGGCAGTGGTCGCGAAAGTGTCTGTGCTGGAAATAGGCCCTAATCAGAGTTAACAAGTTTAGTACTGTCAAAAGAAAATCAATAAAACCTTCCACTTGTGTTTTGAAGGTGATGGAGCACTCTGCTATCCATGTGCAGCAGTAACTGTCAAAGCTGGAACAGCTTTCTCCACCACTCGTTGGCTGTAACACCAACACTGGTGGTTGCGAGGTTGAAATCGGAGTCTAGGCCAAGATGCAATTATTCCATCTTCCAGGTCACTTCTTCCAAAACAAAACAGAACAAATAAAGGCACTTGTGCTAAACCGTGCTGTTAATTGGCTGGATCCAGTAGCGTGAATGGTTAGGGACCAGTTAAAGTTAGCCTCCGCTACTTAAAGTTGGCCTACCCCTCCTAAATGGGAGGGGCATTGCGGCTGGAGCAGGAAATGAATTTGACCTGGAAAATATTAAATAATAGCCCAACATTTAGAGGGAGCTGGGTTCAATTCCGGCCTTGAGTCACTGTCTGTATGGAATTTCCACTTCTTCCCAGTGTCTGCGTGGGTTTCCTCCGGGTGCCCCGGTTTCCTCCCACAGTCCAAAGATGTGCAGGTTAGGTGGACTGGCAATGATCAATTGCCCCTTCATGTCTAAAAGGGTAGGTGGGGGTACTGGGTTACGGGGATAGGGTGGAGGCATGGGCTTGAGTAGGTGTCTTTCCAAGGGCCGGTGCTGATTTGATGGGCCGAATGGCTTCCTTCTGCACTGTAAATTCTATGATCTATGGTCTATGACAGGCTCCTGGGTCACAATCTGCAGAATATGCACATCAAGTGGAGGCAGGAACCCCCAGGCGAGACAGCAGTCAGAGGGCTGCTGGATCCCAGGACGCAGCTGGGTCCCAGCCTGATGCTGAGCCTGTGGTACAGAGGTACCCGGAGCTGTTGGAGACTGTAGGGAGCAGCCGGGACGTTCAGAGGGAGATGTCAGTGGCATTCCAGCAGATCCATAGCTGATTAGAGGAGTCCCAGACGCTACAGGCGCAGGAGATGGCACCAGCAATGAGTAGCACCGAAGCCAACACTGCTAGGGTGGCGACATAAGTGGAGAGCATGGTGCATGACGCCGACACCATTATTGAAGGTGTCCAAGGTGTCACGCAGTCGGTGACGGCCATGGCTGAGGGTCTCGGCAGAATGCCTGACTCGCTGGGGGATGTGACCCAGTACCAGGCTGACCTTGATGAGGTGTTGCAGGACATGTCCCGCTCTCAGATGGGCATGGCCAAGGCGCTGCGGAGCTTGTCCCAGTCGCAAGTGGGCATTGCCGAGGCACTGCAGAACATGTCCCAATCACTGAGAAGCATCGCCGAGGGCGACGACACAGTGGTGCGGGCCATGGCGACCCGCCAGGGCTGGCAGAGCCAGATGATGCAGGGGCAGGCGACCCTCAAACCAGCTGCCCTCGCTTCCCAAGGTGAACCCCAGGGCCCTAAGGGCACTGACCGAGAGGAGGAATGTATCCAGGTACAGATGGCAACCCATTGCCAAGTGTGAACAATGCAGGTGGATGGGTAAGGATGGCTGGAGGGAGGTGCGGATGTGGTGTTGTTCTACATGGCAACACATTCCCACTACTGAGCAATTTAGCTAACCTTAGATTAGACTCAGGTTAGTTATTCAGTCCTGACAGGTAGGAACTTAATTTATGTGGAACAGCCAGAACCCAATGATACCGTCCAATTTTTTAAAAAATTGAAATTTAAATAATCTTTATTGTCACAAGTAGGCTTACATTAACACTGCAATGAACTTACTGTGAAAAGCCCCTAGTCGCCACATTCCGGCGCCTGTTCGGGTACACAGAGGGAGAATTCAGAATGTCCAAATTACCTAACAGACGTCTTTCAGGACTTGTGAGAGGAAACTGGAGCACCCGGAGGAAACCCACGCAGACACGGGGAGAACGTGCAGACTCCACACATTCAGTGACCCAAGCCGGGAATCGAACCTGGGATCCTGAGCTGTGAAGCAACAGTGCTACCCACTGTGCTACCGTGCAGCCCTTTTTTAGGAGCTGAAATTCCTCAGGTTCAAAATGGGATTTGAATTAAAATTCTAAAAGGCAACATGGTTTGAATAACATGGCTAGATTTATTAATTGAGTTGTTTTTGTGTCTTTTAACAATTTCTGGGGTGGCACGGTGGCACAGTGGTTAGCACTGCCAGAGACCCGGGTTCAATTCCAGCCTTAGGTGACTGTGGAGTTTGCATGTTCTCCCCGTGTCTGAGTGGGTTTCCTCCGGGTGCTCTGGTTTCCTCCCACAGTCAAAAGATGTGGGCCGGGATTCTCTGATCCCACGCCGGGTCAGATAATCGGCGGTGGGGCGCGAGAATCCCGCCACGCCGCTCCGACGCCGGGCTGACAATTCTCCGGCGACCGGAGAATCAGCGCCAATCGTGCCGGTGCGGTCTGGGGCCATTGAAAGCGGACCCCCCAGCGATTCTCCACGTTCGACGAGCCGAGTGCCCACCGAGTTCCGCCGAGTCCCCCCGGCGTTGTTTGCGTATGGTCCTACCCAGCGGGACCTCGGAGTTCTGGCTGCGGCGGCCGTCCTGATGGGGTAGGCGGGAGGAGCTGATTCCGGGGGGAGCCTCCGGGGGCAACTGGCGGGCAGGTTCATTCCGGGGGCGGCCTATGTTCCTCCGCGCTGGGTCCCTGTCGGGCTCCGCCATATTGCCCAGGGGCCGGTGCGCAGACGGCCGCGGCACGTGCATGCGTGGAGCCGCGCTGATCATGACGGGCCGTTCTAGCCCCTGAGGAAGGGGTGAATGCCTGGCCTGGAGGCCCGTTGACGCCGGCATCGCTCGCGTCGGTTTTGACGCCGGCGTCAACACTTGCCCGGGATTTCCGAGCCATGGAACTTAGGTGGATTGGCCATGATAAATTGCCCCTTAAAGTCCAGGGATGTACAGGTTAGATTACGGGATTACGGGTATAGGGTGCAGTGGATGGGTGCAGGTCGATGGGCTGAATGGCCTCCTTCTGGCACTGTAGGGATTTTATGAAATTATCATTTTGAAATTCAAGGCCTCGGCCTGTCTCAGATGCCAGAGGCTATAAAGTGGATATTTAAATTTTTTTACTGCAGTTAGAAGGAGCACAAAATCCCATCCCATAATTTCTGCATGTGTCCAGCTGACTCCACCATCCACTCTGTGTACCATTCCGAGTTGGTGGGTGAGAGGGGAGGCTGCGTGACCATCTCACCCTGTGGAGATTTAAGTTCCTTTTGCTTTTTCTTTCGTTGCTGGAATGTGGAGATTAAATCCTCACAGGTTCCTTTTCATGCCAACGAATGGCATTTATATAACTATTAATAAGTCGTCTTTTCTTCATGAGCTGCTCAGACAGAAAACAGCTATAAACAACAGATGTAAACAGAAGCACCTGGGATTCTAGATTATTTGTTAGTGATTAGAACTAAAAACAGAGAGACTGCAGAGAATAGATTACGAGTCATTGCTGTGGAGAACTCAATTAAGTAACTACTCTCCTGAACTATTTTTCAGGCTAAAGTAAAATGACACGAATGATAACATTTGCCAATTTTAGGAGATTTTTTTCTTTTTATTCATTTACGGGATGGGGGCATCATTGGTTGGGCCAGCATTTCTTTCCCACAGGCGGCACAGTGGTTAGCACTGCTGCCACAGCGCCTGGGACCCGGGCTCAATTCCGGCCTTGGATGACTGTGTGGCATTAATAATAATAATAATCGTTATTGTCACAAGTAGGCTTCAATTAAGCTTCTGTGAAAAGCCCCTAGTTTGTGCGCTCTCCCCGTGTCCGTGTGGGTTTCCTCCAGGTGCTCCGGTTTCCTCGCACAGTGCAAAGATATGCATCTTAGGTGGATTGGCCATGATAAATTGCCTCTTAGTGTCCAAAGGTTAGGTGGGGTTACAGGATCGGGCAGGAGAGTGGGCATAATCAGAGTGCTCTTTCAGAGGGTCAGTGCAGACTCGATAGACAGAATGGCCTCCTTCTGCACTGTAGAATATTCTATGATTCTATGATATCCCTACTTGCCCTCCACAGCAAAGGGCATTTGCTGTGAATCTAGAGTCACATGTAGGCCAGACCAGGTAAGGATGGCAGATTTCCTTCTCTGAAGGACATTAGTGAACCAGATGAGCTTTCACTACAATGGACAATGGTTTAATTTGACTTTTTATTCCAGATTTATTTTAAATTAAACTCGGGTCCCCAGATCATGCTCTGGTTTACTAGTCCAGTAACAATGCCACTGCACCACTATCTCTCCTCATAAGTATTGGATAATCACATAAACATTGCTTCTCTTTCCTGCAGTCCTTATCCCATACAAAATAAATTTGAAAAAGCTCAAACCTGGAGAGCACAACTTCTCTGTACAAACCCAGTTTAGTTTAGCATATAAATTGGCCTTAACTTTGCAATCTAATATAGAGGGGCCAAAGGAATAATTCATATGGGTAACAGGATTACCAAACATAGTCCCGGAAGGTTCAAAGATAGGCCTGTTTGTAATGAAGGCAAATTACTGCGGATGCTGGAGTATGAAACAAAAACAGAAAATGCTGGAAAACCTCAGCGGGACTGGCAGCATCTGTGGAGAGAATAACAGAGTTAACGTTTCGAGTCTGTATGGCTCTTCTTCAGAGCTGAAGAGAACTTTGCAGCAGTGTTAACTTGTGTCGTGGGAGCTAGGCGTTAAGTCCCAAGCTGGCTCTGTGTGTGTGATACTAATCCAAATAAGGAGATATTAACACAAATGACCAAAAGCTTGAACAAAGAAGTTAGGGTCTGTGAAGGTGAGGTAGAGAGGCAGAGTGGTGTAGGGAGGGAATTTCAGAGCTTGGGGCCCAGTCAGCTGAAGGCATGGCTACCAATGGTGGAGTGATGTATGAATTCAGGCCAGGGTATCTTGGAGGTTTGTGGAGCTGGCAGAGATGACAGAGATAGTGAGAGGGAGCAGGCCATGGAGAGATTTGAAAACAAAGATGAGAAATTTTAAATTTGCTTGACCAGGAGCCATTGAAGGTTAGCGAACACAGGGACAATAGATAAGCCAGGTGCTAGTTAAGACATGAGAAGCAGAGCAATGGATGATTGCAAGTTGACAGAGGGCGGCGAGTAGGAAAGCAGCCAGAAATGTGTTGGAATAGTCAAGTCTAGACAAAACTCAGGCATGCATGTTAGAGTGAAATGATCTCACCAGGGAGTCTTTCGATCTGAGAAGGGTCATGAACCATATTGCATTCCAGGCTTGATGTTGTGAATGGATATTATGGATGTGTCAGGAATGCAGGCTGGGAGTGTAACTTCTCCAAACCCAGTTCATGATCTTACTGTCCAAAATTCATTTCAATATTGTTGCTACAATTGCCTAGTTGTAAGGAGAACAATGATCCCGTTTTAATAAGACATGAAGGGTGAAGTATAAAAGCTTGTCCATCTAGCCTGCCCCACAGAGCTGTGATGTCACCTACAGTAGCCCAGGAGACTGCTCACCTGTGGGTGAGAATAAAAATCAGACTAAAGCCTCAAGCCCCAATTAAGGAACAAAGTCAGGAATTGTCCTTGCTGACGAATTGGGCGAATGAAGCAAGTTCAGGAGACCACATTGACCAGGGGCACATTATTTGCCACCTCCCTCTTCTCTGAAGCAATCTCTGGACATGCCTGAGGAACCAGTGCTTCTGTGGCAATTTGACTTTCGTTGCTGACCTGCTTTGCGCTCAGGTCTCCAACAGGAATCATGAACAAGTTTGGAGTGGAGATCTTTGTATCCCTGTAGCCATGTTATAACCTGGGGACCTGGTTGGAATACAAGTAGCAAACCTCCTGGAGGTTCCCCTCCAAGTCACTCACCACCTTGACTTGGGAATATATCACCATTCCATCACTGTTGCTGCAGCGACATCCTGTAACTCCCTCCCTAACAGCACAGTGTGTGTACCTACACCTCAAGGACTACAGCGGTTCAAGAAGGCAACTTATCACCACCTTCTCTAGGGCAACTAGGCCAATAAGTGCTGGTCTAACCAGCGACGCCTACATCCTATAAATGATTTTTTTTAAAACAGAGGACTGGTGTAAGATGAATGAATCAAGACTGCTGGTGGGAAATCAGGCACTGACCTGCATGGCACGCTTTCAGGTGTTTGGAGACATTTGAGGAAATAAATCTTTCTCCATTGAGAAGGATGCCAGGCTGGTGGTGTGGGTCACTCAAGGTAATATGTGTGGGCATTCAATGGCACCCTGCAGGAGGCTGCCATATCATAGAATCATAGAACATAGGATCCCTGCATTGCAGAATGGATGAAACCTGGTACTCACTCATGCTACTTTGTCCGATCTATGGAGAAGGAGATGTAAGTGTTCTTTCTTTTTAAAGAGTGCCTCAATAAGCTGGGGTTCAGAGAGGGTGGGGGGGGGGGGGGGGGGGGGCGGGGGAGGTGTTGATAAGATTGTGGGAATAATCCAAGGGAATCTTGGACGGGAGAGGAGCAGTTAAGATTAGAGCAAAATCCTGGGGTAGATTGGGGTGAAAGATTGGCACAGTATCTAATCATGTATCTCAAAATGTGACCTCGCTGTGCGGAAATTAGATGTCACATTACCAACAATGCAACAATGACTATATTTCAGCAACTGTAAAGAGGTTCGGTAAACCCTGAAGTCATGATAGTTACTATATCAATGGAAATTCCTTTTTATTCCATAACATTTTCGGAGATAAATCCAGAAAACTATCAGAATCTCCAGAGGAATGGAAATATTACTCCATCCTCCTGTGCCTTATGCACAACAGTCGACCGATTTGATCAAAAATCACAATCTTAAAGATCAGGAAAATCTGATAGGGCAAAGGTTTCTGAAGATGCCATGGTTCTCCTCTCCCTCCATCTAATGCATTTGTCACACCAGTAAGCAGCTCAAATCTGCAAGCTCAATTGTTTTACTCTATAGTCTTCCCACTGTCGAATTCCAGTCTACCATATGTGAATGCTAGAATAGGGAGCAATCTATACCTTTCGCATTCAACTGCTTGCTCAGAATCTCCAATTATGCCCAATGCCCAAATTCAAACAATATTTTCTTGAAATAGTGGGCATAAGTTTTAATGTCAATGGCGTGGGTCCAACCCGCTGATTGGAGAACAGGTTGGAAATCTGTGTTGCTTCTGCGGCCTGTCAGACATTTGACTGGCCAGTGTCGGGTCTTCCCGAGAATTCAGAAACCAAGGGATGGGAATTCTGTCCATCAAGAACTGCCAGCTAATCAGAGGCTGGCAGCTCACCATTGCCGGTGATGGTCATTTTGAAAAATGGCTGAAGCCAGTGGAGCTCCAAGGGCCTTCACCAGAAATCATTATGCGATCCCTGGACTCAGGTAAGTGATGGAGGGATTGGAGTCATGGAGAGGGGTGTCAGGGGAAAGAGAGGTGCAGCAAGGTGACTTTTAGCGGCCGCACCCACCTGACCGATGCATACCCCTTGATCGGGTACAGAGTGCCTTTGGGCAAGGGACAACCCTGCACCCCTCAGACCTCCATGACGCTTCCACAGCATCCCTGAGCCACCAGGGATGTCACCACGATGTTTCAATGGGCTCAGGGATAATTCATGTCAAATGGATCATTGACATCCCAACCTGAGCAGGCACGTTTCCTTCACGGGCCCATTGTCACCTCCAACTGAATCATGAGATGTTTTTCCGATTATCGGAGTTATTCCAACCAAACAGTCACAGATGATGACCTGTATGACAGGAACTAGCGTCATCTATTATTGAGTTACTGGTACCCGAACCAGCACTGCCAACTGCCACAGAGGGTGACACACCAAGTCCACAATCTTTGTCCCTGCTAGGAAAAGTTAGCGATGTCCCCCATCATTGGACATGGGAATCATTGGCCATGGCAAAAAAGTTCCTGGTCTCAAACCCAACCCAACAATGCCTGCTTTCAATCGTCTAAGGAAAAAGTGCTCCACCCTTAACAGATTCAGGAACTGCTTGGTCAACCTCCACAGATGTGACATTATTATCAGCCCCCTGTGGGAGAGAACAAACGATGCATCACATTATAGAGGAATCCACAGACTCAGCAGAGGCCTATCCGCATTCAACACAGCAGGACAGGAGAAAACTGCTTGGCTTCGAGACTTTGCATTCACTAAATAAGTGAATAGCAATGCACAGAGTAACACAGGAAATCTCACCAGTGTGGCTACAGGCATGGCATGTAAGAGCTGCTGAGGATATAGAAAACGGTTTGTTTAAGTTGTAGTCCTTTGACATCATTCCTGCACAACCCAGCAACTTCACAGACTCCATATCAGGCCTGTGATAGCCTCTACCCAATTGTCCCTGGGATAGCCTCTACCCAATTGTCCCTGGGATAGCCTCTACCCAATTGTCACTTTGATAGCCTCTACCCAATTGTCCCTGGGATAGCCTCTATCCAATTATCCCTGGGATAGCCTCTACCCAATTGTCCCTTGGATAGCCTCTACCCAATTGTCCCTGTGATAACCTCTACCCAATTGTCCCTGTGATAACCTCTACCCAATTGTCCTGGGATAGCCTCTACCCATTTGTCCCTGTGATAACCTCTATCTAATTGTCCTGTGATAGCCTCTACCCAATTGTCCCTGGAATAGCCTCTACCCAATTGTCCCTGGGATAGCCTCTACCCAATTGTCCCTGTGAAGCCTCTATCCAATTGTCCCTGTGATAACCTCTATCCAATTGTCCCTGTGATAGCCTCTACCCAAGTGTCCCTGTCATAGCCTCTACCCAATTGTCTCTGTGATAGCCTCTACCCAATTGTCTCTGTGATAGCCTCTACCCAATTGTCCCTGTGATAGCCTCTACCCAATTGTCCCTGTGATAGCCTCTACCCAATTGCCCCTGTGATAGCCTCTACCCAATTGTCTCAATGATAGCCTCTACCCAATTGTCCCTGTGATAGCCTCTACCCAATTGTCCCTGTGATAGCCTCTACCCAATTGTCCCTGTGATAGCCTCTACCCAATTGTCCCTGTGATAGCCTTTACCCAATTGTCCCTGTGATAACCTCTACCCAATTGTCACTGCGATAACCTCTATCCAATTGTCCCTGTGATAACCTCTATCCAATTGTCACTGTGATAGCCTCTACCCAATTGTCCCTGGGATGGCCTTTACCCAATTGTCCTGTGATGGCCTCTACCCAATTGTCCCTGGGATAGCCTCTACCCAATTGTCACTGTGATAGCCTCTACCCACTTGTCCTGTGATAGCCTCTACCCACTTGTTCTGTGATAGCCTCTACCCACTTGTTCTGTGATAGCCTCTACCCACTTGTCCTGTGATAGCCTCTACCCATTTGTCCTGTGATAGCCTCTCCCCAATTGTCTCTGTGATAGCCTCTACCCATTTGTCCTGTGATAGCCTCTACCCAATTGTCCCTGTGATAGCCTCTACCCAATTGTCCCTGCGATAGCTTCTACCCAATTATCCCTGGGATAGCCTCTACCCAATTGTCACTTTGATAGCCTCTACCCAATTGTCCCTGGGATAGCCTCTACCCAATTGTCACTGTGATAGCCTCTACCCAATTGTCCTGTGAGAGCCTCTACCCAATTGTCCCTGGGATAGCCTCTACCCAATTGCCCCTGTGATAGCCTCTACCCACTTGTCCCTGTGATAACCTCTATCGAATTGTCCTGGGATAGCCTCTACCCAATTGTCCCTGTGATAGCCTCTACCCAATTGTCCCTGTGATAGCCTCTACCCAATTGTCCCTGTGATAGCCTCTACCCAATTGTCCAGTGATAGCCTCTACCCAATTGTCCCTGGGATAGCCTCTACCCAATTGTCCCTGTGATAGCCTCTACCCAATTGTCCCTGTGATAGCCTTTACCCAATTGTCCCTGTGATAGCCTCTATCCAATTGTCCAGTGATAGCCTCTACCCAATTGTCCCTGTGATAGCCTCTACCCAATTGTCCAGTGATAGCCTCTACCCAATTGTCCCTGTGATAACCTCTACCCAATTGTCACTGTGATAACCACTATCCAAATGTCCCTGTGATAACCTCTATCCAATTGTCACTGTGATAGCCTCTACCCAATTGTCCCTGGGATGGCCTTTACCCAATTGTCCTGTGATAGCCTCTACCCAATTGTCCCTGGGATAGCCTCTACCCAATTGTCACTGTGATAGCCTCTACCCACTTGTCCTGTGATAGCCTCTACCCACTTGTTCTGTGATAGCCTCTACCCACTTGTTCTGTGATAGCCTCTACCCACTTGTTCTGTGATAGCCTCTACCCACTTGTCCTGTGATAGCCTCCTACCCATTTGTCCTGTGATAGCCTCTCCCCAATTGTCTCTGTGATAGCCTCTACCCATTTGTCCTGTGATAGCCTCTCCCCAATTGTCTCTGTGATAGCCTCTACCCACTTGTCCTGTGGTAGCCTTTACCCAATTGTCCCTGTGATAGCCTCTACCCAATTGTCCCTGCGATATCTTCTACCCAATTATCTCTGGGATAGCCTCTACCCAATTGTCACTTTGATAGCCTCTACCCAATTGTCCCTGTGATAGCCTCTACCCAATTGTCCTGTGATAACCTCTATCCAATTGTCCCTGGGATAGCCTCTACCCAATTGTCCCTGGGATAGCCTCTAACCAATTGTCACTGTGATAACCTCTAACCAACTGTCACTGTGATAGCTCTACCCACTTGTCACTGTGATAGCCTCTACCCAATTGACATGTGATAGCCTCTACCCAATTGTCCTGTGGTAGCCTCTACCCAATTGTCCTGTGATAGCCTCTACCCTGTTGTTCCTGTGATAGCCTCTACCCTGTTGTTCCTGTGATAGCCTCTATCCAATTATCCCTGGGATAGCCTTTACCCAATTGTCCCTTGGATAGCCTCTACCCAATTGTCCCTGTGATAACCTCTACCCAATTGTCCCTGTGATAACCTCTACCCAATTGTCCTGGGATAGACACTACCCATTTGTCCCTGTGATAACCTCTATCTAATTGTCCTGTGATAGTCTCTACCCACTTGTCCTGTGATAGCCTCTACCCAATTGTCCCTGGAATAGCCTCTACCCAATTGTCCCTGTGATAGCCTCTATCTAATTGTCCTGTGATAGTCTCTACCCACTTGTCCTGTGATAGCCTCTACCCAATTGTCCCTGGAATAGCCTCTACCCAATTGTCCCTGTGATAGCCTCTATCCAATTGTCCTGTGATAGCCTCTACCCAATTTTCCCTGGGATAGCCTCTACCCAATTGTCCCTGTGAAGCCTCTACCCAATTGTCCCTGTAAAGCCTCTACCCAATTGTCCTGTGATAGCCTCGACCCAATTGTCCCTGTGATAGACTCTACCCAATTGTCCCTGTGATAGCCTCTACCCAATTGTCCTGTGATAGCCTTTACCCAATTGTCCCTGTGATAGCCTCTACCCAATTGTCCCTGCGATAGCTTCTACCCAATTATCCCTGGGATAACCTCTATCCAATTGTCACTGTGATAGCCTCTACCCAATTGTCCTGTGATAGCCTCTACCCACTTGTTCTGTGATAGCCTCTACCCACTTGTTCTGTGATAGCCTCTACCCACTTGTTCTGTGATAGCCTCTACCCACTTGTCCTGTGATAGCCTCCTACCCATTTGTCCTGTGATAGCCTCTACCCACTTGTTCTGTGATAGCCTCTACCCACTTGTCCTGTGATAGCCTCTACCCACTTGTCCTGTGATAGCCTCTACCCATTTGTCCTGTGATAGCCTCTCCCCAATTGTCTCTGTGATAGCCTCTACCCATTTGTCCTGTGATAGCCTCTCCCCAATTGTCTCTGTGATAGCCTCTACCCAATTGTCCTGTGATAACCTCTATCCAATTGTCCCTGGGATAGCCTCTACCCAATTGTCCCTGGGATAGCCTCTACCCACTTGTCACTGTGATAGCCTCTACCCAATTGACATGTGATAGCCTCTACCCAATTGTCCTGTGGTAGCCTCTACCCAATTGTCCCTGGGATAGCCTCTACCCAATTGTCCCTGTGAAGCCTCTACCCAATTGTCCCTGTAAAGCCTCTACCCAATTGTCCCTGTGATAACCTCTATCCAATTGTCCCTGTGATAACCTCTATCCAATTCTCCCTGTGATAACCTCTATCCAATTGTCCCTGTGATAGCCTCTACCCAAGTGTCCCTGTCATAGCCTCTACCCAATTGTCTCTGTGATAGCCTCTACCCAATTGTCTCTGTGATAGCCTCTACTCAATTGTCCCTGTGATAGCCTCTACCCAATTGTCTCAATGATAGCCTCTACCCAATTGTCTCTGTGATCGCCTCTACCCAATTGTCCCTGTGATAGCCTCTACCCAATTGTCTCTGTGATAGCCTCTACCCAATTGTCTCTGTGATAGCTTCTACCCAATTGTCCCTGTGATAGCCTTTACCCAATTGTCCCTGTGATAACCTCTACCCAATTGTCACTGTGATAACCTCTATCCAATTGTCCCTGTGATAACCTCTATCCAATTGTCACTGTGATAGCCTCTACCCAATTGTCCCTGGGATGGCCTTTACCCAATTGTCCTGTGATAGCCTCTAACCAATTGTCCCTGTGATAGCCTCTACCCAATTGTCACTGGGATAGCCTCTACCCAATTGTCCTGTGAGAGCCTCTACCCAATTGTCCCTGGGATAGCCTCTACCCAATTGCCCCTGTGATAGCCGCTACCCACTTGTCCCTGTGATAACCCCTATCGAATTGTTCTGTGATAGCCTCTACCCAATTGTCCCTGTGATAACATCTATCCAATTGTCCTGTGATAGCCTCTACCCAATTGTCCCCGTGATAGCCTCTACCCAATTGTCACTGGGATAGCCTCTACCCAATTGTCCCTGTGATAGCCTCTACCCAATTGTCCCTGTGATAGCCTCTATCCAATTGTCCCTGTGATAGCCTCTATCCAATTGTCCCTGTGATAGCCTCTACCCACTTGTCCTGTGATAGCCTCTACCCACTTGTCCTGTGATAGCCTCTACCCATTTGTCCTGTGATAGCCTCTACCCATTTGTCCTGTGATAGCCTCTCCCCAATTGTCTCTGTGATAGCCTCTCCCCAATTGTCTCTGTGATAGCCTCAACCCAATTGTCCCTGGGATAGCCTCTATCCAATTGTTCCTGGGATAGCCTCTACCCAATTGTCCCTGGGATAGCCTCTACCCAATTGTCCCTGGGATAGCCTCTACCCAATTGTCCCTGTGATAGCCTCTACCCAATTGTCCCTGGGATTGCCTCTACCCAATTGTCACTGTGATAGCCTCTACCCAATTGTCCCTGTGATAGCCTCTACCCACTTGTCCTGTGATAGCCTCTACCCATTTGTCCTGTGATAGCCTCTCCCCAATTGTCTCTGTGATAGCCTCTACCCATTTGTCCTGTGATAGCCTCTCCCCAATTGTCTCTGTGATAGCCTCTACCCACTTGTCCTGTGGTAGCCTTTACCCAATTGTCCCTGTGATAGCCTCTACCCAATTGTCCCTGCGATATCTTCTACCCAATTATCTCTGGGATAGCCTCTACCCAATTGTCACTTTGATAGCCTCTACCCAATTGTCCCTGTGATAGCCTCTACCCAATTGTCCTGTGATAACCTCTATCCAATTGTCCCTGGGATAGCCTCTACCCAATTGTCCCTGGGATAGCCTCTAACCAATTGTCACTGTGATAACCTCTAACCAACTGTCACTGTGATAGCTCTACCCACTTGTCACTGTGATAGCCTCTACCCAATTGACATGTGATAGCCTCTACCCAATTGTCCTGTGGTAGCCTCTACCCAATTGTCCTGTGATAGCCTCTACCCTGTTGTTCCTGTGATAGCCTCTATCCAATTATCCCTGGGATAGCCTTTACCCAATTGTCCCTTGGATAGCCTCTACCCAATTGTCCCTGTGATAACCTCTACCCAATTGTCCCTGTGATAACCTCTACCCAATTGTCCTGGGATAGACACTACCCATTTGTCCCTGTGATAACCTCTATCTAATTGTCCTGTGATAGTCTCTACCCACTTGTCCTGTGATAGCCTCTACCCAATTGTCCCTGGAATAGCCTCTACCCAATTGTCCCTGTGATAGCCTCTATCTAATTGTCCTGTGATAGTCTCTACCCACTTGTCCTGTGATAGCCTCTACCCAACTGTCCCTGGAATAGCCTCTACCCAATTGTCCCTGTGATAGCCTCTATCCAATTGTCCTGTGATAGCCTCTACCCAATTTTCCCTGGGATAGCCTCTACCCAATTGTCCCTGTGAAGCCTCTACCCAATTGTCCCTGTAAAGCCTCTACCCAATTGTCCTGTGATAGCCTCGACCCAATTGTCCCTGTGATAGACTCTACCCAATTGTCCCTGTGATAGCCTCTACCCAATTGTCCTGTGATAGCCTTTACCCAATTGTCCCTGTGATAGCCTCTACCCAATTGTCCCTGCAATAGCTTCTACCCAATTATCCCTGGGATAACCTCTATCCAATTGTCACTGTGATAGCCTCTACCCAATTGTCCTGTGATAGCCTCTACCCACTTGTTCTGTGATAGCCTCTACCCACTTGTTCTGTGATAGCCTCTACCCACTTGTTCTGTGATAGCCTCTACCCACTTGTCCTGTGATAGCCTCCTACCCATTTGTCCTGTGATAGCCTCTACCCACTTGTTCTGTGATAGCCTCTACCCACTTGTCCTGTGATAGCCTCTACCCACTTGTCCTGTGATAGCCTCTACCCATTTGTCCTGTGATAGCCTCTCCCCAATTGTCTCTGTGATAGCCTCTACCCATTTGTCCTGTGATAGCCTCTCCCCAATTGTCTCTGTGATAGCCTCTACCCAATTGTCCTGTGATAACCTCTATCCAATTGTCCCTGGGATAGCCTCTACCCAATTGTCCCTGGGATAGCCTCTACCCACTTGTCACTGTGATAGCCTCTACCCAATTGACATGTGATAGCCTCTACCCAATTGTCCTGTGGTAGCCTCTACCCAATTGTCCCTGGGATAGCCTCTACCCAATTGGCCCTGTGAAGCCTCTACCCAATTGTCCCTGTAAAGCCTCTACCCAATTGTCCCTGTGATAACCTCTATCCAATTGTCCCTGTGATAACCTCTATCCAATTCTCCCTGTGATAACCTCTATCCAATTGTCCCTGTGATAGCCTCTACCCAAGTGTCCCTGTCATAGCCTCTACCCAATTGTCTCTGTGATAGCCTCTACCCAATTGTCTCTGTGATAGCCTCTACTCAATTGTCCCTGTGATAGCCTCTACCCAATTGTCTCAATGATAGCCTCTACCCAATTGTCTCTGTGATCGCCTCTACCCAATTGTCCCTGTGATAGCCTCTACCCAATTGTCTCTGTGATAGCCTCTACCCAATTGTCTCTGTGATAGCTTCTACCCAATTGTCCCTGTGATAGCCTTTACCCAATTGTCCCTGTGATAACCTCTACCCAATTGTCACTGTGATAACCTCTATCCAATTGTCCCTGTGATAACCTCTATCCAATTGTCACTGTGATAGCCTCTACCCAATTGTCCCTGGGATGGCCTTTACCCAATTGTCCTGTGATAGCCTCTAACCAATTGTCCCTGGGATAGCCTCTACCCAATTGTCACTGGGATAGCCTCTACCCAATTGTCCTGTGAGAGCCTCTACCCAATTGTCCCTGGGATAGCCTCTACCCAATTGCCCCTGTGATAGCCGCTACCCACTTGTCCCTGTGATAACCCCTATCGAATTGTTCTGTGATAGCCTCTACCCAATTGTCCCTGTGATAACATCTATCCAATTGTCCTGTGATAGCCTCTACCCAATTGTCCCCGTGATAGCCTCTACCCAATTGTCACTGGGATAGCCTCTACCCAATTGTCCCTGTGATAGCCTCTACCCAATTGTCCCTGTGATAGCCTCTATCCAATTGTCCCTGTGATAGCCTCTATCCAATTGTCCCTGTGATAGCCTCTACCCACTTGTCCTGTGATAGCCTCTACCCACTTGTCCTGTGATAGCCTCTACCCATTTGTCCTGTGATAGCCTCTACCCATTTGTCCTGTGATAGCCTCTCCCCAATTGTCTCTGTGATAGCCTCTCCCCAATTGTCTCTGTGATAGCCTCAACCCAATTGTCCCTGGGATAGCCTCTATCCAATTGTTCCTGGGATAGCCTCTACCCAATTGTCCCTGGGATAGCCTCTACCCAATTGTCCCTGGGATAGCCTCTACCCAATTGTCCCTGTGATAGCCTCTACCCAATTGTCCCTGGGATTGCCTCTACCCAATTGTCACTGTGATAGCCTCTACCCAATTGTCCCTGTGATAGCCTCTACCCACTTGTCCTGTGATAGCCTCTACCCACTTGTCCTGTGATAGCCTCTACCCACTTGTTCTGTGATAGCCTCTACCCACTTGTCCTGTGATAGCCTCTACCCATTTGTCCTGTGATAGCCTCTCCCCAATTGTCTCTGTGATAGCCTCTACCCATTTGTCCTGTGATCGCCTCTCCCCAATTGTCTCTGTGATAGCCTCTACCCACTTGTCCTGTGGTAGCCTTTACCCAATTGTCACTGTGATAGCCTTTACCCAATTGTCCCTGGGATAGCCTTTACTCAATTGTCCCTGGGATAGCCTTTACTCAATTGTCCCTGTGATAACCTAAACCCAATTAACTCCTTCACTCCACATCCAATGGATTATATAACAGCTCCAAAGATTAAAATCTACCTTCACATCTTTCTTACAGCCCTTGGGCAGAACTTTTGAATAACCTACTATAAAACCTCTTGGTATAATCTTTTTCATTTTGGGATGTTTTCATATTTAATGATACACTTCCTAAATGTTTTTATTAAAATTAATTTAAAACAATTATTACAAAGATTCGCAATCTGTAATCCCATTAGGAAAATGCAAGATGAGTTGCAATTCCTAAAGGCTATTGAGTATCAAGAATCTATTCAGAACCAACCCCTATCTCTCTCTCTCCTCAGACACGGGCAAGGGAATTGTGAAGTGAGTGAGAGCTTGTTAATTGTAACCTCTGGACACTACATATTTAAATGTTGTATCTGATGCCATTGAATGGAATACAGCAGTTTTGACCAAAAGTTTATTGAACTGAAATGTTGGCCCTCATTTTGCGGCTATACAAATCACATTTATCTAGAGCAGAATGAAATCCCATTATTGACATTGTTAATTGGATGTCCTGTAAGTTTAATGGAAAAGCCAGGGCTGAAATGATTTCTCTACACAACAGCTCACCTTTGGGAAATTTTGTCATTTGAAAAAGGTAGGCAGCAAACAATGACATTTTGTTCCCTAAAAGTGTCATGTGAATGTCCCTTTAAGAAATGTTTTGTCTTATCAAATGGCTTCAGTGATGTCATTATGGGGGTGGAACTGGCTGTGGCTCTGCGTTTTACTTTTGTTTTTGAGCTGGGAGCTGTTGTGTGGCTCTGAGTTTTTTGCTTTCGTTTTCACATTTAGTTGCTGGATTCAGACAGAGCTGTCTCGCTCTCTGCATTTTAAAAGCTGTTTCCAGATGACTTGATAACTTGAAAATAAATAATTGCTTTCTGGAAAGAATTCAAACCTGATGTTTTGAAAAGGAAACCAGAGTGTATGCCAGGTCCTGAGTGCTGTGTGCTGGGCCACACCTTTGAAAAGGGGTTTCTGGTTTATGGGACCTTGTTACTAAATTGGGACAGCTTAAAGGGGGAATTTATTGAGGGTTATACATAGAGTACTGTAGCTGTGTGGGGTATTTATGTTAGTAGCTCATAAACATGCTTACTGTGTGTGTTTATAAAAATGTTAACTAAATTCATAGAATAAACTTTGTTTTTGATTAAAAGTGCTTAAGGCCTCTGTTGAATAAAACCTGAAAGGCAGGCCCTTGTGCTCATCGTAACCAAAATTAATAAACAGTCGTAGGTCAGGTGAACGCCATGATATACTTTGGAGTTTTCTAAACCCTGGCCCACAACAAAAGATCTTTATAAAGGTGATAACTTCCACATTTTTGAAAGGTTCTTTCATGGGATGTGGAGGTCGCTAGCTGGGCCAGTATTTGTTGCCCATCCTTATTTGGCCTTGAACTGAAAGGTTTGCTTGGGCATTTGGGCAGTAAGAGTCAATCATTTTGCTGTGGGTCTGGAGTCACATGTAGGCCAGACCAGGGGCGGGATTCTCCGGAAATGGTGCGATGTCCGCTACCCGGCGCCAAAAACGGCACGGATCAGTCCGACGTCGGGCCACCCCAAAGGTGCGGAATTCTCCACACCTTTAGGGGCCAAGCCCTCACCTTGAGGGGCTAGGCCTGTGCCGGAGCGGTTTCCGCTCCGCCGGCTGGCGGGAAAGGCCTTTGGCGCCACGCCAGCCAGCGCAGAAAGGACTTCGCCGGGCGACGCATGCGCGGAATCGTCAGCGGCCGCTCACGGCATCCCCGCGCATGCGCAGGGGAGGGGGTCTCTTCCGCCTCCGCCATAGTGAAGACCATGGCGAAGGCGGAAGAAAAAGAGTCCCCCCATGGCGCAGGCCCACCCGCGGATCGGTGGGCCCCGATCGCAGGCCAGGGTTGCGTGGGGGCACCCCCCGGGGTCAAATCGCCCCGCAACCCCCCCCAGGACCCCGGAGCCTGCCTGCGCCGCCTTGTTCCGCCGTTCAAAAAGAGGTCTAATCCACGCCGGCTGGCGAGGGTTGACAGCGGCGGGACTTTCCGGGGGTGCGCCCACCGACCGGCGCGATTCCCGCCGACCGGCGCGTTGCGATTCCCGCCCCCGCCGAATCTCTGGTGTCGGAGAATTCGGGACACAGCGGGGGCGGGATTCACGGCAGCCGCCGGCGATTCTCCGACCCGGTGGGGGATCGGAGAATCGCGCCCCAGGTAAGGACAGCAGATTTCCTTCCCGAAAGGACTAATGTGAACGAGGTGGGTTTTTACACAGATCAATGATAGTTTCATGGTCACCATTACTGAGAGCAACCTTCAAGGTTAGAATTATTAATTAAATTCAAATTCCAGCATAGTGCCATTTGAACCCTTGCCCTCAGAACATTACCTTGAACCTCTGGATTACTTGTCTCATGGTATTATCACTGTGCCACTGTCTCGCCATAAAATATTGGAAGTTATTTATTTAAAGTCACTTTCCAATCATCGCTAGCTATCAAAGACCGCTGTTGAGGAGCTATTCATTTTTCGGAATGTGCACCCCTCGATCAGGACAGTCAATTAAAAGCCACAAGGACAACTTTCTGACCAATGAAATCAATAGATGGCCACTTGTAGAAGACACAAGATACTCTGCCCTGCAGAGCTGCTGTGTGAGGAACCCTGCTAACTCAGCACAGGAGAAATACCCCTTCAGAGCTACTGCATGGTGTACTGTCCAGCAATTAAGTGCCTGTGCTATAAAATATCATCTCGGTCACATTTACTGCTGGAATTAATACTCGGCATTGGGTGTGAAAACTCAAGCAGAAAATTATCAATTAAGGCAATAATTTGAATAATAGGATATCCAATAACCCACTAACATTGCAATGGGAGATTATAACTTTATACGTAACTTTACACTGTTAGGATAATTGTGATTTTGGATAATAACATCATAACAGAATTTGCATTGCTCTTCAGCCACCAGCTCTTCCAGTGTGACTCACACCAAAATGCATCAAATGGAACAGCCCATTATTGAATACACCTTGAGTACAGTCAACATTCCTTTCTGTACTGCATGCTTTGGTGCTTGTATAATGAAGTTATACTTTATAATAATGTCTGATTCAGTAAAATCACATCACTATCAATGTAGCATTGTAACACTTCAATCGCCATTATCACTGAACATGAAAAGCAGCATCTTAAGAGTTCCCCAGCATCACAGAGGTGGTGATTGTAGTGATCTCTGTACATCTATATACATGATCAATATATGTAGTGCTAGTACAGGCAATTGAACACTAGATGTCTCACTGTCAGGACCTATATTAATAGCTTTCCTGCTCTTTCTGAAGGAGTGTGTATCAGGAGTGCAGAGAGGACAGACAGAGGAAAGCTAGAGAGTGAAGTTATTAGTTGTCAAAGTACTGTATTGTATAATTTAATTTGTTATCTCTACAATTGTTTCTTTGTTTTGCCAGGTGAGTATTAAGTAAAAAAACTCACAATATTTATTTATATTACTCAATAAATTAGATTATCTTTACAAGAAGATATTTCAACTGCTCGGCTGGTTCAAAAGAGTAATATATGTATTACGCAAAGTAATATAACAGTGATGCAATGGTAATGTCATTGGACTCGTAAACCAAAGAGACCCATGGTAATGCTCTGGGGACTGGGGTTTCAATCCCATCAGGGTAGATGGTGAAATTTGAATTTAATAAAACTCTGGAATTAAAAGTCTAACGGTGACCACAAACCATTGTCGATTGTCATAAAAATCCATCTGGTTCACTAATGTTCTTTAAGAAAGGAGATCAACCGTCCTTACCCAATCTGGCCTACCTGTATCCTCAGACCCACTTAAACGCCCTCTTAAAAAGGCCCAGTAGCCCCTCTGTTCAAGGGTAATTAGGGATGGCCAATAAATGGTGGGCCAGCCAGCGATGCCCACCTCTCATAAATTAATTTTTTTTTTAAATAACAGCTCCCCCATATCAAAGCCCCAACAACCACCCCCCCCCCCACTTTCTAGGTAACAGTTTCCCCTATATAACTATTCCTTCAAGACAGAAAAGCCACTTCTCTGCTCAATCTCAGCTCTTCCTCCCCATCCCACAGTTCCACCAAGTCACTGCACCTCTGGATGTTTTAACATGAAATGATATTGATGGGAACCAGGCAGCTAAACTGTAGCCAATCCTTTGTGTTAGTAAGTGACCTTGTATTAAGAGTTATTGACATATAACATACAAAATAAGGGCAGGAGTAGGCTGTCCCCCCCCCCCCTTGGGCCTGTTCCACCATTCAACAAGATTGTCCTTGCAGTCAGTGTCGCTATGAAGCAGTCTGGGAAGTCTGCCATGGAGCAGTCTAATAAGAGTGCCCTGCAGTCAGCATCACCATGAAGCAGTGTGGGAAGATTGTCCTTGCAGTCAGCATCGCAATGAAGCAGTCTAATAAAAGTGTTCTGCAGTCAACATCACCATGAATCAGCCTGGGGAGAGTTGCCTTGCAGTCAGCATTGCCATGAAGCAATCTAATAAGTGTCCTGCAGTCAGCATTGCTGTGAAGCAGTCTGGAAAGAGTTTACTGCCATCAGTTCTTATTGAAAAAGACAAAAAGTGACAGCCTTTTGGCTAAGATCAAGTATCAGATCAAGCCCAAGATGAAGTGCAATGTCTTTTCTTGTCCGCTTGGATTTTGTGTTGTAAGGATCCTCCAGTTTAAACCTTGTTTTCCCTGTGTAGTCCCTTGATTTTATTTTATTTTGGCTTTTGAAGCTGGAAACAATTGAGAATTACGCAGGCCTGGGGCAGTTATTTTGATTTAAGGCTCAGGTTAATAAAAGTGAAAGTGACTCCCCAGAGGACATCTTACTGCATGAGAACTCTGATTGAATGCATATGCCAAAAGAGCCAAACCAACTGGTGGTTTCAACACTCTGCACCCTGGGAAGATAGCCAGCTACAACAACTTCAATATCAGCAACAAGGGTACTCATCTCTCTTTTTTCTATTTTAATCCTCATTATTTTACCCCTTTCCCTCTCCTCTCTGTGTGCCTGTCTTGTGTGTGTGTGTTTAGGTGGAGGGTGGGACAGTAAAAGAGGGGGAAGTGATAGGTTAGCTGGCCAATATTCTATTATAATCATCGCATGTCTTATCTCTATTGTTGTTACAAATAAACAGTTATTTTATTTTACTTACAAATCTGGTGCCGGTAAGTCATTGGAGAAGTTAATAGTCAAGGATCTCAGAAACCTGATATGAATTATTGTTTCATTCACTTGTGTTGGGACTCTGGGACCTATGGGGTTGGAATTGACCACATACTAGCCCAAGGTGTCTTAACAGTATGTCTCTCTCTCTTGTGGAGCCCATGGATTGGATTCAATTTGAATATGAATTGTTTTTTGGAGCAAGCAAGGAGATGGATTAAAAGCTTCACTGTCCAATCTAAGCACTGGCCTTGTAACTTTGAGAACGGAATAGTTAAAAAAAAAATACAAAGGTAACATTGCAAGAAAACCTAGGAGAGTGAAGTGAGAGTGCTAGCTTGGAGTTTTGAACTCTAAGGTGATGTTAGGATTCAAAAACGAGGCACAAAAATTGGAAACAACTGATTGGTTGAGTACAGTCAGTTAAGTATTTACCACTTTAATCATTTAGAGTTTGTAAGGGCTCTATTATGTAGTAATGAGAATCAGGAAAGAAGGGCCCTAAAGTCGTGGCAAGAGAATGCAAAGCCGTGGTGTGCTCTTCCTGCTCTACGTGAGAAGCCCGGGGCCAGCAATATGTACAGTCCGTATCTCCAGCTACAGTTCCTGGAAGTCCGGGTTTCAGAGCTAGAGTGGCGCTGGGACACTGTGGAGCATCTGAAAGGTGGAAAGTCTTGTGGATTGCACATATAGAGAGGTGGTCACAACTCTGGCTAAAACTCCATAGGCAGGAAGGGGATGAGTGACCACCAGGGAGAGCAAGAGGACTCAGCAGGCAGTGCATGGATCTCTTGTGGCTATGCCCCTACAAAACAGATATACCACTTTGGATACGGTTGGGGAAAATGGCCTCTCAGTGGAAAGCAACAGCAGCCAAATTCATTACAACATGGGAGAGTAGTAATAAATGTGGGACTACATTTGTTATAGGGTAGAAGTTGAAAAGAAGTTGACAAGGTTCCAGGATAGTATGTTGCCTTCCTGGTGCGAGGGTCGAAGATGTCTTGGAGCCGTTACAGGACATTCTGGATGGGTGAGTAATCAGTCAGTGGTCGTGGTGAGAGCAGTGAGAATGTGGAATTTGCTCCCACAGGGAGTAGTTGATGTGAAGACAATAGCTGAATTACTGAAAACAGAATCAGGCTGCCGAAGCTTTTCATCTTGCAATCTTCTGGACAGAACTGACAAGGTTATCAAGAGTAAAGGGAACAACAATTTGTACTACATGAGAAGATAGTGTTGATTGATTGGGAGAGGTGTTGCCATGGAGAATGCATCAGTGAGCAGTTAACTGCCAAACTTACGTTCAAATTCAAACAATACAGGTCAATGCTGATTGGCCAAGGCAACGTTTTCAACGAATCAAAAGTTTGGGGACAGCCATTCTCTGCTTCATTTGCCAAGGCAATGCCTTGCTACAGGATAGGCCTTGCAGGTGTGTGGCAGAGTCGAGAATAAGTGAGGGAGTCTTGATTCCAAGTGACTGCATGGCGGTGGGTGCCCAGCTCGCAGCTGATGTCATCCGTGACCTTAAAATGATTGTGCTCAGAGCCAACGCACTCGCGGTCTCGAGGACACGCAGATGTGTGGTGAGTTCCTGTCTGAGCAGACCCTTGCTCGGACGGAATTCCACATTGGCCCCAGTCCCGAAATCTCCCTCAGGCTGGGCGCCACAACTCTAGCCCCTCAATGAAATGCCAAGGGAACCTCCACCGCTGGATGCCAAAAAGGCGTGCCAAGGCATATCTGGGAGACGGGCGAGGTAAATCCTGATCTTGGGCACCCATTGCGGAGAGGGGTGGGAAAGGAGGAGGACCGCCTCGCAAACCTGTTCCTGGGCCTGGCGAAACTCGCTATAAATAGGCCCAGGCAATGGACGATCGAGGGGGTCGTCCAGACCCACTGTCCGCCCCTCTTGCGTGCCTTCATTCGTGACCAAATGTCCCTGGAGAGAGAGCATGCGGCGTCCACTGCCGCTATTATGGCCTGTCATGCTTGGTGGGCAGCGTAGGGTCTGGGCATTTTATAGATCCTTTTGACAACATTTTGATTTGAGTTTTTTAAGCCTCTATTACTCCTTAATGACCCTCTTATGGACTAAACTGATCTCTCCATGCATCTTCTCTACTGTGTAGCACTACACTCCGTATGCTTCACCCCATATGTATTTACATTGTGTATTTATCGTATGTCCTATGATTTTCATGTATGGAACGACTGTATGCAGAACAATACTTTTCACTGTACCTCAGTACACGTGACAATAAATCTAAATCTTTGTATTAGTTTGGGCAGTGGCCCTATTAGGGGTGGCCCCTTTTTGCATGGTCCCTTATTTTCTTTATTTTTGTTTGCTTGGTTGGGCTTCAAGTGCATCTGCAGATGGCCACGGGCTTTACTTGCTGCTTGCTCCTGCTGGTAACTGCCACTGCCTAGAGGCCGGGTGCTTGTTTACTGTCACCTCTTCTGCCTCTGTGGCCTGGAGTGAGCTTCTGGAAGATATGGACTGACCTGCTGGCACTGGAGGGGGACATGAATGAGTACCTTGATGGAGACACTGGAACGATACCTTTGAAGTTCTGCTGGGAACTGCGTAGAGGGAGAACACAAGTATTTTGCTATAGGCATGCTCTTGCAGACTATTGAGGTCTTTAATATACTGCTGGCTGTTTGCTGTCCACTCTGCATTTGGGTTTCTTTGTATAACTGCACTGTTGGAGCTTTGTGTTCATATTGATGGTGAATGCTGATTAATGGTTACTGTGATGTAAGTGATTTGATTTTATCCTTTTTTATCCTCTTGTATGATATTGACTGTTTAGAACATAGAACATACAGAAGGAGGCCATTCAGCCCATCGAGTCTGCACCGACCAATTTTGTTTAATAAACAAAATATTCCCGAGTGGCTGCAAAGGGTGTGTCTGCTGACTGCTCAGTGGATTGCAAACTGTTTGCTGGCTGCTATTTTCTACAGCCTGGAAAACAGACGGGGAAGAAAGGAGAGATTTGCTGCTGCCTCTATGTCTGTTGTTTGAAGTGAGGAAGAAAGGGGAAAAGGTGGTGGCTGTTTCACCTGAGTGACTTGCTGAAGATATGCAGTCTGCTTTGCAGCTTGCTGATGCTTTTATCTGTACTGCTCCCTATTCAATGTTTCATGTCTGGAAACTGTGCATTGATGTGGCTGCATTTTCCTCTGTGGCCTGGGACAAGGAGACAGAGAAAGTCAGGAGCCCTGTTGCCAGTGCTTTGGAAGGAAGGGTGGCGGCCGATTCAACTTGCTGGAGGTTTGAAAGACTGCTTTGCCATTTGCTGGTGCTTTTATTTGAACTGCTGACTGTTTAATGTTTTATGTCCGGATGCCATGTGTTGTTTCTGCCTCTTCTACGTCTGTGGCCTGGACCAGGGTGGATCAGGTGACCAGATGCTGGGATTGCAAGAGGAGGAGGGTGGCAGTTCACCTTAACTCAACACCTTGGAGGTGGTGAAGACATGCGTTTGAAGGATGTCAGTAGTGTGATGATGACTGTTTTCTGTTTTAAGTTTGGAGACCATGTAAATTGCTGGTGCCTTTTATATTATTGCATGTTGTTTAATGTTCAGAAGTCATATGCTTGTTACTGTTTCTTGTTTAATACCTGAGGCTTTTTTGCTGCAGTCCCTTTTGCTTCAAAGGTGTGGAAAGGGAGGAAGTAAGATGATCTACTGCTAATGCTTGTCGAGATGGGAGGGGGTGCTCTCACCCTCCTGCCCCACTCTCTGACTGCAGGGGAGATGGTTGGGTTTTGCATTGTTGGTTGTTTTCTGTTTGATGTCTGGAGGCTGTCTGTCTGTTAGCCACAGCCCCTTTTGTTGGCAATATGAATCCAGAAAAGGGTGTTCACTCGCTCTTCTGCCATGCCTTACGGCTGGGAGCTGTAGGGAGGGGAGAGAGGGCGAGTTGGCTTGGATGTTGGTAGCTTTGATACACTATTGACTGTTTATTGTTTGATGTCTGGAGGCCGTGTATTTGTTAACTGCAGCCCCTTTTGTCTGAGGTGGGAATCCGGAAAGGGATGTTCAATCATTCTTCCGCCATGCTTTGCAGCTGGGAGCTGGGAGAAGAGGAGAGCGGGCGAGTTGGCTCGGTGCTGGTAAATTTGTTATATTGCTGGCTATTTAATGTTCAATGTCTGGAGGCCATGGGCAGGTTTCTCCATCCCGTCGTACCAAATTTCTGGTGCGGCACACCGTCGGGATTCACTGTTTGTCGGCTGGTCTATGGGGTTTCCCATTGTGGGGCGGTCCACGCTGTCATGAAGGCCCCGGGCTGCCAGCAAAACAGAGAATCCCACGGCACAGAATTCAACCCCATGTGTTTGTTCACTGCGGCCTCTTTTGTGTTGGACATGAGCCAGGAAAGGGGCATTCATTTATTCTTCTGCCATGCTCTGCAGCAAGACGCTGCGGGAAGGGTAGAGAGGGCGAGTTGGCTCGGATGCTGGTAACTTTGAACATTAAACAGCCAGCATTATAACACTGTTTGGAGGCCGTATGCTTGTTAGCCGCAGCCCCTTTTGACTTCGGCGGGAGCTCGAAAAATGATGTACACTCGCTCTTCCACCATGTCCTGCGGCTGGGAGCTGCAGGTAGGGGAGAGAGCACGCATTGGCTCAGATGCTGGTAACTTCACTATGTTGTTGCCTGTTTGGAGGCTGTGTGTTTGTTAGCCACAGTCTCATTTTGTTTCAGGCAGGAGTCCAGAATGGGGTGCTCTCCCTCCCTTCCGCCATGCTCTGCGTCAGTGTGACTTTCTGGCTGATCAGCTGCTGGGAGCTGGAGGAGGGGGAGGGAGCAGCAGGTTGATTTGGATGCTGGTACCTTCTTTGTACTGTTGATTGGTTCTTGTTTAATGTGTATTTGTTTTTTGGGGGTAATCACACTGTTAAGGTTTTGCGTTTGTACTGGTGCTTTGTTATGCATGGATACCTGTGTGTATAGCACGATACCGTTTCCTTTTACCTTTATGGTTATTGTGATATGTGAATTGTTATTAAACTAAAATATACCCAAGTTGCTGCACTTTAGCCCCATTAGTTTCCCTGGTACTTTTTTTCTCATGATTGTTATTGTATTAATTTCCTCCCCACAGCCTTTTGCCCCTTGATTTTTAGTATTTTGGAGCTGTTATTAGTGTTCTGCATTATTATTTATCCAGTCTCATTCTCTTTTTTAATATATTTAAGAAGCTCTTATTGTCTGTTTTTATATTACTTGCTAGTTTACCTTCTCTCTCTTTTTTTTTGTTCATCTTTAGCTGGTTTTTAAATCTTTCCCAATTACCACTCACATTTGTCAAATTATACATTTTTAAATTTCACTTTATTACTATTCTTTTGTTTTTGCCTGCACTATAAATATTGCGCTGGCACATGTACTTCGGGATAGGGCATCGGGGGGGCTCGTTGAGCTTACCAGGGCGATACAAAATCTCGTAGTTGTAGGGGGAGAGCTCGATCCTACACCTCAAGATTATATTGTTTTTGATCTTGCCCCGCTGTGTGTTGTTAAACATGAAAGCGACCGACTGTTGGTCAGTGAGGAGAGTGAATCTCCTGCCGGCCAGGTAATGCCTCCAATGCCGCACAGCTTCAACGATGGCTTGGGCCTCTTTTTCGACGGAGGAGTGCCAAATTTCGGAGGCATGAAGAGTTCGCGAAAAGAATGCCACGGGCCTGCCTGCCTGGTTGAGGGTGGCGGCCAGAGTGATGTCTGATGCATTGCTCTCGACTTGGAAGGGGAGCGTCTCATCGACTGCGTGCATCGTGGCCTTGGCAATGTCGGCCTGAATACGGTTGAAGGCCTGGTGAGCCTTGGCCGTTAGGGGAAAAAGAGTGGATTGGATGAGTGGGCGGGCCTTGTCCGCATAATTTGGGACCCACTGGGCGTAGTAAGAAAAGAACCCCAGGCAACATTTGAGGGCCTTGGGGCAGTGGGGGAGGGGGAGTTCCATGAGGGGGCGCATGCGATCGGGATCGGGCCCCAGAACTCCGTTCTGGACCAAGTAGCCCAGGATGGCTAAGCGGTTCATGCTGAACACACACTCCTCCTTGTTGTAAGTGAGGTTGAGGAGAGTGGCGGTGCGGAGAAATTTGCCAAGGTTGGTGTCATGGTACTGTTGATCGTGGCCGCAGATGGTGACATTGTCAAGGTACGGGAAAGTGGCCCGCAGCCCATACCGGTCGACCATTCGGTCCATTTCCCGTTGGAAAACCAAGGTGGTTTTCCTTGTTGGTGACGCCGAAAGGAATCCTGAGAAAGTGGTAAAGGCGGCCATCTGCCTCGAAGGCAGTGTATGTGCGGTCCGCCTTACGGATGGGGAGCTGGTGGTAGGCGGATTTAAGGTCCACAGTTGAGAAGACCCGGTACTGTGCAATCTGATTGACTATATCAGATATGCGTGGGAGGGGGTACGCGGCGAGCTGCATGTACCTATTGATGGTCTGGCTGTAGTCCACAACCATTCTGTGTTTCACCCCAGTTTTCACCACTACCACTTGGGCTCTCCAAGGGCTGTTGCTGGACTCGATGATGCCCTCCCGAAGCAGTCGCTGGACTTCGGACCTGATGAAGGTCCTGTCCTGGGTGCTGTACCGTCTGCTCCTGGTGGCGACGGGTTTGCAATCTGGGGTTAAGTTTGCGAATAGGGAAGGTGGATCGACCTTTAAGGTCGCGAGGCCACACACAGTAAGGGGTGGTAGGGGCTCGCCGAATTTCAATGTTAGTCTCTGGAGGTTGCACTGGAAGTCCAGGCCGAGAAGTAAGGCAGCGCAGAGGTTGGGGAGGACGTAGAGGCGGAAGCCGGTAAACTCCATGCCCTGGACAGTGAGAGTGGCTATGCAGTACCCCCGGATCGCCATGGAGTGGGACCCGGAGGCCAGGGAGATTCTCTGATTGGCGGGGTTTACCGCGAGGGAGCAGCGCCTTACCGTATCAGGATGAATGAGGCTCTCGATGCTCCTGGAGTCCAGCAGGCAGGAGATCGCGTGCCCATCGATTTTCACATTTTTAGAGGCGGTTGCTAGGTTGCGTGGGCGAGACTGGTCAATCGTGACCGAGGTGAGACGCAGCTGATCGTCGATGGTGGCAGACGATGGGGTGCCCGGGGGTATGGGTCCTGGTAAGATGGCGCCGCCCAAGGGCCGCACGTGCCGTGGGGGAGACAAGATGGCGGCGCTTGATGTTCCTGGGGATGACAAGATGGCGGCGCCCACGGGCCGCACGTGGTGGGGGTTGAACAAGATGGCGGCGCCCACGGGCCGCATGTGATCTGAGGAGGGGAAGATGGCGCCGCCCACTGGCCGTACGGGGGGGTCGGAACAATAGCGGCGACTGTACGGGCCTGGCACACCGCCGTGAAGTGCCCCTTCTTGCCGCAGACCTTGCAAAGGGCGCTCTGGGCCGGGCAGCGTTGTTGGGGGTGTTTTGGCTGCCCACAGAAGTAACATTTGGGGCCTCCGGGGTTGGTTGGCTGCTTCACGGCACAGGCGTGGGGTTGGCTGAGTGGGGTCCCCGATGGGGCAGCCGCCTGCGGAGTCCACGATGCTTAGGAGTGGTGGGCCTCGTAGCCGGGGGTGTAGGCCAGGATGTTGTGCAAGGCGATCGTCAGCGAGAGCGCAAGCTTTTTGGTTGCCGCGAGGTCGAGCGTGGCCCCTTCTAAAAGGTGTTGGCGGATGTAATCTGACCCTATCCCCATAACAAAAGCGTCCCTCAAGCAAGTTTGAGTGTTCCGTGGCCATGACGGCCTGACAGTCACAGTCTCTGACGAGGGGAATTAGAGCACGCCAGAAGTCTTCTACTGACTCACCAGGGAGTTAACTGCGCGTGGAGAGGGTGTGTCTGGCGTAAAGTGTGTTAGTCCGCTGAGCGTAGTTTTCTTTCAGTAGCGCCATGGCTTCGTCGTAGTTCGTCACGTCCTGGATAAGCGGAAAGACGTTGGAGCTCAGCCGCATGTAGAGGATCTGAATCATCTGAACTTCCGGAATTGGGTCTGGTGCAGACCTGATGTAAGCTTCGAATCAGGCTAGCCAATGTTCAAAGTCCTTTTTGGCATTGCCTAATTGAGGGTCCAGCTGCAGGCGATCCGGCTTCATGCGGAGGCCCATCTTCTGAAAACTTTAGTGTAATAAATTGATGCACGATCAATTACACAAAGGCGAGAGTTGAATACAACTGAGGCTTTATTACACTAAGATGTGTGGGCCTCCTACAGCAGCTGGCGAAATGGCTGCTGTATGGGGAGCACACATATTTATACTCCGCCAACTGGGCAGAGCCAGCAGGCAGGGACTACCCACGTACCTGTAGTACAGGGCCTTACCACAAATCACCTAATATATACATCAGTGGTGACTACCACAGTCCCTCCCTAGCCTGATGGGAGGCCGGGTCCTCAGGATGTGGCGTGGGGCCCTGCACATGGTCTGCCGCCTCGAGCCTTTGTCAGCGGTGCTGCCGCCGCCTTCTCTGCCGTCCTGCCGCCTGGGCTGCCAGCAGCACCATGAGGCAGCTGCCGCGGGGTCCACGATGTCAGCCATTTTGTGTAATATCTGTAAGGGATTGGTGAGGGTATGAGGCTGCCAACCAGCAATGTCTTCCACCACGGGCACATCCATTCCCCCATCACTTCCTCTTTCCCAACCCCCTGCCATCCGACACCTCCTACCCACATACCCACAGCCACAGCAGGGGCCCCTGTTCACCGGATCCCAGAACCTGTACCCCAGACACCCGCACATAACGTTACCTGGTCCAGGTGCTGGTCCCCTCTCTGGTGCACACACCCACCGTCTGGCCGCCAAAATGTCCCCGGTGCTGGAGCCCAGCCCCCTGGGTGATCGGATGCTGGCCACTGCATCCGGGGTGTTGCCTCTCACAGTGTCCAGGTGCAGTGTCCTGGCTTCGCGGTCTGGTTGTGTTGCTAGGCAAGAACCCTCACATGCAACATGGCACACCTACCCACGAGCGTCCACTTGGAATGTGTGAAGTGCTCACTTAACTACGATTGCCAATTCCTATTAGCAATAGCCTTCAGCCGCAAGGCCAGAGGCCAGTGGAGATTGTGGGTGGTCAGTGGCTTGGGCTGGACCTGGCATGGGAGAACACAGTCCAATTGACACTGGGACATCCATCTCTTCCCCCTCCCAGCCCAGGGGAGGCCACCCCCCTGCCGCTACTCTCCACCCCCCCCCCCCCCCCATTGCTGGCGGCCACCCCGACTGAGACCAAACTCCCTGTGGCTTCCACCCCACCACCTCCCCACCCGGAGTCCCAAGGCTCATTGCCTGTGAGCGAAGATGGCTACTCACCTCCTCGGGTCCCCACAACAGCACTTCCGCCAGCTACACCTTTTTAAAAAGGGGTACTAATCAGTGCCCGCATGACCACTTGGTGGGGAGGGGGTTAGATCACTGGAAGCCATGAGATAGGGGTCACTTTCGATAAATGTATGGAGATTGAGCTTCAGTGATGATTATTGGATTCTCGCCACGCAACCGCGGGATCCTGATTTCGCCAAAGGGGGCGGGCTGGTTAGATCGCAAATAGATCACCGCCCGGTGTACTTCTCATTTTGGGCCTCTCCCATGATTTAACGGCCTTGTCGCGCTCTCGATTAAGCGCAACGCGGCCATTACATCATGGCCATTATTTCTTATCTTCACCCATATGGATTCTGCATCTTCCGATCCAAGATAACGCCTGGCTATCATACTGATTCCACCGTGCACGAACACAGCTACCCCACCACCCTTTCCAACCTGCCTCAGCTGCAGTCACACCCCTTTTTCCCTGACCACGTTCCACACCAGTAGAACCCTCTCATAAGGTGGATAACTGCCTGCTGAAACGAAGCATCCAGGTAACTCTCTCCGTCCCTGATGTGTTACGGTGTCCACAGCTCAAACTCCAGCTCAATGGGCCTGAACCGAAGTTCATTCAGCCACAAACACTTAATGCAGACATGTTTGCCCTGGGTCACAATGTTTCCAGGAGCTCCCTGGTGCTGCAGCCTTGACACATCACCTCTCCTGCCCTCCTTGATGTGGTTTATATAATTACTTAATTAAAGTATTTACATATTCATGGTTCTTCTTATACATTTTATTAACTAATCACCAGGTTGTGCACTATTATAAACCCTAGGGAAACTTACCCACTTACCAGGTTCTCACCTAACAGCTAACGCCGTTCCCTGCCATAGAGAAACAACCAATCCTAAAGGATAAAAAAGATAGAAAGAGCGGCACAGTGGCTAGCACTGCTGCCTACGCCGCTGAGGTCCTGGGTTTGAATACCGGCCCTGGGTCACTATCTGTGTGGAGATTGCACATTCTCCCCGTGCCTGCATGGGTTTCACCCCCACAACCTTGATGCTAAAACGTTGAATATATTCAAGAGGCGGCTAGATATAGCACTTGGGGAGAATGGGATCAAAGGCTATGGGGAGAAAGCAGAATTAGGCTATTGAGTTGGATGATCAGCCATGATCGTGATGAATGGCGGAGCAGGCTCGAAGGGCCAAAAGGCCTCCTCCTGCTCCTATCTTCGATGTAGATCACCACCCGGTGCACTTCTCATTTTGGGCCTCTCCCATGATTTAACGGCCTTGTCGCGCTCTCGATTAAGCGCAACGCGGCCATTACATCATGGCCATTATTTCTTATCTTCACCCATATGGATTCTGCATCTTCCGATCCAAGAAAACGCCTGGCTATCATACTGATTCCACCGTGCACGAACACAGCTACCCCACCACCAGTCTGAAGAAGGGGAAGGGGGTGTTCTATCATAGTGTGACTTTTTGGTAATGATTGTTCCTGTCTTTGAGAGTCTGCTGCTGGGAGCTGCCAGAGGGGGAGAGAGAGGTGAAATGACCGGAATGCTGTTTCTTCCTGGAAGCCATGTGTGTGTTTGCTGCCACCTCTTTTGCTTCTGTGGCCTGGAGTAAGTAAAGGGAGGGGGGTGAGATGGAACTACTGCCAGTGCTGACAAAAGGGAAGGGTGGCAGTCTGATTGAACTGAGCCACTTGTTGAAGGTATGAAGAACTGCTCTTGCAGCTTGCTGGTGCCTTTATGTACTGTCGGATATTTAATGTCTGGAAGCTGTGTGTTTGCTTGCTACCGTCTCTTTAACTTCTGTGGCCTGGAGCAAGGAAAGGGAGGACATCCGGTGACTTGGTGCCAGTACTGGAGGAGGGGAAGGCTGCCAGTCTGATTCAACTGAGCATCCAGCTAAAGGTATTGAAGAACTCCTCTTGTAGATGACTTTGTTGCATCGCTGACTGTTTAATGTCTGGAAACCATGTGACTGTCTTCTGCCACCTCTTTTGTTTCTATGACCAGGAGGACATGGAAAGGGAGGAAGTAAGATGACCACTACCAGTACTGGAGAGGAGGAAGGGGTGGTGGGCCGATTCAACTATGCCATTTGCTGACGGTATTGAGGAAATGCTTTTGCAGGTTGCTCGTGGTTTTATTGTATTATTGACTGTTCACTGTTTAATGTCCGGAAAAAAAATAAAAAATAAAAAAATGCTGAGACCCAGGCTAAAATGCTGAGACCCAGGCTAATAGAATAGATGGCATTGAGGTACGTAGGGAAGAGGTGTTGGCAATTCTGGACAGGCTGAAAATAGATAAGTCCCCGGGTCCTGATGGGATTTATCCTAGGATTCTCTGGGAGGCCAGGGAAGAGATTGCTGGACCTTTGGCTTTGATTTTTATGTCATCATTGGCTACAGGAATAGTGCCAGAGGACTGGAGGATAGCAAATGTGGTCCCTTTGTTCAAAAAGGGGAGCAGAGACAACCCCGGCAACTATAGACCGGTGAGTCTCACGTCTGTAGTGGGTAAAGTCTTGGAGGGGATTATAAGAGACAAGATTTATAATCATCTAGATAGGAATAATATGATCAGGGATAGTCAGCATGGCTTTGTGAAGGGTAGGGCATGCCTCACAAACCTTATCGAGTTCTTTGAGAAGGTGACTGAACAGGTAGACGAGGGTAGAGCAGTTGATGTGGTGTATATGGATTTCAGCAAAGCGTTTGATAAGGTTCCCCACGGTAGGCTATTGCAGAAAATACGGAGGCTAGGGATTGAGGGTGATTTAGAGATGTGGATCAGAAATTGGCTAGCTGAAAGAAGACAGAGGGTGGTGGTTGATGGGAAATGTTCAGAATGGAGTTCAGTTACAAGTGGAGTACCACAAGGATCTGTTCTGGGGCCGTTGCTGTTTGTCATTTTTATCAATGACCTCGAGAAAGGCGCAGAAGGGTGGGTGAGTAAATTTGCAGATGATACTAAAGTCGGTGGTGTTGTCGATAGTGTGGAAGGATGTAACAGGTTACAGAGGGATATAGATAAGCTGCAGAGCTGGGCTGAGAGGTGGCAAATGGAGTTTAATGTAGAGAAGTGTGAGGTGATTCACTTTGGAAGGAATAACAGGAATGCGGAATATTTGGCTAATGGTAAAGTTCTTGGAAGTGTGGATGAGCAGAGTGATCTAGGTGTCCATGTACATAGATCCCTGAAAGTTGCCACCCAGGTTGATAGGGTGGTGAAGAAGGCCTATGGAGTGTTGGCCTTTATTGGTAGAGGGGTTGAGTTCCGGAGTCAGGAGGTCATGCTGCAGCTGTACAGAACTCTGGTACGGCCGCATTTGGAGTATTGCGTACAGTTCTGGTCACCACATTATAGGAAGGACGTGGAGGCTTTGGAGCGGGTGCAGAGCAGATTTACCAGGATGTTGCCTGGTATGGAGGGAAAATCTTATGAGGAAAGGCTGATGGACCTGAGGTTGTTTTCGTTGGAGAGAAGAAGGTTAAGAGGAGACTTAATAGAGGCATACAAAATGATCAGGGGGTTGGATAGGGTGGACAGTGAGAGCCTTCTCTCGCGGATGGAAATGGCTGGCACGAGGGGACATAGCTTTAAACTGAGGGGTAATAGATATAGGACAGAGGTCAGAGGTAGGTTCTTTACGCAAAGAGTAGTGAGGCCGTGGAATGCCCTACCTGCTACAGTAGTGAACTCGCCAACATTGAGGGCATTTAAATGTTTATTGGATAAACATATGGGTGATAATGGCATAGTGTAGGTTAGATGGCTTTTGTTTCGGTGCAACATCGTGGGCCGAAGGGCCTGTACTGCACTGTATCGTTCTATGTATCTATGTAACCCAAAGATGTGCAGGTTAGGTGGATTGGCCACATTTAATTGCCCCTTAATTGGAAAAAAAAAAATTGGGCACTCTAAATTTTTTTTAAAATAGAAAAAGCAAAGTGAAAAATATTATGATCCCAGACCTGACTCCAACAGTAGCTAGGATACCAGACAATCCTATTTTTTAATACTGTGAGGCTCCAGGAGTGATTCCACACAAAATAGGGATATGGTATTTTAAAACAAAATTTGTTGTGAACACAGCTTTAAAATAATTTTAATATCACACAAGAAAAGTAGCTTACAATTACCCCTTATTAATGCGAATCAATAAGGTGGTGCAATACCCTTAACTGCTATCTTTATTCCCACTCAAACAACAAAACCATCTCAGAGCTCAATCCACTTTTAAATACATTTAGCAGACCCAGGCATACTTGCTTCACAGAGATACTCTTCGAGACTGTTTTAAAGAAAAGACCTGAATCCTGCAGAAACTCTGGCTGTATTTCTTCAGAAGTTGCTTCTCAGCTTTCTTCAGCTCACCTTCCAGTCACATTGCTAATCTGTCTACAGGCATATCTTTAAAGGAACTGCAGTGGGAGCAGATACTTGACTTCTGCTCACATCCTAATCTAAAACTCAACTCAACTGCTTTTCTGCAAAATACCTAGTATCTTAGCTCCTCCCATTAATTACATCATTTTACCAAGTTGAAACACAATGTATCTAATTAAATCCACAGAGAGATCCCTTAATCAAAACAAAACTCTATTAGCCTGAACTTTTATGATGCCTTAATTACACCCCTGGCTCCCAAAACCTTTCAAACCAGGATTCTTAAAAAACACGACTGCAGCAGTCATACAAACACTAACCCAGGCTTTTACCTTTTACTGCACCAAATACTTATAATACAATGGGCGGGATTTTCTGTTTTTTGATGGGGAGGCAGCCCGCCATGGTATCTACCTTTCCCGCCATTGTGAACACCCCTCGCCACCAGGAAACCTTTGCACTGGCTTGGACTGCAATTTCCCGTCAGCATGAACAGCCCAATATATCTGAAATTCCTACATTCATCACAAGGGTAAATGGAATCAAACACCTTCAACACCTCCTCCCCCTCTCTTTTCCCCATCTCCCTTCCCCTCCCTTCCATGTTATTTCCCTCAGCCAATCCATCTGCCAGTAAGTTCCAGTTCCTCGGCATAGTTTTGTTCAAGGTTTTACATTCGTGGCTGTTTTTAAAGCTCCCAGGGTTGCAGAAAGTATTTGACCAAGACTGACACATGAACCCCACTGTCACTACCATCCCCCCAACTTGAACTACAATTTTATTTTCTTTAGCCATTTGGTAAGGCAGAAGTTGAATATTTCTGAAAAGAAAGACGCATCAAAGCTTTTCTTCTTGTGCGGCACGGTGGCACAGTGGTTAGCACTGCTGCCTCACAGCGTCAGGGACTCGGGTTCAATTCCGACCTTGGGAACTGTCTGTGTGGAGTTTGCATTTTCTCCTCTTGTCTGCATGGGTTTCCTCCGGGTGCTCCGGTTTCCTCCCAAAGTCCAAAGATGTGCAGGTTAGGTGGATTGGCCATGATAAAATTGCCCCTTAGTGTCCAAGGATGTACAGGTTAGGTGGGGTTACGGGGATAGGGTGGTGGGCCTAGGTAAGGAACTCTTTGAGGGTTGATGCAGACTTGAATAGCCCAATGGCCTCGTTCTGCACCTTAGAGATTCTATACTATGATTTCAGGGCAGGTGCAAGAATCCCAAATTTCAAAGGGGCAACCATTTATACTGCATCAGTAAAGAATGCTGATCAGGTGGCAAATTGACTCTGATTGTTTGAGGTGTTGTCATGGAGAATGAACCAGGGAACTATTGTCCCCCACATTTTGCTTAATTCAAAAAAGGTGCAATGCCTGGACATAATCCTTTTGTCTTCAGAGGTGTTTGAAGAAATGTTACTTATTTCCTTGTTTGTGAAAATTGCTGTGGATGTTTGCTGTACACCTTTGAGATGCAGTCATTAATGTCTCAGGCCTGACCCTGGTACAAATTGACTGATACAGCCCTTGACAAGAAAAGAGTTCATGACACATGCTGTCAAACACAACAGAGTAGCTATTAGAATGTGTAATTGTACTTCAAAAGAACCTTGAAGCACACATTGTGCAAGTTATTTTTCAAAATCATTGGATGGAAGCAACTGCCCCGCATTTGATAGTGGAGCCTGCAGAACGGCTGCTAAAAGTGTGGCAGCAAGCGAGAGCGCGCATGGTTCAGTCTCCTTTCCTTTATTATTCATTACTGCATTCCAGTTAGATCTGATGCCTGATGAATACTCTGACGATTATTTAAACAACCGTGTCACAGCGATGGCCTTTTAATGAGAACTCAAGCATATTACCTACCATACAAATATTATTAAAGGAAACACAATAACCCCCATATAAGAACATAAGAACTAGGAGCAGGAGTAGGCCATCTGGCCCCTCAAGCTGCTCCGCCATTCAATGAGATCATGGCTGATCTTTTGTGGACTCAGCTCCACTTTCCGGCCAGAAAATCATACCCCTTAATCCCTTTATTCTTCAAAAAACTATCTATCTTTATCTTAAAAACATTTAATGAAGGAGCCTCAACTGCTTCACTGGGCAAGGAATTCCATAGATTCACAATCCTTTGGGTGAGGAGGTTCCTCCTAAGCTCAGTCCTAAATCTACTTCCCCTTATTTGAGGCTATGCCCCCTAGTTTTGCTTTCACCCGCCAGTGGATTAAACCTGCCCGCATCTATCCTATCTATTCCCTTCATAATTTTATATGTTTCTATAAGATCCCCCCCCCCCCCCCCCCCCCACCGCATCCTTCTAAATTCCAATGAGTACAGTCCCAGTCTACTCAACCTCTCCTCTTAATCCAACCCCTTCAGCTCTGGGATTCACCTAGTGAATCTCCTCTGCACACCCTCCAGCGCCAGTACGTCCTTTCTCAGGTAAGGAGACCAAAACTGAACACAATACTCCAGGTGTGGCCTCACTAACACCTTATACAATTGCAGCATAACCTCCCTAGTCTTAAACTCCATCCCTCTAGCAATGAAGGACAAAACTACATTTGTCTTCTTAACCACCTGTTGCACCTGAAAAACCAACGTTTTGCGACTCATGCACTAGCACACCCAGGTCTCTCTGCACAGCAGCATGTTTTAATATTTTATCATTTAAATAATAATCCCTTTTGCTGTTATTCCTACTAAAATATATAACCTCACATTTGTCAACATTGTATTCCATCTGCCAGACCCTAGCCCATGCACTTAACCTATCCAAATCCCTCTGCAGAATTCCGGTCTCCTCTGCACTTTTTGCTTTACCACTCATCTTAGTGTCGTCTGCAAACTTGGACACGTTGCACTTGGTCCCTAACTCCAAATCATCTATGTAAATTGTGAACAATTGTGGGCCTAACATTGATCCCTGAGGGACACCACTAGCTACTGATTGCAAACCAGAGAAACACCCATTCATCCCCACTCTTTGCTTTCTATTAATTAACCAATCCTCTATCCATGCTGCTACTTTACCCTTAATGCCATGCAGCTTTATCTTATGCTGCAAACTTTTGGTTGGCACCTTGTCAAAAGCTTTCTGGAAACCCAGATAGACCACATCCATTGGCTCCCTGTTATCTACCTCACTGGTAATGTCCTCAAAAAATTCCACTAAATTAGTTAGGCACGACCTGCCCTTTATGAACCCATGCTGCGTCTGCCCAGTGGGACAATTGCCATCCAGATGCTTCGCTATTTCTTCCTTGATGATAGATTCCAGCATCTTCCCTACTACCGAAGTTAAACTAACTGGCCTATAATTATCCGCTTTCTGCCTACCTCCTTTTTTAAACCGTGGTGTCACGTTTGCTAATTTCCAATCTGCCGGGACCACCCCAGAGGCTGGTGAATTTTGGTAAGTTATCACTAGTGCATTTGCAATTTCCCTAGCCATCACTTTTAGCACTCTGGGATGCATTCCATCAGGGCCAGGAAACTTGTCTACCTTTAGCGCCATTAGCTTGCCCATTATTACCTCCTTAGTGATAACAATTGTTATGGGCCAGGTTTTAGAGAATCCCAAAGTGTATCATGGAGTTCACCTGACCCACAACTTTTAATAGATTGTGGTATGGGGAGCACATGGCTCACTCTACAGGTATGGTACAGCATACATGGACCAGTGTTTTTTTTAAAACAAAACAATGTTTATTCTATGAACTCAAGTTAACCTTTTTAAAACAAACAGTGAATATCTTAGCAACCAATAAATCAAATACACCCCCCAAAGTATACAACACTAAGTAATCTGTATGCTGCCCTTTTAACATCCAAAAGACTTAACAAACCTTCAAACAGGAGCACATTAGGGTTTACATTCAAGACGGAAAACATTTATAATTCTTCTGAATTCACCAAATGATCATAGATAGTCTTTTGATGGCAGAGATCAACAGCAGTACATCTCACTTTTAACTTCAGATTCAGCTCACTGAAAAACACAGACACACCCAAGCTTTCTCAAACTGAAACTAAAAAGCAGAAGTGGAGCTCAACTCCACCTATACTCTAACATCACTCCAGTAACATGAGCAGCTCCATTTCCTAAAGGTACATTTCTTAAACACTCATTTCTTAAAGGGTACTCTCACATGACACAATCATCTCAAGGTCCTCACCTGTCATCGCCTCATTTCCATCAGTCACTGGCATGTTATTTGTGTCTTTCACTGTGAAGAAAAAACCTGTTCAGTTCCTCAGCCATTTCCTCATCTCCCATTATTAAATCTCCCTTCTCATCCTCTAAAAGACCAATATTTATCTTAGCCACCCTTTTTTGTTTTATATATTTGCAGAAACTTTCACTATCTGTTTTTATATTCTGAGCAAGTTTACTCTCATAATCTATCTTACTCTTCTTTAGAGCATTTTTAGTAGCTTTCTGTTGCCCCCTAAAGATTTCCCAGTCCTCTAGTCGCCCACTAATCTTTGCCACTTTGTATGCTTTTTCCTTCAATTTGATACTCTCCCTTATTTCCTTAGATATCCACAGTCGATTTTCCCTCCTTCTACCGTCCTTCCTTTTTGTTGGTATAAACCTTTGCTGAGCACTGTGAATAATCACTTGGAAGATTCTCCACTGTTCCTTAACTGTTTCACCACAAAGTCTTTGCTCCCAGTCTACCTTAGCTAGCTCTTCTCTCATCCCATTGTAATCTCCTTTGTTTAAGCACAAAACACTAGCGTTTGATTTTACCTTCTCACCCTCCATCTGTATTTTAAATTCCACCATATTGTGATTGCTCCTTCCGAGAGAATCCCTAACTATGAGATCATTAATCAATCCTGTCTCATTACACAGGACCAGATCGAGGACCGCTTGTTCCCTCGTAGGTTCCACTACATACTGTTCTAGGAAACTATCATGGATACATTCTACAAACTCCTCCTCAAGGCTGCCTTGACCGACCTGGTTAAACCAATCGACATGTAGATTAAAATCCCCCATGATAACTGCTGTACCATTGCTACATGCATCCATTATTTCTTTGTTTATTTCCTGCCCCACCATAATGTTACTATTTGGTGGCCTATAGATTACTCCTATCAGTGACTTTTTCGCCTTACTATTCCTGATTTCCACCCAAATGGATTCAACCTTATCCTCCATAGTACTGATGTCATCCCTTACTATTGCCCGGATATCATCCTTAAATAACAGAGCTACACCACCTCCCTTACCATCCACACTGTCCTTCTGTATAGTTTGATACCCTTGGAAATTTAACTCTCAGTCGTGACCATCCTTTAACCATGTTTCAGTAATGGCCACTAAATCATAGTCATTCACGATGATTTGCACCATCAACTCATTTACCTTATTCTGAATACTCCGAGCATTCAGGTAGAGTACACTTATGTTGGCTTTTATACCTCTGTTTTGAATCTTAACACCTTGATCAGTAACCTCTCCAAAGTTATTTTTCCTCTTAACTTTCCTCCTAATTTTCCTTGTCGTTGAACCCATATCTTCATGTAACAACCTGCCGCGTCGCTTTCCATTTATGTTTTTACTTCCCGTTTTATTCCTTTTAGTATTACTGGGCCTATTCACTGAGCTCCCCTTAGTCACTGTACCTTGTACTGTCGCCCTTTTTGATTTTTGACTATGGCTTCTCTGCCTTACACTTTCCCCCTTACTGCCTTTTGTTTCTGTCCCTGTTTTACTACCTTCCAACTTCCTGCATCGGTTCCCAACCCCCTGCCACACTTGTTTAAACACTCCCCAACCGCGCTAGCAAATAGCCCCCGTAGGACATCAGTTCCAGTCCTGCTCAGGTGTAGCCCGTCTAGTTTGTACAGGTCCCACCTCCCCCAGAATCGGTCCCAATGCCCCAGGAATCTGAAACTCTCCCCCTGACACCATCTCTTCAGCCACGTATTCATCCTATATATCCTGTCATTTCTACTCTGACTAGCACGTGGCACTGGTAGTAATCCTGAGACCAAAAATACAAATTTGAGGTCCGATTTCTTAACTTCCTTCCTAGCTCCCTGTATTCTGCTTTTAGGTCCTCATCCCTTTTTTTACCTATGTCGTTTGTGCCGATGTGTACCACGACCGCTGGCTGTTCACCCTCCCCCTCCAGAATGTCCTGTACCCGCTCCGAGACATCCTTGACCCCAGCACCGGGGAAGCAACATACCATCCTGGAGTCTCGTTTACGGCCACAGAAACGCCTGTCTATTCCCCTTACAATTGCATCCCCTATAACTATTGCACTGTCACACTTATCACCCCTCCCCTCTGCAGCAGAACCAACCGTGGTGCCACGAGTTTGGCTGTTGCTGTTGCTGAGAGGCCATTCCCCTCAACAGTATCCAAAGCGGTATATCTGTTCAATATGTGACAATACTATGATTACTATGCCCACCATGTTATCTTCCCCTCCCACTGTTTCATCTCTTACTTGCAGTGGTGGGGGGGGCCATGAAATTAGCTTCCGGTTCACTTCACCCAGATTAGGTTGGCACGATGGCACAGTGGTTAGCACTGCTGCCTCACAACGCCAGGGACCCGGGTTCGATTCCAACCTTGGGTAACTGTCTGAGTGGAGTTTGTGCATTCTCCTCGTGTGTGCATGGGTTTCCTCTGGGTGCTCCGGTTTCCTTCCACAGTCTAAAGATGTGCAGGTTAGGTGGATTGGCCATTCTAAATTGCCCCAATGTGTTCAAAGGTTAGGTAGGGTTACAGGGATAGGGCGAGGATTGGGCGTGTGTAGGGTGGTCTGTGCAGACTCGATGCGCCGAATGGCCTCCTGAAATGAAAAAATTAAAATCGCTTATTGTCACGAGTAGGCTTCAATGAAGTTACTGTGAAAAGCCCCTAGTCGCCACATTCCGCCGCCTGTTCGGGGAGGCTGGTACGGGAATTGAACCGTGCTGCTGGCCTGCCTTGATCTGCTTTAAATGCCAGCGATTTAGCCCAGTGTGCTAAACCAGCCTCCTGCTAACCTGTAGGGATTCTGGGTGATTCCCGATCCCTTAATCTCCTATTTCCTGATTGGCTTTCACCTGGAGCAGTTGAAGCAGTTTTGAATTTGTTTTTATATATTGTCCAAACCCTAGATTTATTAAAGTCATTTCAGACATTTTCACCCAGTAAGTGTGGCACGGTGGCACAGTGGTTAGCCCTGCTGCCTCATAGCCCCAGAGACCTGAGTTCAATTCCAGCTCGGGTGACTGTCTGTGTGGAGTTTCCACTTTTTGGACGTGTCTGCTTGGGTTTCCTCCGGGTGCTCTGGTTTCCTCCCACAGTTCAAAGATGTTTCAAGTTAGGTGTAATCGCCTTGCTAAATTACCACTTAGTGTCCAAAAAAGGTTGGGTGGGGTTGCTGGGTTGGAGGAGTGGGCTTGACAGCACCTTCAACACTGCAGCACTCCCTCAGTGCTGATCTGGAGAGTCAGATTCTATGGAATGGAATCCACAACCATGTGACACAAAAGTCCGAGTGTTGCCCACTGAAATATGTCAATAATGCCCTCTTTCTCGCATCTGTTCTTTGTGAGATTGTATTCAGCCTGGTCGGCACGACTTTAAAACAATGGAGCACAAGATAACTGCTATGACCTGTGATTGCAGCATTCAGCGAATTAATGAGTGATTGGCGCATTTAATTGAATCATGGATTCTGATAATAAAGTTAGAGATACTTGTTACCAATGGAGAGAGATTCCCCTGCTGAAAAATACAAGTTTTAAAATTATAATCGTGCTCAGGCTCCAAAAACCATTTCTGTAACTGACAAACAACAGTCATCCTATTGCCAATCCCTGTGGATTGCCAATGCCCAGATTTTGCCAATCTTAATAATTAATTAAAAATCTTTATTGTCACAAGTAGGCTTACATTAACACTGCAATGAAGTTACTGTGAAAAGCCGCTAGTCGCCACATTCCGACGCCTGTTTGGGTACACTAAGGGAGAATTCAGAATGTCTAAATTACCTGTTATGGGCCAGGGTTTAGAGAACCCCAAATTGTATCATGTAGTTCACCTGACCCACAATTTTTAATAGATTGTGGTATGGGGAGCACAAGGCCCACTCTACAAGTGTGGTACTTCAGAAAGGGAAAAGTTATTTTTTAAAGCAAAACAATGTTTATTCTATGAACTCAAATTAACCTTTTTAAAACAAACAGTGAACATCTTAGCAACCAGTAAATCAAATACATCCCCCAAAGAATACAACACTAAGTAACCTGTATGCTGTCCTTTTACACCCGAAAGACTTAACAAACCTTTAAACAGAAGCACATCAGAGATTACATTCAATATTGAAAACATTTATAATTCTGAATTCACTAAATGATTAAGAGATAGTCCTTCATGGCAGATCGCTCAACAATACAGCTGTTTTGGCTGACTTCAGCTGCAACACACTGCTAAACCAAAAAGACACAGACACACCCAAGCTTTTCTCAAAATGAAACTAAAAAGCAGAACCAGAGCTAGGCTCCACCCACACTCTCACATCACTGCAGTAACATGAGCAGCTAACCATTTCTGAAAGCGACATTCTCTTGACATACCTAACAACACGTATTTCGGGACTTGTGGGAGGAAACCCACGCAGACATGGGGAGAATGTGCAGACTCCGCACAGACAGTGACCTAAGCTGGGAATCGAACCTTGGACCCATAGTGCTAACCACTATGCTACCGTGCTGCCCAATCTGAAGAGGTACCTTTAACCATTACTACATGTTTCCTGATAGCCTGCTATCTTTCTGATACTTGTTCCTGAGTCTGCATGTTCTGACTTCTAGTCAGCAGTTTAATGTATGGTGCCTCATGTTACCTTTTGAAAATCTGAATGTACTAAATATATATTATCCTTTTCTACTGTTCCTGCCACTTCCTCAAAGAATGCAATAAAGTTGGTTAAGTATGATCTCTTTTGAAATCGGTGTGGTCTATTTATTACATTTTCAATTCCTAAATGTATTTTCTACCATTTCCATGGTCTTTCCTTGCATTAATGTTGAGTAACTGCGTTATGGTCCCTTGCACTTGTTCTGTCTCCCTTTTGAAATGCAGGATTTGCATGGGGAAAGGGAAGGGTTGGTTAGCCCAGTTGGCTAGAGGGTCGTGCAGAATAATGCCAACAATGCATTATTGGGACCCGCCGCCTCCCTTTTCCCTAGGCTGATGATTGGTGACTCTCGGACAAGTTTCAAGGCAGAGATCGAGGCAGTAAAGACTTCAAGGCACATGAGGATAGTGCAGAAAAATGGTGTTGAGGGAGAAGGTCAGCCATTATCTAATTGAATGGTGGAGCAGGCTTGAGTGGCCGAATGGTCACTCCCATTCCTAATTCCTCTGATCCTATTTTGACATAAGGCAGGCAGACCTGCCAGATGCAGTCAACAGGAAGCACCCCAACTATTTTTTCTGGTCAGGTTTCACTTAAATATAATTGGTAAATTGTAGGTGCAATATTTATTGTTTCTTTTATATTAATACTAATATTTATTTGGTATATTAATGTGCTTCCTTTAGGTAGCTCACTGTAGTAAAGGAAAGATTGGCTACCACCAGTCAGTATGTATAACAAATTATACCGTTTATTTACAAATGGTATTCACACAGAGTCTTTCGCGGTGTTATCACTACGAGATCTCGGGCCTACTCTGGCTGCAAAAGCCCTCGCTCCACACCAAGATCCCCGCGCCTCATACCGATTGGGTGCTGGGGTCACATGATCTTCCGATGTACACCCCTTAAAGGGGGCCAGCTTCTACACTCGTCAATAGGCAAAACAGGAAATCTAATGGGACAGATGTTGCGTAAAGGTGCCCTCCCACCCACCCCCCACCCCCTTTAAAGGGTAAGGATGGTTTTTGATGATGGGTAGCAGACAACAGGACTGTGGAGCATGGTGAGCTGAGGACGGCACGGTGATTAGCACTGATGCCTCACAGCTCCAGGGACCCGGGTTCAATTCAAGCCTCGGGTCACTGTCTGTGTGGAGTTTGCACATTCTCCCAGTGTTTCCTGCTTGGATTTCCACCGGGTGCTCCGGTTTTCTCCCACAGTCCAAAGAAGTTCAGGTTCAGTGGATTGACCATGCTGAATTGCCGCTTACTGTCGGGCGGGATTCTCCGTCGGCGGGATTCTCCGTTTTGCCAGCACTCGGGAGTTTCCCGACGGCATGGGGCTGCCCCACGTAACGGAGAACCGCCTGCCGGGTCAGGGCCGAAATGTGGCGGGGCGGAGAATCCAGCCCATCGACTCTGATCCTGGTCAATTTGGCGTCTCACTTGCAGATATCCTTGTATTGCAGATGTGGGCCACCAGTTAATCATGTGCCATTAGCAAGACCGCTCTAGAGCATGTCTTTGGGGTGCCATTATTCAATCAGCTCACACGACCCAGCCAATGGAATCACCACTGACTTAAGGCACTGGGGCATATATTCTATTGACATTAGGAATGAAGATGATGGGATTGGAGGTGTTAGCTTCCCCATCAAGTCCACTATTACCAATGTATTATTTATATTTTACAGTTTAATTTAATCTAAAAGTCAGCAAAATTGAGTTTGTGTTGTGGAAAATGGAGTGGAATTATTCAGTCAACTCTAGATCATTTTAGAACTCCACCAATCAGACCCATTTGCTTTGAAAACAATTGCTTAAATTTCTGTTTTTATTTTTCGAAGAACAGCAGAAATATCCAATCTCCATCTCAATTTATAACTGACTAACAAACCCACTAAAGGATTGTTTTGGAATATCAGCTTTCTAAAAATGTGATTTCATTAGCAGGAATGCAGCCAATCATGATGGAGCTTTATTCTTTAGTATTTCTCATTGTTAATGACCAGCCTGGCATGAATGTTGAAGGAGCTTTTTAATGCAGCTGTGGCAAGCATCATTTTTGTGAATGTTGGTTCTGTGACTGTTAGAAAAAAGTTTTATTTTACTGGCTCATCTCTTTTTTTTAAATATTTGTATTCAATTTTAGCAAATTTTCAACAAACCCCCCCCCCCCCTTACAGAAAAAAGAAAAGCATAAAACACACAGATCAACATCGTACACCTATATCGCGAATTCCCCCAATGTACAAACCCCCCCATGAAACAATAATAAACACATATCTGAAACCACCCCCCCACCCCCCCCACCCCCCGCCTCTCCCCCCCTGGGTTGCTGCTGCTGCTGACCACCTCCTAACGTTCCGCTAGAAAGTCTAGGAACGGTTGCCACCGCCTGAAGAACCCTTGCACAGACCCTCGCAAGGCAAATTTTACCCTCTCCAATTTAATGAACCCTGCCATGTCGCTGATCCAGGCTTCTACGCTGGGGGCTTCGCATCCTCCCACTCTAGCAGAATCCTCCGCCGGGCTACCAGGGACGCAAAGGCCAGAATACCGGCCTCTTTCGCCTCCTGCACTCCCGGCTCGTCCGGTACCCCAAATAATGCTAACCCTCAGCTCGGCTTGACCTGGGTGTTCACCACCTTAGACACAGTCCTCGCATAGCACGGTAGCCTTGTGGATAGCGCAATTGCTTCACAGCTCCAGGGTCCCAGGTTCGATTCCGGCTTGGGTCACTGTCTGTGCGGAGTCTGTACATCCTCCCCGTGTGTGCGTGGGTTTCCTCCGGGTGCTCCGGTTTCCACCCACAGTCCAAAGATGTGCAGGTTAGGTGGATTGGCCATGCTAAATTGCCCTTAGTGTCCAAAATTGCCCTTAGTGTTGGGTGGGGTTACTGGGTTACTGGGTTATGGGGATAGGGTGGCGGTGTTGACCTTCGGTAGGGTGCTCTTTCCAAGAGCCGGTGCAGACTCGATGGGCCGAATGGCCTCCTTCTGCACTGTAAATTCTATGATAATCTATGATAGCCCCTCCAAAACCCATCCAGCACCGTACACGTCCAGAACATATGGGCGTGGTTTGCTGAGCTCCCCGAGCACTGCACACACCTGTCCTCTACCCCACAAAACCTACTCAACCTCGCCCCTGTCATATGCGCTCTGTGAAGAACCTTAAATTGTATCAGGCTAAGCCTGGCACAAGAGGAGGAGGAATTAACCCTACCCAGGGCATCAGTCCACAGACCCTCACCTATCTCCTCCCCAAGCTCCTCCTCCCATTTACCCTTTAGCTCCTCCACTGAGCTCTCCTCCTCTTCCTGCATCTCCTGATAGACCCCTTCAACCTTCTCCAACCCACACCCCCGAGAGCACCTTATCTTGAATCTTACATGCTGGAAGCAGCGGAAATTCCCTCACTGCCGTCTCATGAACGCCCTCACCTGCATGTACCTGTAGGCGTTTCCGGGGGCAGCCCAAATATCTCCTCCAGCGCCCCAAGGCTCGCGAACGTCCCATCTATAAACAAGTCCCCCATTCTTTTAAATCCTGCCCAATGCCAGCTCAGAAACCCCCCATCCGTTCTCCCCGGGATGAACCGATGGTTCTCTCGGTTTGGGGACCAGACCGAGGCCTCTACCTCACCCCTGTGGCGCCTCCACTGCCCCCAAATTTTCAGAGTCGCCGCCACCACCTGACTCGTGGTGTACCTTGTCGGCGGGAGTGGCAGCTGTGCCGTCACCAGCGCTCTCAGACTCGTGCCCACACAGGACGCCATCTCCAGCCTCTTCCATGCCACCTCCTCCACCTCCATTATCCACTTACGGATCATTGCCACATTGGCAGCCCAGTAGTACCCACATAGATTGGGCAACGCTAGCCCTCCTCTGTCCCTGCTACGCTCCAGAAACACCCTTTTTACCCTCGGGGTCTTATTCGCCCACAGGAATCCCATGATGCTCCTGCTGACCTGTTTCAAAAAGGCCTTCGGGATCAGGATGCGAAGGCACTGGAACACAAAGAGGAACCTCGGAAGGACCGTCATTTTCACCGACTGCACCCTACCCGCCAACGACAGTGGCAACATATCCCACCTTTTAAACTCCTCCTCCATCTGCTCCACCAGCCACGTCAAATTGAGCTTGTGCAGGGCCCCCCAACTCCTAGCCACCTGGATCCCCAGGTACCGAAAGCTCCTTTCCGCCCTCTTCAGCGGAAGCTCGTCTATCTCCCTTCCGTGGTCCCCTGGGTGTATCACAAAGAGCTCACTCTTCTCCACGTTAAGTTTATACCCCGAAAAGTCCCCAAACTCCCTGAGGATCCGCATAATCTCCGGTATTCCCTCCACTGGGTCCGCCACATACAATAACAGGCCATGGACATACAGCGACACCCGGTGTTCCTCCCCCCCCCCCCCGAACCAGTCCCCTCCAGTTCCTGGACTCCCTCAGTGCCATGGCTAAAGGCTCAATTGCCAATGCGAACAACAAGGGGGATAGGGGACACCCTGCCTCATCCCCCGGTACAGCCGAAAGTATTCTGACCTCCGCCGGTTCGTGGCCACACTCGCCAGCGGGGCTTCATAAAGTAGCCTAACCCAACTGATGAACCCCTCCCCGAACCCAAACCTCCTCAGTGTGGTAGTATGTATTGGGGGTCATGTGGGACTGGAAGCCCTAATGTCATTGGCTGACAGATCCCGGGTCCTGGTTGGCCGTTGACCTCATGCTCCGCCCTGAAGGCAAAGTATAAGAAGCCGGTGCCTTCCCCGCAGGCCAGTTTACTATCGGGCTGCTGGGGAATAGACACGCTTAATAAAGCCTCATCGACTTCACTCTATTCGTCTCACGGAGTCTTTGAGCGCTACAATTTATTAAGCGTGCCTAAAAAGGACTATGGAGCTCAGGATCATTCCAGAATGCCTGAGGATCAGCCCCCACGCAGTGAATGCGGCAGCAGCCTTCAAACACTGGCAGACTTGCTTCGAGGGCTACATCAGATCGACCACAGGCCGAGTCCCAGACGAACAAAAACTGCAGGTCCTGCACTCGAGGGTGAGCACGGAGATTTTCACCCTCATTGAAGACACCGACGTGACCCACAATCGCGCCGGCTGCAGCGTCTCGAATTTCACCCCTTCCGATGCAGAACCGCCTTAGCCCGATTGTACCCGGCCCTCTTCTTGGCCACCTCCGGGCTGCAGTCCTGATATATACGGATCTCTGCGTTCTCCCACCTGCTGCTCCACTCCTTTTTAGCCCATCTCAGGACACACTCGCTGTCCACAAAGCGGTGGAACCGCACCATTACCGCCCGCGGCGGCTCATTGGCCTTGGGCCTCCTCGCCAGGACTCGATGAGCCCCATCCAGCTCCAGGGGCCTCGGGAAAGCTCCCGCATACATCAGCGTGTTCAGCATCGTGACCACGTATGCTCCAGCATCCGACCCCTCCACTCCCTCCGGGAGACCCAGAATCCGAAGGTTCTTCCTCCTCGACCGATTCTCCAAGCCTTCAAACTTTTCTTGCCACTTCTTATGCAGCGCCTCGTGCGCCTCCACCTTCACCGCCAGGCCCAAGATCTCGTCCTCGTTCTCCGAGGCCTTTTGCCGCACCTTCCGGATCGCAGCCACCTTGGGCCTTCTGGGTCTCGACCAGCTTATCGATCGAAGCCTTCATCGGCTCCAGCAGCTCTGCCTTCAGGTCCGCAAAACAGCGCTTGACGAACTCCTGCTGCTCTTGCGACCATTGCGCCCACGATGCCTGGTCTCCACCCGCCGCCATCTTGGTTCCCCTCCCTCGAACCTTTCGCTGCACCAAAATCTCTTTTTTCATCGCTCCACCCCTGGTCCAATCTATACAGTGCCGGGGGAATAGTACTGTCACCTTCCCACACTGGGAACCGTCGAACAAATGCCGCTGGGGCCCCTAAAAAGAGCCCAAACGTCAGTTTCTGACGGGAGCTGCTGAACGTGCAACTTAGCTCAGCATAGCCGCAACCGGAAGTGTTTACTGGTTCATCTCTGCACACATGCACTGCAGGAATTCACCAAGGTTCCTTAGACAGCACTTTCCAAACCCACGACCACCAGCATCTACAAGGGCAAGGGTAACAGATACTTGGAAACACCTGGAGGATCCCCTCCAACTCATTCACCATCCTGACTTGGAAACATATCGCCATTCCTTCACTGTCACTCGGCCAAAATCCTGGAACTCCCTCTGTGATATGATACGAATTAAGTAATGGCATGATGGGAAAACTCATCAATGGGAAGACTGGTCAAAATCTTTGATACAATGTAAGAAAGGCTGAACTACTCATTCCAGTTCACCAGGCCCATGTAAAGAATGCTCACAGTTCACCAGAGCCCTGTAAGAAATGCTGCCCTAACCATTTCAGACTGTAAGACTGATGAGGCCAACTCTGCATAACTTGAAGTCTGAAAAAGATCAGAGAAGGTCAAGCCATTCCAAGATACCGGACCTCGGAAACTCCTGATGAAACTAACTCATCATAACCCAGGGCCGTAGGAATAAAACAAGATAAGTTCAGGAAGAAATAACTCTACTCCGACCTTCCACATTTCCCTCCAAGGACAAGATAATGGTATGAGTGATGCGACCAAAAAAGGTCTGTTTTATGACATTGCTTCCGTTTCTATTTCCGATCAAATTCCTGACGAAGCTGTTGTCACGCAATCTTGATGATAATGTATAAATATTGAGCTGATTCTCTGTGAAAATGCGGACTTGAGAAGGAATCAGCAAGTTTCATTAGCTGCTCTCTGACTTCACGTTTCAGCCATTACTGCATGCAGTCGTTTTGTAAATGAAGCTTGTTATTTTGTCTTAACGAGCATGTTGAATCTTTCTACTACAGAAGCGGGAAAATATTGACGATAGCATTCTTGTACCCATCTTGGCAAGGAGGGAATGGTACAGCTACTCCTAAAAACTTGGTGGCACCCAGATTTGATGGGTTTGTGGCATCCAGCGCAAACACGGCTGGATCGATGCGTCATTTGCATGAAACATAATAAGGGTAAAGGCATTAAATGCCCTCCAGGAACCACTCCCTTGCCAGATGGCCCTTTTGCCTGTATGCAGCTTGATTTTAACGAATTGCCAAAAGCACAATGCTATAGTCAATATTTTCCCGCTTATGTAGTAGAAAGATTCAACACACTCGTTAAGACAAAATAACAAGCTTTATTTACAAAACGACTGCATGCAGTAATGGCTGAAACTTGAAGTCAGAGAGCAGTTACTGAAACTTGCTGATTCTTTCCACAATTCCTGCTGCCTGCGGGTGATACGCGCAGTGCAGTTGCTGCTAAATTACGAGTGTTTCGCACAATTCAGTATTGATCCGAGCTACAAAACGTGGCCCATTGTCTGAGCTCACCATTTTGGGTACCCCAAAACGAGGAATGACTTCCGTTAACAACAACTTCACCACCATATGTGCCGTACAATTAGTGGTGGGGACGGCTTCAATTCATTTACTTATGTTTCATACAAATGACGCATCGATCCAGCCGCGTTTGCGCTGCTGTACTCAAATCAGGGTGCCACCAAGTGTTTAGGAGTAGCTGTACCATTCCCTCTTTTAAAGTCCCGTTGGCTCTTTCCACAATTCCTGCTGCATGCGGGTGATACGCGCAGTGCAGTTGCTGTTTAATTATGAGTGCTTCGCACAATTCAGTATTGATCCGAGCTACAAAATGTAGTCCATTGTCTGAGCTCACCATTTTGGGTACCCCAAAGAGCCAACGGGATTTTAAAAGAAAAATTATCTAAATTAACTGAAGAAACTGGGTTAAATTGGCTAAAAGTATTACCCTTGGCACTGTTTCACATACGAGTGACGCCCCATTCGCGGACCAGACTGTCAGCTGCAGAGATAGTCAATGAAATGAAATGAAATGAAAATCGCTTATTGTCACAAGTAGGCTTCAAATGAAGTTACTGTAAAAAGCCCCTAGTTGCCACATTCCGGCGCCTGTTCGGGGAGGCTGTTACGGGAATCGAACCGTGCTACTGGCTTGCTTTGGTCTGCTTTCAAAGCCAGCGATTTAGCCCTGTGCTAAACAGCCCCTCAACCAATGGTCGACTAATGAGGTCTCCCTGGGATGCCCATGAAAAACCCCTAGAGGGAGTAGACCTCCATGTGATGGGGAAACAAATGCAGAACTATTTGAAGCAATTAACACTTTCTCTGAAGTTTCTCCACTCACAGGTAAAACAGGCACATCTCCCAGTAATGTCAGGGACAGCCGTCCCTCGATGTCCAGTGATCAAACCCGGAGACCACGTGTTGGTGAAAAACTGGGACAGAAAGAAACTAGGACAACGCTGGAGCGGACCCTTCCTCGTACTGCTGACTACACTAACTTCCGTCAGAATTGAAGGACGTTCAAGTTGGATACATCTATCCGATTGCAAGAAGATAGTCTCCAACCCAGACGAGAACACAGGATGAAGATCTTCATTATAATTTTTGGACTCTCTGGACTATTTAGCCTTAATGGCCACTCGGTAGTAAAAAACAAACTAAACGAGACCTGCCTTCCAATACCTATTTATATATGTCATATCTTTATGCCGAAAAATTGAACGTAAGCAAGTGTTGGGTTTGTACCCACATCCCCATCCATTCAAGGGAAGGAATACCTCTCCAATCCCTCCCCTTTCATATCGCAGGGACGGTTGAATGGATTTTACGACAAAATCAAACAGGGAGCAGGGGAGATAGAATGGATTTGGACATCTGCTGGCTATGACATGACTAAATTTTCAGTTTTGTATCAACCTACCTATAATCATGCCTTGACTCCACCCTCCCTCACTGTCCACTCGTATAATGTTCAATGTTCCATGTTTTTTAATAAATCAGGGAAAGGAAAGTTAATGGGGCAAAGTAGGTGCAACCTTACAGTTGACTGGCAAGGACCGGTACCAGGCATATCCAACAAGGGCATGTTTAACTGTGATTGGTCCAAGGTATGGAATATAACCTCTAACATTTCATGGGGACAGACATCCCCAATACCCTGGATGACATTAGCTGATGATTTTACGGCCTATAATGGAACCTATTTCATATGCGGCACTAAAGCATTTCCGTGGCTCCCCATTGATTGGACAGGATCCTGCTTTTTGGGATATGTTGTACCTCAAATGCGTCACCTACCCACCCTTAAGCACTCCCCCTCGCGAGCAAAAAGGTCTATTTCTAAAACGGAACAGTTCTTTATGGTGGCCTTTCCCTTGTACGGAACGGGCAAGGCATCCGACGAACTGATCCACATGGCCACAGCATTGGAACAACTGGCGAACGTAATGGCAGCAGAAGCCAGGGAAACTGGGCAGGCACTGGCTGAGGTCTCAGCTGAGCTAGTAGCTGTCCTGACCGTGGCATTACAAAATCGACTGGCTTTGGATTATCTGTTAGTCACGCAGGAAGGAACGTGCGCTATCGTAGGTCAGGAGTGCTGTACTTATATTCCAGATGGCTCTGAAAATATCACTAACCTGGCCGACCATATTAAGAGACAGGCTGCTCAAATTCAAGAGATTGGCAGTGAATTTCATGACTATAACCCGCCGGGTTGGCTAGGATGGTTGGGTCACGGATTATTTGATTGGATCTTTAAGGCTATTATTCTACTACTACTAATGCTACTAGAGATAGGATTGCTTGGTTGCTTGTGTAAATGCATTTTCAATCGAGTCATGGATATACCTATTTAACTAGTTGTCATGATATGACAAAAGGAGGGAATGTGATATGGTACGAATTAAAGAATGGCATGATGGGAAAACTGGTCAATGGGAAGACTGGTCAAAATGTTTGATACAATGTAAGAAAGGCTGAACTACTCATTTCAGCTCACCAGGCCCAAGTTGGTTTACAGGTGCAACAGGTGATTAAGAAGACAAATGGAATTTTGTCCTTCATTGCTAGCGGGATGGAGTTTAAGACTAGGGAGGTTCTGCTGCAATTGTATAAGGTGTTAGTGAGGCCACGCCTGGAGTATTGTGTGCAGTTTTGGTCTCCTTACTTGAGAAAGGACATACTGGCACTGGAGGGTGTGCAGAGGAGATTCACTAGGTTAATCCCAGAGCTGAAGGGGTTGGATTACGAGGAGAGGTTGAGTAGACTGGGACTGTACTCATTGGAATTTAGAAGGATGAGGGGGGATCTTATAGAAACATATAAGATTATAGCACAATTGCTTCACAGCTCCAGGGTCCCACGTTCGATTCCGGCTTGGGTCACTGTCTGTGCGGAGTCTGCACATCCTCCCCGTGTGTGCGTGGGTTTCCTCCGGGTGCTCCGGTTTCCTCCCACAGTCCAAAGATGTGCACGTTAGTTGGATTGGCCATGCTAAATTGCCTTTAGTGTCCAAAATTTCCCTTAGTGTTAGGTGGGGTTACTGGGTTATGGGGACAGGGTGGAGGTGTTGACCTTGGGTAGGGTGCTCTTTCCAAGAGCCGGTGCAGACTCGATGGGCCGAATGGCCTCCTTCTGCACTGTAAATTCTATGAATCTATGAAAAAAAATTATGAAGGGAATAGATAGGATAGATGCGGGCAGGTTGTTTCCACTGGCGTGTGAAAGCAAAACTAGAGGGCATAGCCTCAAAATAAGGGGAAGTAGATTTAGGACTGAGTTTAGGAGAAACTTCTTCACCCAAAGGGTTGTGAATCTATGGAATTCCTTGCCCAGTGAAGCAGTAGAGGCTCCTTCATTAAATGTTTTTAAGATAAAGATAGATAGTTTTTTGAAGAATAAAAGGATTAAGGGTTATGGTGTTCGGGCCGGAAAGTGGAGCTGAGTCCACAAAAGATCAGCCATGATCTCATTGAATGGTGGAGCAGGCTCGAGGGGCCAGATGGCCTACTCCTGCTCCTAGTTCTTATGTTCTTATGTAAAGAATGCTCACAGTTCACCAGACCCCTGTAAGAAATGCTGCCCTAACCATTTCAGACTGTAAGACTGATAAGGCCAACTCTGCATAACTTGAAGTCTGAAAAAGATCAGAGAAGGTCAAGCCATTCAAAAATACCGGACCTCGGCAACTCCTGATAAAACTAACTCATCATAACCCAGGGCCGTAGGAATAAAACAAGATAAGTTCAGGAAGAAATAATTCTACTCTGACCTTTCACTGTTCCCTCCAAGGGCAAGATAATGGTATGAGTGATGCAACCAAAAAAGGTCTGTTTTATGACATTGCTTCCATTTCTATTTCCGATCAAATTCCTGACTAAGCTGTTGTCACGCAATCTTGATAATGATAATGTATAAACATTGAGCTGATTCTCTGGGAAATTGCGGACTTGAGAAGGAATCAGCAAGTTTCATTAACTGCTCTCTGACTTCACGTTTCAGCCATTACTGCATGCAGTCGTTCTGTAAATGAAGCTTGTTATTTTGTCTTAACGAGCGTGTTGAATCTTTCTACTACAGAAGCGGGAAAATATTGACTAGAGCACCTCCCTAACAGCACAGTGGGGACTGCAGCAGTTCAAGATGGCAGCTCATCACCACCTTCTCAAGGGCAATTAGGGATGGGCAATAAATGCAGAACTAATCAGCGATGCCCTCGTACCACGACTTGAATGAAAAAAACATAGCTTGCCTTGGTAATGTAGAGGTGCGGGTTTTGCTTCTGTGGGGGCTCCGTAATGGAGGGAGCAGTTAAATGATTTCTTGCAGATTAGTCTGGAAAGCACTCCTTCGCCCTCTGGTGGATTTCCAGCCTCAGTCACTTCTCGGGTGAATCACGCCCGACATCTTGCAGTGTTTTGGTGTACAAAAAATATTGTCTGAATAAAAGACTATTAGAATCTCATGGTCTGATCTAGATCTTTGTTGTTCTATTAATATTGGTGCCAGTGACCTCTTTGCTTTCCTTTACTTCAATGTCAATTTAATCTTTGCAACAAATATGACTTAGAATTTTAGCCTGACAGTTATGCGGAGGAATTCTCCATTCCTGAGACTAAATGTTGATGCCGGGGCAGGATTCGCGGAGTTCTACGACAGCAAAACTGGCGTCACACCTAGATCTATTCAACGACCGTTAAGACACTCAGGAGTTCGACAAGCTGCAGCCGCATATAGACATTCCACCCCCCCACACACACACCATCCCAGCCAACAAGATGACAGTGAGGAGAGCAGCCCCAAGGTTTATGGATGCCGAGCTTGAGATCCTCCTGGATGCCGTGGAGCGGTGGCAGGTGACCCTGTACCCTGGCCCGGGAATGAGACTGCCAGCCGTTGCTGTTCGCCGCGCCTGCGCGCAGGTGGCAGAGGCTGTAAGTGCCATCAGCAACACTATCTGACCGGCCAGCGGTGCCAGAAGATACTGACAACCTCCTCAGGGGGGCAGCACTGTGCCCCTGGCACCAACCACCATCCCACACAACCATTATCCCCGCCCTCCCCCGGAGGGCAGCCAAACTCCCACCGTGAACCACATGCCGGCACTCATACCAGCCGCCATGACCGGGTGCCCTGGCCACTGACGTCACCAGCTACCCACCCCATGGGCTGCATGCGTCGGACTGTCTGACACTGTGCAATTTCTGTTCTCTCCCCCTCCTCCCAGGAGAAGGTCGCCCATAACCGCCGGGAGTGGGAAAAGATTAGATGGGGATCACCGGACCTGTGGCCCCTCACCGCAGCAGAGAAGTGGGCCCTGGATGAGGAAAGGGCAGCCGCCGGGATGGAGGTCGGCGGTCGAGCGAGAAAGTGAGACCCCGCTGAGTCGCGATTCCCCATGACACGTGTGTCAACCACCCCACCCCACATCACCATCATCCCACAGCACCCCCACACCATCCTCACAATACCCTCCTCCTCAACGCCACCCCTACATCGCCCCCACATCACCCTCATCCTCAACACCACCCCCACACCATCCTCACACCCACACCGCCCACACCGCCCTCACCCCCACACCGCCCCCACCCCCACAACACCCTAACATCACCCTCATCCTCAACACCACCCCCACACCATCCTCACCCCCACACCGCCCTCACCCCCACACCACCCCCACATCACCCTCATCCTCAACACCACCCCCACACCACCCTCACCCCCACACAACCCCCACATCACCCTCATCCTCAACACCACCCACACACCATCCTCACCCCCACACCACCCTCACGCCCACACCGCCCCCACCCCCACACCACCCCCACATCACCCTCATCCTCAACACCACCCCCACACCACCCTCACCCCCACACAACCCCCACATCACCCTCATCCTCAACACCACCCACACACCATCCTCACCCCCACACCACCCTCACGCCCACACCGCCCCCATCCCCAAAGCATCCTAACATCACCCTCAACCTCAACACCACCCCAACACCATCCTCACCCCCATGCCGCCCTCACGCCCACACTGCCCCCACCCCCACAGCACCCTAACATAACCCTCATCCTCAACACCACCCCCACACCATCCTCACCCCCACACCGCCCCCACCCCCACAGCATCCTAACATCACCCTCATCCTCAACACCACCCCCACACCGCCCTCACCGCCACACCGCCCTCACCCCCACACCACCCCCACACCGCCTCCTCCCCCACAGCACCCTAACATCACCCTCATCCTCAACACCACCCCCACACCATCCTCACCCCCACACCGCCCTCACCCCCACATCACCCCCACACCGCACCCATCCCCACAGCACCCTAACATCACCCTCATCCTCAACACCACCCCCACACCATCCTCACTCCCACACCACCCTCACCCCCACACTATCCTCATAATACACTCATCCTCAACATCACCCCCACACCATCCTCACCCCCACACCATCCTCACCCCACACCACCCTCACCACCACACCACCCTCACCCCCACACCACCCTCGCCCCCACATCGCCCTCACCCCCACACCACTCTCTCAATACCCTCATCCTCCACACCACCCCCACACTACCCTCACAATACACTCATCCTCAGCACCACCCCCACACCACCCTCCCCCCCCCCCCCCACCATCCTCACAATCCCGCTCCACCACCACCACCACCCCTACTCCCCCTTCCCAAACACCCCCCACAACTCCCACCACCCCTACACCATCCTCACAATACCCTCCTCCTCAACGCCACCCCAGCCCATGGCCTAATCATGTGTCTTGTCTTGTGCCTTGCAGGACCTGGTGATGGGGCGGGCCCTCCTTTTTGTTTTAAATATTTTTATTCTCCTTTTTCACATTTTCTTCCAAATTTGCACCCACCAACAATAAACAATGAGCAGTAACGAACACAATGTCAATCCCCATATCAACAACAACAATCCCATCCTCCCACCAAACCCCCAAATAACAGCCCACATGTTAACATAAACAAAAAGGAATCAGGAATCACCCATAGTCACCATTAACATATACAGTCCCCCTCCCCCCAACCCCCCCTAATATTCAATGTAATCCAATTCTTGGAAGTGCAGAATGAATAACGTCCAGGAATTGTAGAACCCCTCCATCCTTCCCCTCAGTTCAAAATTAACCTTCTCAAGTGTTAAGAATTCCAGCAGGTCCCCCCGCCATGCCAGGGCACAAGGTGGAGAGGTTGATCTCCATCCCAACAGGATCCGCCTACGGGCGATCAACGAGCCAAAGGCTACAACATCTGCCTTCTCACCTGTTTCCAACCCGGGATGGTCCGATACCCCGAATATGGCCTTCCGAGGGTCCGGGTCCAGTTTCACGTGCACCACTTTAGAGATTATCCTAAAAGCCTCCTTCCAGTAATCCTCCAGCTTTGGACAGGACCAAAACAAAGGAACGTGGTTTGCGGGGCTCCTCCCGCAATGTTCACATACATCTTCTACCCCTTCAAAGAGCTGCCTCATCCTCACCTTTGTGAGGTGCGCTCTATATACCACCTTCAGCTGTATAATCCCCAACCTCGCATACGAGGTGGAAGCGTTCACTCTCTGGAGCACCTCACCAGAAGCCCTCCTCCACACCCTCTCCCAACTCTTCCTCCTACTTTGCTTTGATCCCTTCCAGAGGTGCCTTTTCCTCTTCCAAAATAGCCCCGTAAACCGCCGACACTACCCCCTTCACCAGTCCCCCTGTCGTCAGCACCTCCTCCAGCAATGTAGAGGCTTGCTCTACCGGGAAGCTCTGTATCGCCTTCTTGGCAAAGTCTCGAACCTGCATGTATCTAAACATTTTGCCCTGCTCCAGCCCATACTTCGCTCCCAGCTCCTTCAATCCTGAAAACTGACCCCCAAGAAACAAATCTTTTAGTGTCCTAATTCCCTTCTCCTCCCATCTCCGAAAATTTCCATCCCACTTTCCTGGCTCAAATTTGTGGTTTCCCCGAATCGGCTTTTCCCTTGACCCTGCCCCCTTCCCGAAGTGCTGGCGAAACTGCCTCCAAATTCTCAACAAGGCTATATTACTACCAGACTCCCTGAGTATTTCCCCGGGGCCATCGGGAGCGGCGCTGTTGCTAGCGCCTTCAATCCCGACCCCCATACAAACTCTCCTCCATTCTGACCCACTGGGAATCAACCCCTCTGACCCAGCTCCACACCTTCTCCACATTCGCCGCCCAGTAATAATACATCAGGTTCAGAAGACCCAAACCCCCTGCCTGCCTTCCCCTCTGTACAGCACCTTTCTAACTCTGACCACCTTCCCTCCCCATATGAATGTATAATAATTCCTTCAATCTCTCTAAAAAATGCCTTTGGCAGAAAAATCAGCAGGCATTGGAAAGTAAACAAAAATCACAGCAACGCGTTCATTTTAATTGCTTGTACCCGACCCGCCAATGGTGGCCGGCCTTTCTGGTGTCCCCTGCCCACACCCTCAGCCACTGACAGAACCCCAGGTACTGTTGCCGACATGGGTACGAGCCTTAGACCTGAGACCCAAGACACCCTGGAACTCCAATGATGGCACAGATTTCCCATCACAGCTGTCACTAACAACCTCCATCATCTCAGAGACAATCACCTCGGCTGGGCACTTTAGTCAAGAGGCTCCTGGGATACTATCTGGTGCGCACCACACACATGTCCTGGTACAGCAAGTGAAGGTAGGAACTCCCGAGGGGGCGGACGGTTGGAGGGCAAGCCGACTCCAGGGACTAGCTGCTGTCCAGATGGGTTTTGGGCTTGTGGAACGGACAGTCCAATTGATCGTGGAGATGCAGTCGCAGAGCCAGGGGTTGTTGGTGAGCATCCAGCACCTGCAGGTGCAGTTGGAGGAGTCCAACCGTGTGCAGGAGGTGGTGTCGGCCATGTGTGCACCCAGGCCATCACCGCATGGGTGGCGTCTGCGGTGGAGGCCTCGGAGGCGAGGGATTTGTCTATGGCTCACCCAGTCTAAGGCCTGCGGCAATCGGTGCAGGCGCTGGCCAAGGCCCAGGACAGGATTGCCGCCTCACAGGCAACCATGTGCGAGAGCCACCTGGACATTGCAGCGGCGCTCTTGAGAGTGGCCCAGTCCCAACGGGCCATGGCTGAGAGCGTCGGTGAAATTGCCCAGGCACTGACCGACTTGGTGCAGACACAGAAGGAGGTGGCCCAGTCCCAGATGTAGATGGCGTCGTCCAGCTGATGTGACCCAGACCCAGAAGGTGTTGGCACAGTCACAGCATGATGTGGCGCAGTCTCAGACCACTCCCTGTGTTCCATGGCCACGAGCCAAACGCGATGTCGGCGCGGGGCTGCGGAGAATCCAACCCGTATGTGTGAACAAAAGGAGTCAGGAGAGAAACAGAATTACAAGTAGGGTATTTCTCTTTAATTTCCTGCATATCTTCGGAATTGTTTTTGAATTTGCTTAGTCGGGTATAACAGGAGCTGAGCTCTATCCTTTTTTAAACTGTACCATTTCCATATAATGTCATTCTGTGTAAATTTTTAGAGAGGCAGAGCCCTAAGCCAGGATATCCTCCAAACAGGTCCTGCTCTCCCACCATAAACTCATCATTGAAGGAAATTTCAGTGAAGATACTGCAGCAGGTCAGGATTGATTCCAAGAAAATTCTGTCCCTAACATGTAAAACCTACCACAATAATAATACTCATTTGGTGTGCGTGGAATACCAGGTTCACCTCCTTTATCAAGGTTTTAGCATCAGAAAATGACTAACACCATGAGCTCCGTGCCAGACACATTAACCTGTCTGCCTTAATCATCTTTCAACATCCAACTTGCGAAGAAACACTGACTAATTATCTCCAGTTGGTGCTGTGGACCTATGCGAGACACTTAATATTGCTGATTTAGAACTGTTAGCTATTCCCAAAGGACAGCGCAACCGAAGTTGTATTCTCTATGATGTGTTAGGCAGGTAGGTTCGATGTGAACTGCACTCGATGCAGGGAAGCTAGAAACAGACGTCAACAGACGTCTAACACTGGAGGAGATCCAACACTGTTTTATTCAACGATAGAACTGATATACATATTCAGCTGTGGGTCGACACTATGCTGAACTGACTGGAGACCTTGTAGTATCCTGACCAGACTTACTAGCTACCGCATGGTGTTTGCACTCGCTAGCTCGTGGACTCTGACTGTCTCAATGGCTGGGTCCCGAGAGGGTAGGAAATCTCGTGCCCTCTGGCTTTATCGTGGTAGTGTCCTGTCTGGTGATTGGCTGCACTGTGCTGTGTGCTTACTGGTCATCCTGTGTGTCAATCACTGCCTGTCTGCATCTCATTATATGCATGAGTGGAATTATGACATCTCCCCTTTTTTTTTAGAGAAATAAGTACTAAGGTGTACGTGCGTATATATATCTATATATATATGCCTGACTATATACAAAGGGTACGTATATACATAGGAAGGTGTCGATGGTGCAGATACATAGCAAACAAAACAATATTTACAGAGGTTAAATCGATGAAGTCACAAAATGTACAAACGTTCAGTCTACACATTCAGTCTTTGTGGTGGGCGACGAATTCTTGTTGATCGCCGCAGAGGTGGATTAGGAGCCGTCTACACGTGGATAGGCTGGATCGCTGCCATCGCGGTGGTCGCGTGGGCTGGCAGGATTGCTGGTAGATCGGTAGAAGAATGCTTGGTCTGGCGCGGATGGTGTTGAGGTCAGATTTTGAGATGAGGTTCGCTGATGCGCTGGTGTCCAGTTTAAATCGGATGCGAGCCTTGTTAACTGTGAGGACAGCACACCACTCGTCGTCGGGATCCACACTGGAAGGCAGCGCATGTGTAGTTATGATGCCCACCCGGTATAGGGACTTGAGGCACTCAGCAGCAGGGTCTGTTGGGCTGTCGGGATCGGAATCTGGCATGCCTTGTTGTATTGAGCGGACACTTCTGCGCCGCAACTGGGATCGCTGGCTGTTGAGCGGTGGAGCAGATCTGCAAAGGGCTGCGTAGTGGCCAAGCTTGCCACACTGTAGACACCGGCGTCTTTTTGCTGGACATTGCCGCTTTAAATGGGGAGAGCCACAATTTGGACCCGTCATGACGCCGACGTGCGCCATCGCGTATGCGCAGTGCGGTCGGTCGCTGTACGCACCTGCGCAGTCGGGTTGTCGGGCTCGTTGTCCACTCGGTCGTGGCGCGCATGCGCAGGGACCCGGGAAAAGCGCGCGAAACGGCCACTCTCCTCGATGCTCAGGCCCTGCATTTGTGCAATGGCCTGCACCCGTTCCACCTCGTGGGAGGCCAGCTTTGCAGTTTCTGCCGCCCTGATGTGGGAGTAACGATTCTTAGCATGCTCATGGACAGCGCACGTCTCGATAGCGACAGACAGGGTCAACTGTTTGACTTTCAGGAGCTGCTGTCGAAGGGAGTCGGAGTGGACCCCGAAAACAATCTGATCCTGGATCATGGAATCAGACGTCAAGTCATAGTTACATGACTGCGCGAGGATGCGGAGATGGGTCACGAAGGACTGAAAGGTTCATCCTTACCCTGAAGCCTCTGCTGGAAAACGTGCAGTTCAAAGCTCTCATTCACCTCAATGTCGCAGTGGCTGTCAAACTTCAGCAGGGCTGTTTTGAATTTTGTTTTGTCTTTGCCGCCAGCGAACGTAAGGGAGTTGTAGATGTGGATGGTGTGGTAGTATGTATTGGGGGTCATGTGGGACTGGAAGCCCTAATGTCATTGGCTGACAGATCCCGGGTCCTGGTTGGCCGTTGACCTCAGCCCTGAAGGCGAAGTATAAGAAGCCGGTGCCTTCCCCCGCAGGCCAGTTTACTATCGGGCTGCTGGGGAACAGACACGCTTAATAAAGCCTCATCGACTTCACTCTTTTCGTCTCATGGAGTCTTTGTGCGCTACAATTTATTAAGCGTGTCTGTTCCCCAGCAGCCCGATGCACTAATCAAACGCCGCACGAGCGTCTCCTTGTCTTCCCTAGGAGGTCCTCCTCTGGAACGTCGCTGCCAACCTGGCTGGCGGCCCCAGGACCCATCCTGCTCCGAAAGCATGTGCGGGCATATAAGGCGGACCCGTTGGTCGAAAGGGTTCACCTCCTCCACGCAAACCCCCAGTACGCCTACGTGGAGTACCCCGACGGCCGACAGGACACGGTCTCCCTGCGGGATCTGGCGCCCGCCGGCACCACGCACACCCCCCCGACACCATCAACCCAACCGCCCCCCTTCCTGCCACCGCCGCACCCCGCGACCGCCCCCTTCCCAGGAGGATCAGTCCCCCTCCCCTTTGCACCGACAGCTGAAACCGTGCGGCTCCCGGAGGCGACAACGCTGGTACAAGCACCACCACCACCGCGGGGGCAGAGGCGATCGACACGGACGACCAGACCGCCCGACCGACTCGTGGCGTCGATGTAAAACAAAGATGGACTGTTCAATGAACATTTTGTTTTTCCTATACCCTCTGTAAATAGTTGTAACAGGACGATACTGTCCAATACTGTACTACCATGTAACTGTTCTATCCTCCCAGGACCAGCCCTGTAAACCCTTACCACCATACGAAGCATCACCCCGCCGGGTTCATTTTTGACAAGGGGTGAATGTGGTAGTATGTATTGGGGGTCATGTGGGACTGGAAGCCCTAATGTCATTGGCTGACAGATCCCGGGTCCTGGTTGGCCGTTGACCTCAGCCCTGAAGGCGAAGTATAAGAAGCCAGTGCCTTCCCCCGCAGGCCAGTTTACTATCGGGCTGCTGGGGAACAGACACGCTTAATAAAGCCTCATCGACTTCACTCTTTTCGTCTCATGGAGTCTTTGTGCGCTACAGATGGCGTGGTCCCCCGCGGTGGACAGAAATAGCGCGATCTTCCTGGCATCCGATGCTGCTTCGAGGTCGGAGGCCTCGATGTACAAGAGGAACTTTTGCTTGAAGATTTTCCAATTGGCGCTGAGGTTGCTGGAGATGCGGAGCTGGGGAGGAGGCTGGATGTTTTCCATTTCATCAGATGGCTGCTTGCTGGTCAATGCTGATTCACTCGAGGTAGGTCCGTCAAGATCAGTATCACTCTGGTACCACGATGTGTTAGGCAGGTAGGTTCGATGTGGACTGCACTCGATGCAGGGAAGCTAGAAACAGACGTCTAATACTGGAGAAGATCCAACACTGTTTTATTAAACGATAGAACTGATATCCATGTTCAGCTGTGGGTCGACACTATACTGAACTGACTGGAGACCTTGTAGTAGCCTGACCAGACTTACTAGCTACCGCATGCTGTTTGCACTTGCTAGCTCGTGGACTTTGACTGTCTCAGTGGCTGGGTACCGAGAGAGCGGGAAACCTAGTGCCCTCTGGCTTTATAGTGGTAGTGTCCTGTTTGGTGATTGGCTGCATTGTGTTGTGTGCTTGCTGGTCATCCTGTGTGTCAATCACTGCCTGTCTGCATCTCATTATATACATGAGTGGATATTATGACACTCTACACTGATCCAAAGTGCTGGACTGGAAATTAGACATGTAAAATAACAGATTTAAATGGGGCAGGGTACAGGGTGGCTTTAGCTTTTAGAATGGCCTCTAACTTTAGAGAGCATTGTTTCAATAAATGCGGGGCTAAACGTTAGGTAGCTGTCAGAAGCAGCCATGGGGGATCATGATGCACAGTTAACCTGTATCTGTGAAAAGCAGTACATGCACCATGCTAAATCCATGCTGCCGGGTTAATTTAACTGGCAAGGGAAGGAGGTGGTGGTAATGTCACTGGGCTAGTGTTCCAGAGGCTCAGGAGATAAATAAAAGCAAAATACTGCGAAAGCTGGAAGTCTCAAATATAAAGAAATAAGATATTAGAAATGCTCAGCAGGTCTGGCAGCGTCTGTGGAGAGAGAAACAGAGGGAATGTTTTGATTCTAATATAACTCTTGTGCAGAACTGAAGTGAGGTAGATTTTAATCACTGCTGCCTTGCAGCGCCAGGGACCCGGGTTCAATTCTGGCCTCAGGTAACTGTCTGTGTGGAGTTTGCACATTCTCCTCGTGTCTGCTTGTGTTTCCTCCGGGTGTTTCGGTTTCCTCCCACAGTCCAAAGTTGTGCAGGTAAGGTGGGTTGGCCATGATAAAATGTCTCCTTAGTGTCCAGGGATGTGCAGGTTAGAGGCTTTTTCAGAGGCTCTTTCAGACGGTCGGTGCAGACTCGATGGGCTGAATGGCCTCCTTCTGCGCTGCAGGGATTTTATGTTCTATACCAAAGGTGATCGTTTCAGAAATGTGACGGGATTTTTGCTGTTGAAGGCAGGGGAAGGAGAACGTGGAGCAAAATAGAAGGTCAGGGATAGGTTAGAGGGTGGGGGAGGTCAAATGCCAAAGCCAAAGGGAGTGGTAATGATAGTATTAAGGACTAAAGCAGGAGTTAATAGCAGAATAAAGGTCAACATTGTCTGAAGGCAAAAAGCAGAATGTGTTGATAGCAGAAAAGGGGGCAGTGGTGAAAGCAAAAGCATGGCAACAAAATGCAGACTGGCAATAGGGTGGGGCGGGGACTGAGCAGGGCCAATCAAAATAGAGGATACAGCTGTTGGTCTGAAGCTCTTGAACTCAATATTGAGTCCAGAAGGCTGTGAAGAATCTAATTGGATGATGAGATGTTGTTCTTCCAGTTTACATTGGGCTTCACTGGAACATTGCAGCAGGCCAAGGACGGATATATGAGCATGAGGGCAGGACGCAGAGTTGAAATGGCAAGTAACAGGAAGGTCAGGGTCATGGTTGCAGACTGCAAGAAGGTGTTCCACAAAGCGGTTACCCAGTCTGCGCTCAGCCTCCCAAGAATAGAGGAGACCACATTGGGTGCAGTGACTGCAATCGACTGAATTGAAAGAAGTGCAAGTGAATCATTGAGTCACCTAGATAGAGTGTTTGGGGCCTTGGACATTGGAGGAGGAGGAGTTAAATGGGCTTGTTTTATACCTCACATCAGTGCATGGGAAGGTGCCGTGGGAAGGGGATGAGGTGTTGGGGATGCTCTGTGGGCATGGGTTCAAATCCTATCATAGCAGCTGGTAGAATTTCAATTCAATTATTAAATCTGGAATTGAAAGCTAGTATCAGTAATGGTGACCATGAACCTATCGTCGATTGTTGTTCTAACCCCATCTGGTTAACCAATGTCCTTGAGGGAAGGAAATCTGCCACCCTCACCTGGTCAGGTCTACATATGACTCCAGATGCACAGCATTGTGGTTGACTCTTAACTGCCGTCATACATGGCCTAGGCTCAGTTCAAGGTAATTAGGGCATGAAATGCTGGCCTGTCCAGTAATGCCCACATCCTGTGAAACGATTGAACAAATGGGTGGCACAGTGGTTAGCGCTTCTGTCTCACAGCGCCAGCGACCCATGTTCGATTCCGACCTTGGGTGACTGTCTGTCTGGAATTTGCACTTTCTCCCCGTGTGTGCCTGGGTTTCCTCCGGGTGCTCCGGTTTCCTCCCACAGTCCAAAGATGTGCAGGTTGGGTGGATTGCCCTTGATAAATTGACCCTTAGGGTGGGGTTGCAGGAATAGGGTGGGTGATTGAGCCGAGGTAGGGTGGTCTTTCGATGCAGATTCGATAAGCCAAATGGCCTTCTTCTGCACTTAGTGAATCTGTGACGAAGCAGTCGAAAGCCAAATGCACTGCCGAGTGACTGCATGCCTGAGTCAGGGACCCACGCTCATATGAAGCTGGCAGCACTTAAAGGCCGCTTGATTGGATTGGATTGGATTGGATTTGTTTATTGTCACGTGTACCGAGGTACAGTGAAAAGTATTTTTCTGCGAGCAGCTCAACAGATCATTAAGTACATGAGAAGAAAAGGGAATAAAAGAAAATACATAATGGGGCAAAACAACATATACAATGTAACTACAAAAGCACCGGCATCGGATGAAGCATACAGGGTGTAGTGTTAATGAAGTCAGTCCATAAAAGGGTCATTTAGGAGTCTGGTAACAGCGGGGAAGAAGCTGTTTTTGAGTCTGTTCGTGCGTGTTCTCAGACTTCTGTATCTCCTGCCCGATGGAAGAAGTTGGAAGAGTGAGCTAGCCGGGTGGGAGGGATCTTTGATTATACTGCCCGCTTACCCCAGGCAGCGGGAGGTGTAGATGGAGTCAATGGATGGGAGGCAGGTTCGTGTGATGGACTGGGCGGTGTTCACGACTCTCTGAAGTTTCTTGCGGTCCTGGGCCGAGCAGTTGCCATATCAGGCTGTGATGCAGCCCGATAGGATGCTTTCTATGGTGCATCTGTAAAAGTTGGTAAGAGTCAATGTGGACATGCCGAATTTCCTTAGTTTCCTGAGGAAGTATAGGCGCTGTTGTGCTTTCTTGGTGGTAGCGTCGACGTGGGTGGACCAGGACAGATTTTTGGAGATGTGCACCCCTAGGAATTTGAAACTGCTAACCATCTCCATCTCAGCCCCGTTGATGCTGACAGGGGTGTGTACAGTACTTTGCTTCCTGAAGTCAATTACCAGCTCTTTAGTTTTGCTGGCATTGAGGGAGAAATTGTTGTCGCTACATCACCCCACTAGGTTCTCTATCTCTCTCCTGTATTCGGACTCATCGTTATTCGAGATCCGGCCCACTATGGTCGTATCGTCAGCAAACTTGTAGATGGAGTTGGAACCAAGTTTTGCCACGCGGTCGTGTGTGTACAGGGAGTAGAGTAGGGGGCTAAGTACGCAGCCTTGCGGGGCGCCGGTGTTGAGGACTATTGTGGAGGAGGTGTTGTTGTTCATTCTTACTGATTGTGGTCTGCTGGTCAGAAAATCGAGGATCCAGTTGCAGAGTGGGGAGCCAAGTCCTAGGTTTTGGAGTTTTGATATGAGCTTGGCTGGGATTATGGTGTTGAAGGCGGAGCTGTAGTCAATAAATAGGAGTCTAATGTAGGAGTCCTTGTTTTCGAGATGCTCTAGGGATGAGTGTAGGGCCAGGGAAATGGTGTCTGATGTGGACCGGTTGCAGCGGTATGCGAATTGCAGTGGATCAAGGCGTTCTGGGAGTATGGAGGTGATGCGTCTCATGCCCAACCTCTCGAAGCACTTCATTACGACTGAAGTCAGGGCCACTGGTCGGTAATCATTGAGGCACATTGCCTGGTTCTTCTTTGGTACCGTTATGATGGTGGTCTTCTTGAAGCAGGTGGGGACCTCGGAATGGAGTAGAGACAGGTTAAGGATGTCCGTGAATACCTCTGCCAGCTGGTCCACGCAGGCTCTGAGTGCACGACCAGGGATCCCGTCTGGGCCTGTCACCTTCCGAGGGTTCACTTTCAGGAAGGCCAATTGAGGTACCCTCAATAATGACACTTAGAGATTAAACTGTAAAGAAGGCTTTATTAGACTAATAACTATGCTAGAGCTAGAGACAAGAGCTGACTGTTACAGACCATGAGGCAGCCCTTATGTATGGCTCCCAGATGGGCGGAGCCAGAGGCGGAGTTCCCAGGGTTACAAGCCCGGTCTTAAAGGGGACATCACCTTACATGATGATAAGGCAGTAACCGTTCATCACATTCACCCCCTGTTTAAAAAGGAGTCCGGCGGGGGTGAAGTGCCATCATAGGTCCATCCGTCTCAGTGGCCGGATTGTCCTCCTCGACCTCCTCAATTCGGGCAGTGGTGCAGCGGGCACGGATGTCCCGGTTGAGGGCACATCCGGGAGCACAGCGGTCGGAGCTTCGGTCCGGGTCGGGGCAGGGGAACTAGGCAGGGCCGGGAGTAGCTGAGCCGGCGCCGTCAGGGTGTATAAAGGCACGGTAGGGGCTCACCCACGGGTGGTAGGGCCGGAAGGGGTTGTGTTGTAGGGGGCGAGGGGTCCTGCAGGGGAGCGGAGCGGGAAGGGGCGTCTGTGGTGGAGAATCCAGCGGGTGCCAGATCCTGGAGGGAAACCGTATCTTGCCTGCCGTTGGAATACTCCATGTAGGCGTAACTGGGGTTGGCGTGGAACAGTCGGACCTTTTCAACTAGGGGGTCCATTTTATGGCTCCTCGCGTGTCTCCGGAGAAGAACAGGTCCCAGAGCCATCAGCCAAGGTGGAAGTGAGACCCCGGAGGTAGACTTCCTGGGGAAGAGAAACAAACGGTTGTGAGGGGTCTCATTCGTGGCCGTGCAGAGGAGTGACCTAATGGAGTGTAGGGCATCAGGTGGTTGGGAGATTTCTCAACTGCAGGGCCAGAAGGACAGCCTTCCACACTGTCGCGTTCTCCCTCTCCACCTGCCCGTTTCCCCGCGGGTTATAACTGGTCGTTCTGCTCGAGGCGAGCGCGGTGTGTTTCTCAACAAACTCGTCGAGCGATTCCCCCGAGAGCAGATTCCGGGCGTGCATCTCATTGATGGGGTTTGACAAACCACTTGCCGAGCAACTCGATCGTTTCCTCATAAGTCGCCGTCTTTTCGAGCGTGGCGGTGATTCTGTGACTCACCCAGGCGTGGAGTAGACGCAGCTTGCGTGGCCCCAGGATGGGAGTCTCTGCGGAGTCCAGGTAGGCCTCGAAGCACCGCAGCCAGTATTTTAAAATTTGCTTCGCCTCCGGCGTTCGTGCTTCCAGATTGAGCTTCTCTGGTTTTAGGCCTGCGTCCATCCTGAATCTAGTTTAGTCTAATAAATTGAGGTACCCTCAATAGTGACACTTAGAGGTTAAACTGTAAAGAAGGCTTTAATAGACTAATAACTATGCTAGAGCTAGAGACGAGAGGTGACTGTTACAGACCATGAGGCAGCCCTTATGTATGGCTCCCAGATGGGCAGAGCCAGAGGCGGAGTCCCCAGGGTTACAAGCCCGGTCTTAAATTCCCCACCTTACATGATGATAAGGCAGTAACCGTTCATCACACCAATCTGACTTCGGAAGCTGTGATGGTGGGTATGGGTGAATTATGGGCTGCTGGGGCACTCGCCAGTGGATTGTTGGTTACCTGCTTGAACCGAGCATAGAATGCATGGAGTTCATCGGGGAGGGGTGGGGTGCTGCCAGAGATACTGCTCAGCTTCGCTTTGTAGCCCGTTATGTTGTTTAGTCCTTGCCACAATCGCGGAGAGTCTGTCTGTGACTCTAGCTTGGTTTGATATTCTCTCTTGGCATCTCGGATGGCTTTGCGGAGGTCGTGCCTGGATTTCTTGTATAGGTCAGGATCGTCTGCCTTGAACGCCTCAGATCTGTCCTTCAGTAGGGAGTCAATCTCGCGATTGAGCCATGGTTTCCGGTTGGGGAACGTACGTACTGCTTTCTTTGGCACGCAGTCGTCCACACATTTGCTGATGAAATCTGTGACGGTGGTGGCATACTCATTTAAGTTGGTCGCTGAGTTCTTAAATATGGACCAGTCCACTGTCTCTAAGCAGTCACGTAAGAGCTCTTCTGTCTCCTCGGACCAGCACTGCACAGCCTTCTTAGCTGGATTCTCCCGCTTGAGTTTCTGCTTGTATGCCGGGAGAAGGAGCACCGTCTTATGGTCTGGTTTTCCAAAGTGCGGTCAGGGGATGGAACGGTAAGCGGCCTTGATTTTTAAGTAGCCGTGGTCAAGAGTGTTGTCGCCGCTGGTGGGACAGGAGATGTGCTGGTGGAATTTTGGCAGTACACTCTTGAGGTTGGCCTTGTTGAGGTCTCCGGCCACGATGAACAAGGCCTCCGCGTGTTCTGTTTCGTAGTTGTTTATTACTGTGTATAGTTCGTCCAGCGCCTTCCTCACTACTGCCTGGGGTGGGATGTAGACCACTATGATAATGAACTACCTAAACTAGACAGTACCTCTGAAAGGACAGGCGCATTCTGGCTGCAGCATGTATTGCGCACCATTGGAGAAGACTGTCTGACCCTCAGAAAGAATGAAGATGGTGCAACATGGCAGAGAGCAGGCTGCCAAATTTTCTGATGCAGCATTTGACACCTTGGTGCAGGAGGTGGAGAGGAGAAGATGTCTCCGTATCCACAGGAGACACTCCAGGCAAACACTCAGATAATGGGAGTAGACGGTCATGAGGGTAAATCTGAACAATGTCACGGCAAGGACCTGGATACAGTGCTGGAAAAGTTCAATGACCTCACATGAGTGGTCAAGGTCAAATGTCATCTCCTACCAGCTGCACCAGCTTCAAAATCTGCTTCATTCACCGCATTCCCATCAATCACCTACCAACACTCTACTAACCATGACTCACATCCCACATTCATAGCGTCTCCTCACTTTGCACACTGAGAGCTACTGTAAACCTCCCACACACTGCCAGCTATTCAACCATGATAGCCACTTACTCAAACACATTGCACCCACACTCACTGACACATACCCTTCTCTCTTACCTGGTCAGATGACAGTTCATCCAAGAAGTGAGAGGCACAAGGTTAGGTTTGTGGTGAGAGCAACGTGTACAAAGTGAGAACTGGTGCATAACCAGGGGCAGCTGCAATTTACTGCAGAGGGTCAGGCATGGTTACATTTCTTCAGCCCAACCGAGGACACAGTGGTCACCATCATAGGAGCAGCCATCACTGAGGCCATACTGTGTTCCTACCTCATCAATCTTTTCACATCCCACTTCCCCTTCATCCCGTCTCCTTCGATATGCAAACTGCAGATGGTATACGCCTGCACCTCTTACTTTGCAACCACTACACTCATCACAGCCCTGATAATTTAATAATAATAACATTTTTATTAGTGTCACAAGTAGGCTTACATTAACACTGCAATGAAGTTTCTGTGAAAATCCCCGAATCATCACATTCCGGCGCCTGTTCGGGTACACAGAGGGAGAATTCGGAATGTCCAATTCACCTAACAAGCACGTCTTTCAGGACTTGTGGGAGGAAACCGGAGCACCCGGAGGAAACCCACGCAGACACAGGGAGAAAGTGCAGACTCCGCACAGGCAATGACCCAAGCCGGGAATCGAACCTGGGGTCCCTGGTGCTATGAGGCAACAGTGCTAACCACTGTGCTACCATGCCACCCTACCCTTGTGCCTTGTTGTTTTTAGATACCCCAGAACAGTCACCTGTGCAAGCAGTGGAATGAGACCAAAAAGCCCAAAAAGGAACAGGACAATGATAATAAAGAAACACCATCATTCGATCTCACACTCACAGCTATCTGTTTAGACACTGACACTCTGCATACTTTAGAGTATAACAGGGTGATCGCCACATTGCGAGATGCAGGGGCACAGGTGTCCTGCAGGTAGACCAGGGGGAAAGGGTAGTGTGTGTACCAGCTCATTGGATGGGAATCACACAAGTTCTGCTGCTGAGAACCTGGAAGCAGAATTCAATGGGAAGCGGACAAGATCAGGCAGGCGGAACTGAACACAGGAATAACAATAGAGCATGCTGGGAAAACTCAGCAGCTCTGGCAGCATCTATGGAGACAGAAACAGTTAACGTTTCGGGTCCATCTGACTCTCCTTCAGAGGTGGTCAGACAGACCCGAAGCATTCACTCCGTTCCTATCCCCAGATGCTGCCAGACCTGCTGAGTTCACCAAGCATTTTTTGTTTTTATTTCAGATTTTCAGGATCCGTCATATTTTGCTTTTATTTTAGTGATGAACACAGAGGTGTTTGGTGCATTGACAGACAGTTCTACCAGAGAGCTACTGTCACTGTCAAGGAAGCTGGAGGAGTCCAGCTCCAAATTAGCACATCTCTTTCATTCTTAAGAACATCTTGCAGCTTCACAAGTTGGACACCAAATCGCAGCACCGTGAGGTAGAATATGGAATACCTTGAACCCTGCAGCAAATTTCCAGAAACCACATTCATTCAAAATGTGGTGAGTCCAGTGTGGGTGACAACAGTAGGTTGCGGGTTGGCCTTGAAATTCCAGTTGTGGAGGAGGTTTCATAGGATTTACAGTGCAGAAGGAGGCCATTCGGCCCATCGAGTCTGCACCGCCTCTTGGAAAGAGCACCCTACCCAAGGTCAACACCTCCACCCCATCCCCATAACCCAGTAACCCCACCCAACACTAAGAGCAATTCTGGATACTAAGGGCAATTTATCATGGCCAATCCACCTAACCTGCACATCTTTGGACTGTGGGAGGAAACCGGAGCACCCGGAGGAAACCCACGCAGACACGGGGAGGATGTGCAGACTCCGCACAGACAGTGACCCAGCGGGGAATCGAACCTGGGACCCGGGAGCCTGGGGCTGTGAAGCAGTTGTGCTATCCACAATGCTACCGTGCTGCCCCTTGCATGTGGGATGTCCTTGCATGTAAAGTGCAGGTCCTGATGAGCCAGGACCCGGGCCCACACCCGGAATGGGGTATTTATATCCCAGCAATCTGAGGAAAAGGGGTGTAGTCCCGCCACGTGTGTGGGTTTGTGTGTGCGGAGGTGTTTGCGGGTGGGTGGTTGTGGGTATGTGTGTGGGGGGGGGTGTGATCCTGTGGGTTTGTGTATGGAGGTGTGTGTGTGCAGGTGAGTGTGTGCGGGTGAGTATATGTGTGTGGGTTTTTGTGTAAGAAGCTGTGTGTGGGGTGAGTGTATGCGCGGGTGGGTGATTGGTTGTGTGTGAATGTGTGTGTGTCGGTTTGTGTGTGTTAGTGTGTGTACGTGCGAGTGGATGTGTGTGGGTGGATGGTTGGGTGTGGGTGAGTGAGTATGGGTGAGTGCATGTCAGCATGTGTGTGGGTGTGTGGTTGGGTGTAGGTGAGTGTGTGTGGGTGAATGTGCGTGAGTGGTTGGTTGGGTGTGAGTGAGTGCGTGTGGGTGTGTTTTTAGGTGTGTGGGGGTAGGTGTGTGCTTGGGTAGTTGGGTGTGGGTGAGTATGTGTGTCGGTGTGTCATTGGGTGTGGGTGAATGTGTGTTGGTGTGGGGTTGGGTATGTGTGAGTGTGTGTGGGTGTGTGGTCGGGTGTGAGTGAGTGTGTGTGGTTGGGTGTGGGTACATATGTGTGTAAGTATGTCTAGGTATGGGTGAGTGTCTATGGATGTATGGTTGGGCGTATGTGGGTTTGTGTGTGGTTGAGTGTGGGTGAGAGTGTGTGGATGAGTGCGTATGGGCAACTGTGTGTGGGTGAGTGTGTGTATGTGTATTTGGGTGTGGGTGAGTGTGTGTGTGAGGTCGAGTGTTGGTGAGTGCGTGGGTGATTGCATGTGGGTGAATGTGGTTGGGAGTGGGTGGGTATGGGCGAGTGTGTATGGGTGTGTGTGAGTGTGTGTGGGTGACTGCAGAGCACCCGGAGGAAACCCACGCAGACGCGGGGAGAACGTGCAGACTCCGCACAGACAGTGACCCAAGCCGAGAATCGATCCTGGGATCCCGGCGCTGTGTCGCAAAAGTGCTAACCACTGTGCTACCGTGCCACAAGTGAGTGTATGGGTGAGTGTGGGTTGGTGTGGATGAGTGTGTGTAGATGTAGCTGAGTGTGTGTGGGTGTGTCTGAGTGGATGTGGCTGAGTGTGAGTGTGTGTGGATGAGTGTGTGTGGATGAGGATTAGTGGGTGTGTGGGGGGGTGTATGAGTTTTGTGTGTGTGGATGAGTGTGTGTGGGTGTGTATGAGTATGTGTGTGGATGAGTGGGTGTGTATGAGTGTGTGTGTGTGTCGATGAGTGTGTGGATGTGGATGAGTGTGTGTGCATGTGTGGCTGAGTGTGTGTGGATGTGGATGGGTGGGTGTGGATGTCTGGATGAGTGTGTGGGTGTTAATGAGTGTGTGGATGTGGATGAGTGTGTGTGGGTGTAGATGTGTTTGTGTGTGTGGATGGGTGGTTGGATGAGTGTGTGTGGATGTGTGTGTGTGGGTGAGTGTGTGTGGATGGGTGGTTGGGTGAGTGTGTGTGGGTGTGTGGATGAGTGTGAGTGTGGGTGGTTGGGTGAGTGTGTGTGGGTGAGTGTGTGTGGATGGGTGGTTGGGTGAGTGTGTGTGGGTGTGTGGATGAGTGTGAGTGTGGGTGGATGGGTGAGTGTGTGTGGGTGAGTGTGTGTGGATGGGTGGTTGGATGAGTGTGTGTGGGTGTGTGGATGAGCATGTGTGTGGGTTGTTGGGTGAGTGTTTGTGGGTGAGTGTGTGTGGGTGGGTGGTTGGGTGAATGTGTGTGTGGGTGGGTGGTTGAGTGAGTATGTGCGGGTGTGTGGATGAGTGTGTGTGTGGGTCGTTGGGTGAATGTGTGTGGGTGAGTGTGTGTATGTGCGTGTGTGTGGATGAGTGTGTGTGTGGGTTGTTGGGTGAGTGTGTGTGGGTAGTGTGTGCGGGTGGGTGTTGGGTGAATGTGTGTGTGGGTTGTTGGGTGGCGTGTGTGGGTGGGTGCTTGAGTGAGTATGTGCGGGTGTGTGGATGAGTGTGAGTGTGGGTGGTTGGATCAGTGTGTGTGGGCGAGTTTGTTTGTGGGTGGGTGGTTCGGTGTGTTTGCGTGTGGGTGGTTGAGTGAGTGTGTGTGGGTGAGTGTGTGTGGGAGGGTGGTTGGGTGAGTGTGTGTGGGTGTGTGGATGAATGTGTGTGTGGGTGGTTGGGTGAGTGCATGTGGGTGAGTGTGGGTGGGTGGGTGGTTGGGTGGGTGTGTGCGGGTGTGTGGATGAGTGTGTGTGGGTTGTTGGGTGAGTGTGTGTGGGTGAGTGTATGTGGATGTGTGGATGAGTGTGTGTGTGGGTGGTTGGGTGAGTGTGTGTGGGTGAGTTTGTTTGTGGGTGGGTGGTTTGATGTGTGTCCGTGTGGGTGGTTGAGTGAGTGTGTGTGGGTGAGTGTGTGTGGGAGGGTGGTTGGGTGAGTGTGTGTGGGTGAGTGTGTGTGGGTGTGTGGATGAGTGTGTGTGGGTTGTTGGGTGAGTGTGTGTGGGTGAGTGTGTGTGGGTGTGTGGATGAGTGTGTGTGTGGGTGGTTAGGTGAGTGTGTGTGGTGAGTGTGTGTGGGTGTGTGGATGAGATTGGGTGGGTGGGTGGTTGGGTGAGTGTGTGTGGGTGAGTATGCGTGGATGGTTGGTTGGGTGAGTGTGTGTTGGTGTGTGGATGAGTGTGTGTGTGGGTGTTTGGGTGAGTGTGTGTGGGTGAGTGTGTGTGGATGGGTGGTTGGGTGAGTGTATGTTGGTGAGTGTGTGTGGGTGGGTGGTTGGGTGAATGTGTGTGGGTGAGTGTCTGTGGGTGGGTGGTTGGGTGAGTGTGTGCGGGTGTGTGGATGAATGTGTGTGTGGGTGACTGGGTGAATGTGTGTGGGTGAGTGTGTGTTGAGTGTGTGTGAGTGTGTGGATGAGTGTGTGGGTGGTTGGGTTAGTGTGTGTGGGTGTGTGGATGAGTGTGTGTGTGGGTGGTTGGATGAGTGTGTGAATGGGTGGCTGGGTGAGTGTGTGTGGGTGTGTGGATGAGTGTGTGTGTGTGGATGGTTGGGTGAGTGTGTGTGGGTGAGTGTGTGTGGGTGGGTGATTGGGTGAGTGTGTGTGGGTGGGTGGCTGGGTGAGTGTGTGTGGGTGGGTGGTTGGGTGAGTGTGTGTGGGTGGTTGGGTGAGTATGTACGGGTGAGTGTGTGCGGTTGGGTGAGTGTGTGTTGGTGGGTGGATGTGTGTGTGGGTGGGTGGTTGGGTGAGTATGTGCGGGTGTGTCGATGTGTGTGTGGGTGGGTGGTTGGGTGAGTGTGTGCGGGTGTGTGGATGAGTGTGTGCCTGGGTGGTTGAGTGAGTGTGTGTGGGTGAGTGTGTGTGGGTGTGTGGTTGGGTGAGTGTGTGTGGGTGTATGGATGTGTGTGTGGGTGGATGGTTGGGTGAGTGTGTGCGGGTGTGTGGATGAGTGTGTGCCTGGGTGGTTGAGTGAGTGTGTGTGGGTGAGTGTGTGTGGGTGTGTGGTTGGGTGAGTGTGTGGGTGTGTGAATGAGTGTGAGTGTGGGTGGATGGGTGAGTGTGTGTGGGTGAGTGTGTGTGGATGGGTGGTTGGGTGAGTGTGTGTGGGTGTGTGGATGAGCATGTGCGGGTGAGTGTGTGTGGTTGGGTGAGTGTGTGCGGGTGTGTCGATGAGTGTGTGTGTGGTGGTTGGGTGAGTGTGTGTGGGTGAGTGTGTGTGGGTGGGTGGTTGGGTGAGTGTGTGTGGGTGAGTGTGTGTGGGCGGGTGGTTGGGTGAGTGTGTGTGGGTGGGTGGTTGGGTGAGTGTGTGTTGGTGGGTGGTTGGGTGAGTGTGTGTGGGTGGTTGGGTGAGTATGTACGGGTGAGTGTGTGTGGTTGGGTGAGTGTGTGTTGGTGGGTGGATGTGTGTGTGGGTGGGTGGTTGGGTGAGTGTGTGCGGGTGTGTCGATGAGTGTGTGTGTGGTGGTTGGGTGAGTGTGTGCGGGTGTATGGATGTGTGTGTGGGTGGGTGGTTGGGTGAGTGTGTGCGGGTGTGTGGATGAGTGTGTGCCTGGGTGGTTGTGTGAGTGTGTGTGGGTGAGTGTGTGTGGGTGTGTGGTTGGGTGAGTGTGTGCGGGTGTGTGGATGAGTGTGTGTGTGGGGGTTGGGTGAGTGTGTGTGGGTGTGTGGGTCAGTGTATGTGAGTGGGTGGTTGGGTGAGTGTGTGTGGGTGTGTGGATGAGTGTGTGTGTGGGTGTTTGGGTGAGTGTGTGTGGGTGAGTGTGTGTGGATGGGTGGTTGGGTGAGTGTCTGTTGGTGAGTGTGTGTGGGTGGGTGGTTGGGTGAATGTGTGTGGGTGAGTGTCTGTGGGTGGGTGGTTGGGTGAGTGTGTGCGGGTGTGTGGATGAATGTGTGTGTGGGTGACTGGGTTAGTGTGTGTGGGTGTGTGGATGAGTGTGTGTGTGGGTGGTTGGATGAGTGTGTGAATGGGTGGCTGGGTGAGTGTGTGTGGATGAGTGTGTGTGTGTGGATGGTTGGGTGAGTGTGTGTGGGTGAGTGTGTGTGGGTGGGTGGTTGGGTGAGTGTGTGTGGGTGGGTGGTTGTGTGAGTGTGAGTGGGTGGGTGGTTGGGTGAGTGTGCGTGGGTGGTTGGGTGAGTATGTACGGGTGAGTGTGTGTGGTTGGGTGAGTGTGTGTTGGTGGGTGGATGTGTGTGTGGGTGGGTGGTTGGGTGAGTGTGTGCGGGTGTGTCGATAAGTGTGTGTGTGGTGGTTGGGTGAGTGTGTGCGGGTGTATGGATGTGTGTGTGGGTGGGTGGTTGGGTGAGTGTGTGTGGGTGGGTGGTTGGGTGAGTGTGCGTGGGTGGTTGGGTGAGTATGTACGGGTGAGTGTGTGTGGTTGGGTGAGTGTGTGTTGGTGGGTGGATGTGTGTGTGGGTGGGTGGTTGGGTGAGTGTGTGCGGGTGTGTCGATAAGTGTGTGTGTGGTGGTTGGGTGAGTGTGTGCGGGTGTATGGATGTGTGTGTGGGTGGGTGGTTGGGTGAGTGTGTGCGGGTGTGTGGATGAGTGTGTGCCTGGGTGGTTGAGTGAGTGTGTGTGGGTGAGTGTGTGTGGGTGTGTGGTTGGGTGAGTGTGTGCGGGTGTGTGGATGAGTGTGTGTGGGGGTTGGGTGAGTGTGTGCGGGTGTGTGGGTGAGTGTGTGCGGGTGTGTGGATGAGTGTGTGTGTGGGGGTTGGGTGAGTGTGTGCGGGTGTGTGGATGAGTGTGTGCCTGGGTGGTTGGGTGAGTGTGTGTGGGTGTGTGGTTGGGTGAGTGTGTGCGGGTGTGTGGATGAGTGTGTGTGTGTAGTGGTTGGGTGAGTGTGTGCGGGTGTATGGATGAGTGTGTGTGTGTGGTGGTTGGGTGAGTGTGTGCGGGTGTGTGGATGAGTGTGTGTGTGGGGGTTGGGTGAGTGTGTGCGGGTGTGTGGATGAGTGTGTGCCTGAGTGGTTGGGTGAGTGTGTGCGGGTGTGTGGGTGAGTGCGTGTGGGTGGGTGGTTGGGTGAGTGTGTGTGGGTGTGTGGATGAGTGTGTGTGTGGGGGTTGGGTGAGTGTGTGCGGGTGTGTGGATGAGTGTGTGTGTGGGGGTTGGGTGAGTGTGTGCGGGTGTGTGGATGAGTGTGTGCCTGAGTGGTTGGGTGAGTGTGTGCGGGTGTGTGGATGAGTGTGTGTGTGGGGGTTGGGTGAGTATGTGCGGGTGAGTGTGTGTGGATGGGTGGTTGGGTGAGTATGTGCGGGTGAGTGTGTGTGGGTGGGTGGTTGGGTGAGTATGTGCGGGTGAGTGTGTGTGGGTGGGTGGTTGGGTGAGTATGTGCGGGTGAGTATGTGTGGGTGGGTGGTTGGGTGAGTATGTGCGGGTGAGTGTGTGTGGGTGGGTGGTTGGGTGAGTATGTGCGGGTGAGTGTGTGTGTGTGGGGGTTGGGTGAGTATGTGCGGGTGAGTGTGTGTGGGTGGGTGGTTGGGTGAGTATGTGCGGGTGAGTGTGTGTGGGTGGGTGGTTGGGTGAGTATGTGCGGGTGAGTATGTGCGGGTGAGTGTGTGTGGGTGTGTGGATGAGTGTGTGTGGGTTGGTGGTTGGGTGAGTATGTGCGGGTTTTTTTCTGGGTGAGGGGGCGAATGAATGAAAGATGTAAAGAAGAACGTTGTCTGGACTGACTAGGTTGAGTTGTTTTATTTCCACCTATGTTATTATACCGTCCTTTTATTACTTTTCAAATAGAATACTTCTCCTGGGCTGTTTGTGTCCTTTAGCAATTTTTACAGCCCTTTTTTACAGTTTTTTTTACAGGTTTTATAGAAACATAAGACCTGCCAGAGGGGAATAATTCAAGGTCCATCTCACCCTATACCATCCTGGTCATCATCACATTATCATGCTGTGGTCCTGCATGGTCCGTTAAATTAATGAGTGCACAAGAGACTTTCAACAAAAGGGAGGTTTATTAACAAAATAAATTCTCATTAACACCCGGGTGATTCTGCCAAGCTCCACCCCTGTGACGCTCCAAGTGACCTCATCATCATGTAGTCACGTGACGACTCTGTCTCTTGCCTCCACATTTAGTTTGGGCCCCCGGCGGTGTGAGGTGTGCAGTGTATGCACATAACTATGCACAACTAAGCATATGCAAATAGAACAACAGGTTTACAGCAGCGTACAACAGTCTGTACAAACTATGAAACACCAGTTTAGCTCTTGCAGTTGGTGCAGAGTCTGCATTGTGCCCATTGAGTGCATTTGAACAATAGAACCCCAACTTGGCTCTCGCAACTAGTGTACAGCCCATCATGTGTCCCTTGTGTGAACCCCTCCCCCTTCTTTCAGGTTAAGTAGAGGGAATGGCAAAAACTAAAGCCTACTTTGGTCAGTTTGGACATGACGACAGAGACAAACAGGCGGCATTGTCAGCCATGAGCTTTTGCAGTCTGCTGTGCATGGCAGAGTGTCTCTTGAGCATCAGAATTACCAAACTGCTGGTTGTACTTGGCAAATACACCAGTTAGAACCATTCAGTGTATGGATGCACCAATACTAGGTGTTTCTTACCATCCCATTCAAATATGTCTGCTGCCATTAACGCCGATGGTAGATTGGTAGATGTGGGGCCTCATGTAAGTGTACGGGCTGTTTTGTTTGGTGTGGCTTGAGTGCATTGCAGGGGCAGCAACGGGAGACCACTCGCTCTCAATGTCAGTTTGAATAGCGAGTCAATACAGTGGCTTTAGTTGGCCCTGGCTTTAAATGTATCCAAATCCAGGATGATCTTGATGGACTTGTTGGGTTTAGCACTAATGGAGAGCAGGTGGAATGACAAATCGATTGACAAATCGATTGTAAGAGGAATAGACAGGCGTTTCTGCGGACACAAACGAGACTCCAGGAAGATATATTGCCTCCCAGGTGCTAGGTCCTGGATGTCTCAGAGTGGCTGCAGGACATTCTAAAGGGGGAGGGTGAACAGCCAGCTGTCATGGTGCATGTAGGCACCAATGATATGGGTAAAAAACGGGATGAGGTTTTACATGCTGAATTCAGGGAGTTAGGAGCTAAACTAAAAAGTAGGACCTCAAAGGTAGTAATCTCGGGATTACTACCAGTGCCACATGCTAGTCAGAATAGGAATGACAAGATAGACAGAATGAATGCGTGGCTTGAGAGATGGTGCAGGAGGGAGGGATTCAGATTTTTGGGACATTGGAACCGGATCTGGGAGAGATGGGATCATTACAAATTGAGGGTCTACACCTGGGCAGGACTGGAACCAATGTCCGAGGGGGGTTGTCTGCTAGCGCTGTTGGGGAGGGTTTAAATTAATGTGGCAGGGAGATGGGAACGAATGAAGGAAGTCAGAGGATGATAAAGAAGGGATAGAAACAAAAACCAGTAAGGAGAAAAGTGGAAGGCAGAGAAACAGATTGAACTACATTCATTTCAATGCAAGAGGCTTAACGGGCAAAGCAGATGAGCTCAGGGCATGGATAGGTACATGGGACTGGGATATTATAGCTATTACTGAAACATGGCTAATAGAGGGGCAGGACTAGCAGCTCAATGTTCCGGGGTATAGGAAAGATAGACCAGGTGATAGGAAAGGAGGGGGAGTTGCGTTTTTGAATCGGGACAGCATCACAGCAGTGCAGAGAGAGGATATATCCAAGGGTTCGCCCACTGAGTCTATATGGGTAGAACTAAAAAATAAGACGGGTGAGATCACTTTGATAGGACTTTACTACAGGCCCCCAAATAGTCAGCGGGAAATCAAGAAGCAAATATGTAAGATTACAGATAGCTGCCGGAACAATAGGGTGGTAATAGTAGGGGGCTTTAACTTTCCCAGCATTAACTGGGGCAGCCATAGCACTAGAGGTTTGGATGGAGAGAAATTTGTCGAATGTATTCAGGAAGACTTCCTTATTCAATATGTGGATGGCTCGACTAAAGAGGGGGAAAAACCTGACCTCCTCTTGGGGACTAAGGAAGGACAGATAACGGAAGTGTTGGTGAGGGATTACTTCGGGACTAGTGACCATAATTTCATTAGTTTTAAGATAGCGATGGAGAATGATAGTTCTGGCCCAAAAGTTAAAATTCTAAATTGGGGCAAGGCCAATTTCGATGGTACTAAGCAGTCATCTTCAAAAGTTGATTGAGGGAGCCTGTTTCCAGGCAAGGAGACAGCTGGTAAGTGGGAATCTTTCAAAAGTGTGTTAACTAAGGTACAGGGTGAGCACATTCCTCTGAGACTGAAGAGTAAGGCTGGGAGAAGTAGGGATCCCTGGATGATTTGGGAAATTTAGGCCATGGTCATGCATAGGGAGCTAGGATCAAGTGGTTCCCTTGAAGAATAGAGAGCTTGTTGGAGTAGAGTTAAGTGAGAAGTCAGGAGGGCAAAAAGGGGACATGAGATTGTCTTGGCAGCTAGGGCAAAGGAAAATCTAGCTTTTACAGATACATAAAGGGCAAAAGAGTGACTAGGGAGGGGGTAGGGCCTCTTAAGGATAAACAGGGTCATCTATGTGCAGATCCGTAAAGGATGAGAGTGATCTTAAATGAATATTTCTCGTCAGTATTTACTGTTGAGAAAGGAACGAATGTTAGGGAAATTTGGGAAATAAAAAATGATGTCTTGAGGAGTGTACAGATAACAGAGAAGGGTGTGCTGGAGGTATTAAAGCGCATCAAGATAGACAAATCCCCAGGACTTGATGAAATGTATCCTAGGACGTTATGGGAGACTAGGGTGGAAATTGCTGGCCCCCTAACTGAGATATTTAAATCATCGACAGCCACAGGAGAGGTGCCTGAAGATTGGAGGGTAGCCAAATGTTGTGTCCTTGTTTACAAGGGCTGGAGGGATAACTACCGACCGGTGAGTCTTACTTCTGTAGTGGGTAAGTTGTTAGAAGGCATTCTGAGGGACCGGATCTATAGGCATTTAGACGGGCAAGGGATAATTAGGGACAGACAGCATGGCTTTGTAAGGGGAAAGTCGTGTCTCACGAATCTGATTGAGTTTTTTGAACGGTAACCAAGAAAGTAGATGAGGGCGATGCAGTCGACGTTGTCTACATGGACTTCAGCAAGGCCTTTGACAAGGTACCGCATGGTAGGTTGTTGCAAAAGGTTAAATCTCATGGAATCCAGGGTGAGGTAGCCAATTGATTACAAAATTGGCTTGGTGACCGAAGCCAAAGGGGGGTTGTGGAGGGTTGTTTTTCAAACTGGAGGCCTGTGACCAGCGGTGTGCCTCAGGGTTCAGTGCTGGGTCCACTGTTATTTGTGATATATATAAATGATTTGGATGAGAATGTAGAAGACATGGTTAGTAAGTTTGCAGATGACACCTAGATTGGTGGCATAGTGGATAGTGAAGAAGGTTATATAAGATTGCAACAGGATCTTGACCATTTGGGTCAGTGGGCCAATGAATGGCAGATGGAGTTTAATTTGGATAAATGTGAGGTGATGCATTTTGGTAGATCGAATCAGGGCAGGACCTATTCAATTAATGGTCGGGAGTTGGGGACAATTACAGAATAAAGCGATCTTGGAGTGCAGGTTCATAGCTCCTTGAAGGTGGAGTCGAAGATGGACAGGGTGGTGAAGAAGGCATTCACCATGCTGGTTTTATTGGTCAGAATGTGGAATACAGGAGTTGGGACGTCTTTTTGAAGTTGTACAAGACATTGGTAAGACCACACATGGAATATTGTGTTCAGTTCTGGTCACCCTATTATAGAAAGGATGTTGTTAAACTAGAAAGAGTGCAGAAGAGATTTACGAGGATGTTACCAAGTCTTGATGGTCAGAGTTATAAGGAGAGGTTGGATAGGCTGGGACTTTTTTCCCTGGAGCGTAGGAGACTTCAGGGTGATCTTATAGAGGTCTATAAAATAATGAGGAGCATCGATAGGGTAGATAGTCAACATCTTTTCCCAAAGGTCGAGGAGGCTAGAACTAGAGGGCATAGATATATGGGGCGTCATTCTCCGCCGGCGGGAGTCTCCGTTTTGCCGGCGCCCGGGGGTTTCCCGACGGCGTGGGGCTGCCCCACAATGGGAAACCCCATTGACCGGCCGGTGTTACGGAGACTCCCGCCGGCCGGTCGGGGCAGAAATGTGGTGGGGCGGGTAGGAGAATTTCACCCATGGTGAGAGGAGAGAGATACAAAAGAGACCAGAGGGGAAATTTCTTCACACAGAGGGTGATGAGCATCTGAAATGGGCTGCCCGAGGCAGTGGTAAAGGCGTAGTTAGACAGTTACATGGGCAGGGCGGGTATAGACAGATATGGGCCAAATGTAGGTAAGTGAGAGCTTAGTGATAGAAACTGGGCGGCATGGACCAGCTGGGCTGATGGGCCTGTGTCCATGCTGTAAACATCAATGACTCTATAACTCTATGAATCACTGACCTCGCAGCATTAGACCATCTTGAATGGTTAGTTCCTCTCTAAAAGTAAAAAACACACGGACGTCATGAGGAAGCTCCCTCGAAGATTCTGACCAGCCTTGCATGATGACATCCGGCAGTTGAGTGCACATGACATCTTGCTGCATTACCTGCTTCAACGTCTGGATGTTTCATTGTCTGCCTCACCATCAGCATGGTCTGTTGTGGGTAGGAAGGCTGTGGAGAGGACATTGGCTCGGTAGAGTTCCTTGCTGTCCTTGTACCAAATTTTAAGTGGGTTTACTGGAGTGCAATGTTATTTAGATAACATACTCATCATTCGAATGAACAGAAACATTGGAGAATTTGGAAACTACCCTGAAGCGTTTACAGAACCACAACCTGAGAGCTCAGAGGGCAAAGTGTAACTTTTTCAAGTCATCCATAAATTACCTTGGTCATATCATCGACAGAGATGGTTTACACAAAGAACCAAAGAAAATGTCAGCAATCATAGAAACACCATGTCCTCAAAATTTGACACAATTAGATTATTTTTTAAATTAATCAATTAGTCTGGTACATTTGTGTTGAATTTAGCAACACTATTGAAGCCTATGCACACTTTGCAATCTGCCAAACAGGCATGGCAGTGGTCAGAAGAATGTGAAGATGCACACAATGAAGTGAAAGAAGCTTTAGTGAAGTCAGAGCTGTTGGTTCATTATAATCCAAATGAAGTTGAATTAGATTGCGATGCCTCACCCTATGGGGTTGGTGCAGTCATCTCGCACATTATGCCTTCAGGAGGGGAACGACCGATAGCATTTGCTTCACGCATCCTTACTAGCATAGAAATGAATTCCGTTCATCTAGAAAAGAAGCTTTGAGCATCATTTTTGGTGTAAGGAAGTTCCACCATTACCTTAATGAGTGCCATATTACTCTTTTGATGGATCATCGAATCATATCGACAATCTTTGGGCTGTATAAAAGTTTACCTTCTTTGACAGCTAGTAGATTACAAAGATGGTCTGTGATATTGTCGGCACACAATTACGATAATCAGTATCGCAAGTCAGAGAGCATGAAAGTGCTACTACTTTATCACGATTGCTGTTATAAATCAAGCATGACCCAGAAGAACATTTTTTCAATATTTTGTATTTATCGCTCATGGATGGTATACCTGTGACTTCATCCCAAGTTCAAGGATATACAGGAACCGATCCAGTGATGGGGAAGGTGATGGACTTGGCCCAAAAAGGAACGCTGTCAGACATTTTTTTTTTAATTAAAAAAATTTAGAGTATCCCATTCTCTTTTTCCAAATTAAGGGACAATTTAGAGTGGCCAATTCATCTACCCTGCACATTTTTTGGGGTTGTGAAGGTGTCATGGATATACCTATTTAACTAGTTGTCATGATTATGACAAAAGGAGGGAATGTGATATGGTACGAATTAAGTAATGGCATGATGGGAAAACTGGTCAATGGGAAGACTGGTCAAAAGGTTTGATACAATACCAGAAAGACTGAAACTACTCATTCCAGCTCCCCAGGCCCAGGTAAAGAATGCTGCCCTAACCATTTTCAGACTAGTATGGCCGTAGGCCAACTCTGCATAACTTGAAGTCTGAAAATATCAGCGAAGGTCGAGCCATTCTAAAACTCCGGACCTTGGCAACTCCTGATAAAACTAACTCGTCATAACCCAGGGGCGTAGGAATTTAAAACAAAGATACGTTCAGGAAGAAACAAGTCTATTCTGACCTTTCAATGTTCCCTCCGAGGACTAAATAATGGTATGAGTGATATGACCAAACATGGTCTGGTTTTTACTTCCGTTTGTATTTCCGATCAAACTCCTGACCATCCTGTTGTCACATAATCTTGATAAAGATAATGTATAAATATTGAGCTAATTCTCCACGAAAAGCGCGGAACTTGTGACAGACTGAGCAGTTTTGTTTACTGCCCTCTTACTTCAAGTTTCAGCCATTACTGCATGCAGTTGTTTTCGACAATAAAGCTTGTAATTCTGTCTTAACGAGTGTGTTGAATTTTTCTACCACAGAAGCGAAAATATTGACTTTGACAGCAATGCCCCGAGAGTGACTAACAATGGGTCAGGGTCAGGGGCGAGGCAGTTCAGGCAGCCTTGGTGCATCATGGCTGCTTCTGAGAAGACAAACATAAAATTAGCTGGGCTGTCTTTTTAGGGGCCGTCAGTCCTTTCTTTGAACATTGCTGGTTTGTCTGCTCAACACCTGTGAAGCACCTGATCCACATACTAAAGCCTGGATTTAACATTCAGATGCCGATAACCCATGTGGGACCCCAACATCTAAACAGCCAATACCTGGAAACCTTTCCTAGATTATTCTGAGGAACTAAAGCTCTCTACTTTCACATAACTGACACTAATAATTATAACATGTGAAACTATATCTGTCCTATGGTTCTTGTTGATTTTCTTATTGGTTATTTTTTGGGACGAGGGAGGATTTTTTTGCACCTTTTTCATTTTCTGCCTCCTACTTATCTTTTCCTTTCCCTTTTCTTTCTCTTCCAAATGTAAGTTTTGATAATTATTACTGCAGTGTAAGCTATTTTCTCTACTGTGATTCATTGTTTTGTTAAAACGGGACAAATAGAAATAAGAACAAAATAAAAAGAGACCAATGTGTGTGGTGGGGGCAGCGTGATGGACAGGTTACCCACACCAACATGGTGTCCGCCGCATTTCCAGCGTTATGCAGGCACGGGCTCACGTCAATCACACCCCAGAGAAACAGGCGATCTCTCAATTCCTCTTGCCAAGTGTTGGATTGTTTTTTGTGTCAAATTCGGCAGATTTCAATCTCGTGAATGACGTCAAGTGAAAACATAACTAAAGTAATAAAAACTATTCTCACTCTACACTTTTCCCATCCAGGAGCATCCGGGAGCACTGACGCATTGCGAGACAAGCTGACTGTGAGCACGATAAACCTGAATAATTCACCAGTGTTCACAGTCTATTTCACTCAGACGTGAATAGAAGCCAGTTTATATCTAACTTATTTACGGGATTTGATGAATTCTATGTTTCATTGGATGGCGAAGTATGAGCTGGATGGGAAAAGTGTAGAGTGAGAATAATTTTTATTACTTTAGTTTATTGGATGGCAAAGTATGAGCTGAATTGGTGGCACTCTGTTCTGATGAATGGGCCTGAAAGTGCTGCAATAAAGCATGCTCCAGAATGCACTACAGGAATACGCTAAATCAGTCCCTCAGTAAATGGCCCATGGCCTAAGTTTCAAACAATCGACAGCTAAGAAAGTCAGCCATGATAACTGGCTAAATGATACAATATGGCGGTAGTCTATGTTGCCATGGCAGCTGTCAGAGATGTCAGTAGAGGCTCCATCACTGTTGTGCCACTGTGACTACTTTGCTGTTTGGCATGGACAAGTTGTGCAATGTCTTCCCACTGTCTGCAGAGAAGCTGGTTGGACATTTTCTTTCTTCGTTTGTGGGACGTGGGCCTCATTGGCTAGGCCAGCATTTTTCTCCCATCCCTAATGCCCTTGAGAAGATGGTGCTGAGCTGCCTTCCTGAACCGCTGAAGTCCATGTGGTGTAGATACACCCACAGTGCTGCTAGGGAAGGAGTTTCTGGTCTGGGTTATGACCCAGTGACAGTGAATGAATGGCGATATATTTCCAGGTCAGGATTGTTATGATCCCAGTTGGTGTTAAACTGGACAAGACAGATCCCAGAATTGAACCCGGCTTGATCGAACCTAACGTTTATTTATTGTTTAGAAACCCGGAGCGCGGAACAGATTCACAGAGATTGCTGATAAACTTTAACAAAAGAATAAAACATGTATGAAACAAGGAAAGAACTATATTACCCTACTCCTTCACTCCAACTATACCTTTACAGATATAGACAGATTCATAAAGATAAACATAGTTACAAAATCTATTTGATACTGTAATGTTCACAGTAAAAACACAGTCCATGTAAAACAACAGGTGGCCTGTGGCAAGACACCCCACATCCTGAAACCAAGTGGCAGATGCCACCCCAAACAACCTCTTTGAATGACTCACCAATTCCCTGTGCCTCCCATCTGCATCTGTCCCAGACGCTTGTCACCCTGTGAGCCAACTGATCTCACTGGAACTCTTATCTACCACACAAAGAACTCTTATCTACCCCACAAATCTTCATTCTCGAAAAACACACCTTGAAATCTTCTCCCAAATGACAGTTTCTCTCAGATATTGTCACCAAGAATTCACCTCCATGGTTTAAACCTCTTCTCCTGATGCTTCTCTTCCCTGGAGCGCCACATGCATGCAAGCTTTACTTTCCACAAACTCTCTCAAGTATTCAGACATACCAACAGAATACCACTGCTTTAAAGGCCTGTGTTAAGGATTTACAAACCTTTGGCTGTCTCCTTGGATCCCTAAAGCTTATATTGCTTTACATCTCTTCCTGCAGCTTTGTCTTTCAACTTGGAGTCTTCCTCTGCTCCTCACTCTTAACTTCACTGAACAGGATCTGTTCCAGACTCGATTTCTTATTCCTGGACTTAAGTGACTTCCATTAGGACCTGCTACCTATTCCGGTAGACTGCTGACATTTTGTATCTCCCTTGAGATCCAGAGCCCACTCAACATTCGCTTATACTCTAATATTAGAGCCACTCATCTCAGATTCTGAAATTATTTTCCTCAGCAATCTGCTGGCATGTCCAGCGAGGAAGAGACATAAACGTCTCCTGTCACCTCAGAGCGCAATCACCAGCTGAACTGGAATGGCTCTGGCCATCCGTGCAGGTTGCTTGTTGCTAGGAAACTGACTAGTTGTTTTTATACCCTTTGTTTGCTTTCGGGTCATAAAACCTCATTAAAATACAGACATCATTGAAAGTGAAACGAAAACTACAATTTACTTACCCCTCAACAGCAGAAATACAAATTAAGCTAAATGTGAAGCCATAGCTTATGCTCAACACACACAAACACAAATATAAAGAAAACAATGGGGGGGGGGGGCATTTTCCACCCCCCTGGTGCCATGTTTTCCGGTAGAGGTAGTCAGCCATTGGCCGGTGGTAGGATCTTCCGGTCTTGCCGATGGAATTTTACATGCCCTGCACCCTCTACTGCCGGGAACATGTCGCAGGAGGTTGCCATCAACAGGACCAGAAAATCCCACCAGCAAGAAGGGCAGAAAAATTTTGACATTTCTCTATTTCCTAAAAGGACGGTGTGTGTCTCGGAGGAGAATTTGCAGTTGGTGGTGTTCCCATGTGTCTGCTGCCCTTGTCCTTCTAGGTGGTAGTGGTCGTGAGTCTAGAAGGCACTATCTAAGGAGCCTTGGTGAGTTCCTGTCATGCAACTTGTAGATGGTACACACTGCCTACTATGCGTCGATGGTGGAGTGTGTGAATGTTTGTGGAAGGGGTAGCAATCAAGCGGGCAGCTTTGTTCTGGATGGTGTCATGCTTCTCACATATTGTTGGCGCTGCTCTCAACCAGGCAAGTAGGGAGTGTTCCATCACACTCCTGACTTGTGTCCAGTAGCTGGTGGACAGGCTTTGGGAAGTCAGGAGGTGAGTTACTTGCCACAGGATTCCCAGCCTCAGACTTGCTCTTGTAACCACAGTATTTATATGGTTGGGTCCAGTTCAGTTTCTGGTCAATGGTAACCCCCAGGATGTTGATGGAGGGGGATTCAGCAATGGTAATGCCATTGAATGTCAAGGGGCAATAATTCTTTGTTTCTGAAGATGGCCATTATCTTGCACTTGTGTGGCATGAATGCTACTTGCCACTTGTCAGTCCAAGCCTGGATATTACCCAGGTCTTGCTGCATTTGGACATGGGCTGCTTCAGTGTCTAAGGAGTCGCAAATGGCACTGAACATTGTGCATTCATCATGTCCCCACTGATGTGTTGGGCGCACTTAAAATAGTGCAACACTATTTTATTAAGTCAGAAACTGTTGAACATACTTTCACTGAGGGTTATCACGCTATTAGATTGAACGAAAGACCTTTGCCTTGTCCTAACCAGTCGATGCACTCAGCACGTGGTGAATGTCTGTGCTGCAGGCTGTGAGTTCTGTCCTACTAGGAAGCTGCAGCTCGAATGAGCGGGAACTCTGATGCCCCCTGTCTTTATAGTGCGTGTATTCGAACTGGTGATTGGCTGCTGTGTTGTGTGTGTTGATTGGTCCCGCTGTGTGTCCATCAGTGTGTGTGTATCTGCACCATGATATACTGGTGTATATTATGACACCCACTTCTATCCTTACAAAGGCAGGAAGGCCATTGATGAAGCAGCTGAAGATAGTTGGGTCTAGAACACTATCCTGAGGAACTCTTGCAGTGATGTCTTGGAGCTGAGATGATTGTCCTCCAACCATCACATCTGTCTTCCTTTGGTAGGTATGACTCCAACCAGCGGAGAATTTTTCCTCTGACTCCAGTTTAGCTAGGGCTCTTTGATGCTATACTCTGTCCAATGCTGCTTTTATGTCAAGGGTAGTTACTTTCACCTCACCTCTAGAGCTCAGCTTTCCTGTCCATGTTTGAACCAAGGCTGTAATGAAGTCAGGAGTGGCCAGGCGGAACACAAACTTAGCTTCAGTGAGCAGGCTATTGCTAAGTGAATCACTTTACTGATGATTGAGAGCAGATTGATGGGGCGGTAATTGGCTGGGTTGGTTTTGTCCTGTTTCTTGTGTACAGGACACATCTGGGCAATTTTCCACATTGCTGGGAAGATGCTGGAGCTGTACTGGAACAGTTTGGCTAGGGGTGCGGCAAATTCAGGAGCACAAACCCTCAGTACTATTGCCTGAATAATATCAGGACCCATAACCTTTGCAGTATCCAGTGCCTTCAACCATTTCTTGATATCACGTGGAGGGACTCAAATTGGCTGAAGCAGACATCCATAATGCTGGGGACCTCCAGAGGAGACTGAGATGGATCATACACTCGGCACTTCTGGCTGCAGGTTGTTGCAAATGCTTCAGCCTTGTCTTTTGCACTGATGCATTGAGGCTGGGGATATTTGTGAAGCCTCCTCCTCCAGTGAGTTGTTTAATTGTCCACCACCATTCACCGCTGGATGTGGCAGGAACTACGGAGCTTAGATCTGATCCATTGGTTGTGGGATCGCTTAGCTCTGTCTATCACTTGCTGCTTATGCTGTTTGGCTTGCAAGTAGTCCTGAGTTGTAGCTTCACAAGCTGGGCACTTAATTTTTAAGTATCCCTGGTGTTGCTCCTGGCAAGCAGCCTTATCCTGGAGAAATAGGATGTTACTCCTCACCAAGCTCCACTTCCTGCCCAGAACCCTACACCCTGAACCTTACACATGCTGACTTTTACACACCCCAAACCCTAAAACATCCTGACCCCTGACCTTTATGCACCCAAAGCCCTATACTTCCTGACCCTTGCACACCCCTACCCATTTACATTCTGACCCCTGACCTTTACACACACCAAATTTATACATCCTGAAGCCTGACCTTTACACACCCCAAACCCCTATAGACCCTGAACCCTGACCCTTGGACACTCCTACCCCTATACATTCTGACCAGCATCTCTTGCACATCCCGACCCTCGACCCTTACCCTGACCATTGCACAGCTTTGATGTTGAAGGAACAATCTACATAAAGCCAGCATCAGGTTCATAGAAATGAAGCCAGTGAACTAAGGATATGGAACTCACCTCCTCCCCCTTCCACCATGTGTTGCTGAATGAGAGTAGATCGATGCCTTGGGGAATGGATCCTTTTCGAAAATATTGCTTACGGAAACCATGGTCTGCTCTGCAGTGTATGTGCAGGTCTCCATGATCTGAATCAATTTAAACGTGCTTCAAAGCAGCCTCCTCTAATCAGTCTCCAACTGTGTATGGTAAACAGCAGACACTCAGCAGTGAGAAAATGTAGCAGACAAGTGCTCTTAGGCAGCTATTCATGAAATAAGTGACATCTCCTGCACAGCTCCTGTGTGATATTCTCTGCACCTGTGTACATCAACAAAGTGAAAACAATCAGAGGGAACATAAATGTAAATTTTGTCATGATATGCAGACATGCAGATAATGATATACAGACAGGCACAGACAGGCAGCTAATGAACACAGAGAACAGGACATGATCAATGAGCAGGCAGGACACTCAGGGGTGGTATCTCACTATAAAAGGCACAAGGCACTCACACTCCGCCTCTTTCCACTGATGAACATCTGCAGAGTGAGTCAGGGTGTATGTACAGTATCACACCTCCAGCACGTGGCTAAGAGATAGTCTGGTCCAGTCAGACAAAGCAACCGCACTTAAGTTAGCTGAGAGTCGAACTCATAGAGAACTGTGCTAACTGTGCTACTGGTTCAATAAATCAGATTGAACTAACTTCAAGGTCTGGAGTATCTTTTGGTTAAAGCTGCATCCAGTTGCAGCCTGTGTTATCCCAGTGTACATAACACAACATGCTGCCAGGAGACTGCTTAATCTAGGTGGTTTACCTCAGTCCATTCTGTGACGACCAGCGAATGTATCCCGGCACCATGGAGAAGATTCAGGCTCCTCACCAGCTCAGGACCTCCGGCAATCTCAGTGCCAACTGGCGGACATTCAAGCAAAAGTTTCTGCTGTACATTGAAGCTTCAGACCTCGTGGGTGCGTCTGATGCAAAGAAGATCGTGCTTCTCCTCTCAACAGCGGGTGATCAAGCCATCAAACTCTTCAACTCTTTTCGCTTCACCGAAGGCCAGGACAAGACAAAGTTTCAGACCATCCTGGACAAGTTTGACAGTCACCGTGAAGTGGACACCAATGAAATCTTCATATTCAAACAGCGCTACATATTCAAACAGCGTCGACAAGGTAAAAATGAATCTTTCAACTCCTTCTTAACAAACCTCCGCCTGCTCGCGCTGTCCTGCAACTTTGGTAATATTGCTGACCCATGATCAGAGACCAAATCGTTTTTGGAGTTCACTCTGATCCTCTGAGAGAGCAGCTCCTGAAAATCAAGCATATGACCCTGCCAGTCGCGATTGAAACATGCACAGTGCATGAGCACGCCAAAAATCGCTATGCCCAGTACAAATCGGCTGAAAATTAGAAACTTACTTTCCACGAGGCAGAGAGTGTGCAGGCAATCTCCCGGATGCAGCGCCTCAGCATTGATGAAAGCGGCCATTTCACGCACTTTTCCAGGGGCCCCAAGAATGCACGATGCGAACGGAATAACGAAGAGGCTGACACCCGCACTGCGCATGTGCGACGACGCGCGGAGCGTCAGGGCACCGACGTCATGACGTGCTCGAACTACGGCGATGCCCACTTAAAAAAACACTGCCCTGCAAGAGGCACGCGATGTTTAAACTGCGGGAAGCCTGGACACTATGCAGCCTTGTGCAGGTCTGCACCACCAGTCAGGGGCCAGCACTCCCAATTCCGATGACGGCGCGTTCAGAGTGTGCAACAACGATTACAGAATTCTGATCCTGGCAGCACAGCGGATCCAGAGGAAGAATGCCTGGACTCCGCCTACTGTGTGGGCACCATTACCAAATGTGAATATGCCACATCCAACTCATCACAACTTCAATCCATCCTCGTTGTGGATTCTGCGGATGAATGGAGTGCGGTGATGCAGGTCAACCGCTGCTCCATCCAGTTTAAGCTGGACACAGGTGCTTCTGCCAACCTCCTCTCACAGGCAGATTTCAAACGCATCAAGAAGCCCCCCAGGATCCTTCCAGCAGCCTGCAGGCTCCTGGACTACAACAGAAATGCCACCACGGCACTGGGATCCTGCCATCTACTCCGGAGCACCCATGTACGGTTATGGTTTGAAATTGTCAAGCCAGACAGGGCATCCCTATTTGGCGCGCAGGCCTGCAAGCAGCTGAACCTCGTGCAGCGGGTTTACACAACGACATCCTCCAATGTGGATCTTCAGGCCGGCATTGATGACATCCTCGCTCAGTATCCGGATGTGTTCGACGGAATGGGCACGCTGCCATATCGATATAAGATTCTGCTACGACCTGATGCTAAGCCAGTGGTCCACGCACCACGCCGGGTCCCGGCTCCGCTGAGGGAGCGCCTGAAGGTACAGCTCAAGGATCTTCAGCAACAGGGCATCATTTCCAAGGTAACCGAACCGACTGACTGGGTCAGCTCGATGGTATGTGTCAGAAAACCTTCGGGAAACCTGCGCATTGATCCCAATGATCTCAATAAGAATATAATGCGTGAACACTACCCCATCCCGAAGCGGGAGGAACTCACCAGTGAGACGGCACACACATGTTTTTTCACCAAGTTAGATGCGTCACATGGATTTTGGCAAATCCAGCTGGATGAGTCCAGCAGAAGGCTCTGCACCATCAACACACCGTTTGGCAGATACTGCTAGAATCATAAGAACATAAGAACTAGGAGCAGGAGTAGGCCAACTGGCCCCTCGAGCCTGCTCCGCCATTTAATGAGATCATGGCTGATCTTTGTGGACTCAGCTCCACTCTCCGGCCCGTACACCATATCCCCGAATCACTTTATTCATTAGAAAGGCATCTATCTTTTTCTTAAAAACGTTTAAAGAAGGAGCCTCAACTGCTTCACTGGGCAAGGAATTCCAGAGATTCACAACCCTTTGGGTGAAGAAGTTCCTCCTACACTCCGTCCTAAATCTACCTCCCCTTATTTTGAGGCTATGCCCCCTAGTTCTGCTTTCCCCGACCAGTGGAAACAACCTGCCCGCATCTATCCTATCTATTCCCTTCATAATTTTATATGTTTCAATAAGATCCCCCCGCATCCTTCTAAACTCCAATGAGTACAGTCCCAGTCTACTCAACCTCTCGTCATAATCTAATCCCCTCAACGCTGGGATCAACCTAGTGAATCTCCTCTGCACTCCCTCCAGTGCCAATATGTCCTTTCTCAGGTAAGGAGACCAAAACTGAACACAATACTCCAGATGCGGCCTCACCAACACCCTATACAATTGCAGCATAACCTCACTAGTCTTGAACTCCATCCCTCTAGCAATGAAAGACAAAGCTCGATTAGCCTTCTTAATAACCTGTTGCACCTGCACACCAACTTTTTGCGACTCGTGCACCAGCACACTCAGGTCCCTCTGCACAGCAGCATGTTTTAACATCTTACCGTTTAAATAATAATCCATTCTGCTGTTATTCCTCCCAAAATGGATAGCCTCACACTTGGCAACATTGAATTCCATCTGCCAGACCCTAGCCCATTCACCTAACCTAGCCAAATCCTTCTGCAGACTTCCGGTATCCTCTGCCCTTTTTGCTTTACCACTCATCTTAGTGTCGTCTGCAAACTTTGACACATTGCACTTGGTCCCCAACTCCAAATCGTCTATGTAAATTGTAAACAACTGCGGGCCCAACACTGATCCTTGAGGGACCCCACTAGTTACAGGTTGCCAACCAGAGAAACACCCATTTCTCCCCACTCTCTGCTTTCTGTTAGTTATGATGTGGAGATGCCGGCGTTGGACTGGGGTGAGCACAGTCCTCACCTGGGGTAAGACTTCGTACTGTTCTGTTAGTTAACCAATCCTCTACCCATGCTACCACTTTACCCTCAATGCCATGCATCTTTAGTTTATGCAGCAACCTTTTGTGTGGCACCTTGTCAAAAGCTTTCTGGAAATCCAGATATACAACATCCATTGGCTCCCCATTATCTACTGCACTGGTAACGTCCTCAAAAAATTCTACCAAATTAGTCAGACACGACCTACCCTTTGTGAACCCATGCTGCGTCTGCCCAATGGGGCAATTTCCCTCCAGGTGCCCCGCTATTTCCTCCTTAATGATAGATTCCAGCATTTTCCCTACAACCGAAGACAATTACCCGCTTTCTGCTGACCTCCTTTTTTAAACAGTGGTGTCACGTTTGCGACTTTCCAATCCTCTGGGACCACCCCAGAGTCTAGTGAATTTTGATAAATTATCACTAGTGCGTTTACAATTTCCCTAGCCATCTCTTTTAACACTCTGGGATGCATCCCATCAGGGCCAGGAGACTTGTCTACCTTTAGCCCCATTAGCTTGCCCAATGCTGCCTCCTTAGTGATTACAATCATCTCAAGGTCCTCACCTATCATATCCTTATTTCCATCAGTCACTGGCATGTTATTTGTGTCCTCCACAGTGAAGACTGACCCAAAAAACCTGTTCAGCTCCTCAGCCATTTCCCCTTCTCTTATTATTAAATCTCCCTTCTCATCTTCCAAAGGACCAATATTTACCTTAGCCACTCTTTTTTGTCTTATATATTTGTAGAAGCTTTTACTATCTGCTTTTATGTTCTGAGCCAGTTTACTTTCATAGTCTACCTTACTCTTCTTTATGGCTTTTTTAGTAGCTTTCTGTTGTCCCCTAAAGACTTCCCAGTCCTCTAGTCTCCCACTAATTTCTGCCACTTTGTATGTTTTTTCCTTCAATTTGATACTCTCCCTCACCTCCTTAGATATCCACGGTCGATTTTTCCCCTTTCTACCGCCTTTCTTTTTTGTCGGTATGAATCTTTTCTGAACACTGTGAAAGATCGCTCGGAAGGTTCTCCACTGTTCCTCAACTGCTTCACCATGAAGTCTTTGCTCCCAGTCTACCTTAGCTAGTTCTTCTCTCATCCCATTGTAATCGCCTTTGTTTAAGCACAAAACACTAGTGTTTGATTTTACCTTTGTCATCCTCCAACTGTATTTTAAATTCCACCATATTGTGGTCGCTCCTTCCAAGAGGATCCCGAACTATGAGATCATTAATCAATCCTGCCTCATTACACAGGACCAGATCTAGGACCGCTTGTTCCCTTGTAGGTTCCATTACATACTGTTCCAGGAAATTATCCCGGGCACATTCTATAAACTCCTCCTCAAGGCTGCCTTTACCAACCTGGTTAAACCAATCGATATGCAGATTAAAATCTCCAATGATAACCGCTGTACCATTTCTACATGCATCCGTTATTTCTTTGCTTATTGCCTGCCCTACCATCCTGTTACTATTTGGTGGCCTATAGACTACTCCTATCAGTAACCTTTTTGCCTTACTATTCCTGATTTCCACCCAAATTGATTCAACCTTGTCCTCCATAGTACCAATATCATCCCTTACTACTGCCCGGATGCCATCCTTAAACAACAAAGCTACACCACCGCCCTTACCATCCATTCTATCCTTTCGTATAGTCTGATACCCTTGGATATTTAACTCCCAGTCGTGACCATCTTTTAACCATGTTTCAGTAATGGCCATTAAATCATAGTCATTCACGATGATTTGCGCCATCAACTCATTTACCTTATTTCGTATACTACGAGCATTCAGGTAAAGTACACTTATGCTGTTTTTTATGTCTTTGTTATGAATCCTAACACCTTGATCAGTAACTTTTCGCAATTTATTTTTCCTCTTACCCTTTCTCCTAATTTTCCTTGTCTTTGAACCCATATCTCTACATAATAACCTGTCACATAACCTGCTGCCTTGATCTCCATTAACCATCATACTGTCCATAGCTTTACACTTCCCTTCCCCCCAACTTGCTAGTTTAAAGTCCTTGTGACCAACCTATTTATCCTATTCGCTAGAACACTGGTCCCAGAATGGTTCAGGTGAAGACCGTCCCAACGGTACAGGTCCCTCCTGCCCCAGTACTGATGCCAATGCCCCATGAAATGGAATCCCTCTTTCTCGCACCACTCCTTTAGCCACGTGTTAACTTCTCTAATTTTCTCAACCCTATGCCAATTGGCACGTGGCTCGTGTAGTAATCCAGAGATTATAACCCTGGAGGACCTGCTCTTTAATTTAGTCCCTAGTGTTTGATAATCCCCAAACAGGTCCTCTTTCCTAGTCTTACCTATGTTGTTAGTCCCAACGTGGACCACAACAACTGGATCCTCCCCCTCCCTCTCCAAAATCCTTTCAAGCCGATCAGAGATGTCCCTCACCCTGGCACCGGGCAGGCAACATACCATGCGGGACTCTCGATCTGGCTTACAAAGGATGCCACACAGGGAGCAAGTACCTCATACATGTTGGACAAGGTCAAGGGCTGAGGCTCCTCAACTCCTAAACTCAGGATCCCCCTACCTGCCTCCCTTGCAGTCACACCACTCTGTCCCTGACCACTGACCGAATTAACAGTACTTATTCTACCGGGTGTGACTGCCTCCTGAAACAAAGCGTCCAGGTAATTTTCCCCCTCCCTGATGTGCTGCAGTGTGTGCAGCTCAGTCTCCAGCTCATCAATTCTGAGCCGAAATTCCTCGAGCAGCCAACACTTGCTGCAGATGTGGTCACTGACGGTCTCAATGGAATCCACCAGTTCCATCATCACACAGCAACAGCACATCACCTGTCCAGCCATATTCAACTAGTTAATTAATTTAAATATATTTTTTTAAATTGTCTTTTTAGAACCTCAAGGATAAACCCGAACACCAACAAAAACACAGCCACTCACCCGAACTCAGTCACTCACCTAAACTCAGATGCACTCTGTTCCAATCAGCACTCCGTGTCTAAAGGCACTCCTGCCGCACTATTTGTGCACTCACCTCTCCCAGCACTGTCCCGGCTCTCTCCTCACGCGCTTTTTAAATCTCCCGGCTCTCTCCTCCGGTGCTGTTTTCGCTGTCCCGGCTCTCTCTGCTCCCGCGCTGTTTTCGCTGTCCCGGCTCTCTCCTTCCGCGCTTTTTAAATCTCCCGGCTCTCTCCTCCGGCGCTGTTTTCACTGTCCCGGCTCTCTCTGCTCCCACGCTGTTTTCGCTGTCCCGGCTCTCTCCTCCCGTGCTTTTTTAATCTCCCGGCTCTCTCCTCCGGCGCTGTTTTCACTGTCCCGGCTCTCTCTGCTCCCGCACTGTTTTCGCTGTCCCGGCTCTCTCGTCCCGCACTTTTTAAATCTCCCGGCTCTCTCCTCCGGCGCTGTTTTCGCTGTCCCGGCTCTCTCTGCTCCCGCGCTGTTTTCGCTGTCCCGGCTCTCTCTGCTCCCGCGCTGTTTTCGCATGCCATTTGACATTGTCTCGGCATTGGAGATCTTCCATCGCATCATGGAGCAGATGATGGAGGGCATTGAAGGGGTTCGTGTGTACGTGGACGACATCATCATATGATCCACGACCCCTGAAGAGCATGTTTCCCGTCTCCAGCAGGTATTCCACCGTGTCCATGCCAATGGTCTGAAGCTGAACAGGTCCAAATGTTGCTTTGGCATGTCGACACTCAAGTTCCTAGGTGACCAGATCTCTCAGCAGGGTGTGCTCCCGGACACAGACAAGGTCAAGGCCATCGAAGCCATGAAGGTCCCTGAAGACAAGAAGGTGGTGTTGCGCTTCGTGGGCATGGTCAATTTTCTGGGCAGGTTCATCCCAAACCTGGCCTCCTACACCACGGCCCTACGAAACCTGGTGAAAAAGTCCACTGACTTTGAGTGGAAGGTAGCCCATCAGGCAGTGGTTGGAGCTGAAAGCCAAGCTCACCACTGCACCCATCTTGGCATTTTTCGACCCAGACAGGGAGACGAAGATCTCGACAGATGCGAGCCAGGATGGCATCGGTGCGGTGCTGCTTCAACACGATGACACTTCATCCTGCGCACCGGTAGTCTACGCATCGAGGGCCATGACGCCCACCGAAACAAGGTATGCGCAAATTGAGAAGGAATACCTGGGTCTCCTCACTGGCATTCTCAAGTTTCACGACTATGTCTACGGCCTGCCGACATTCACTGTCGAGACGGATCACAGGCCTCTGGTCCACATTATCCACAAGGACCTGAACGACATGATGCCTCGGTTGCAGCGCATCCTCCTCAAACTCAGAAGGTACGACTTTGACTTAGTGTACACGCCTGGCAAGGAGCTCATCATCGCTGATGCATTGTCCCGCTCCATCACATTGCCTAGTGAACAGCTGGAAATCATCAGGCAGATTGAATCACAGGTGCAGCTGTGTGCTAGCACCCTACCGGCGTCTGATGAGAAGGTGGTTCATATCCACGAGGAGACAGCCAAAGATCCCCTCTTGCAGCGTGTCATGCAACACCTCGCCAATGGCTGGCAGAAAGGGCAGTGCCCTCAATTTTACAATGTAAAGGACGACCTGGCGGTGATTGATGGTATCCTCCTCAAGCTGGACCGGATTGTCATTCCATTCAGTCTCCAGAGCTTGGTGCTCCGCCAAATCCATGAGGGACACCTGGGTGTCGAGAAGTGCAGACGCAGAGCAAGGCAGGCTGTCTACTGGCCCGGGATCAGCCAGGACATCTCGAACATGGTCCTCAACTGTGCGACCTGTCAACGCCTCCAGCCAGCGCAGAGCAAGGAGACGCTCCAGCAGCATGAAATCGAGACCGCCCCGTGGTCCAAGGTTGGCATCGGCCTCTTTCGTGCGAATGGTTGTGACTACGTGTTGATTATTGACAATTTCTCCAATTACCCTGAAGTCGTGAAGCTCTCAGACCTCACATCTCGGACTGTCATCAAGGCCTGTAAGGAGACATTCTCCAGGCATGGTATCCCACTCACTGTCATGAGTGACAATGGCCAGGGCTTCAACAGCCACGAGTGGTCTATGTTTGCCAAGTCAAACCATTTCAAACATGTCACTTTCAGCCCACACTATCCGCAGTCCAATGGAAGGTAGAAAAAGGGGTGCACATTGTCAAACAGCTCATCTGCAAGGCTTCTGCTTCTGACATCAACCTCGCGCTGCTTGCTTACAGGGCGGCCCCACTGTCCACTGGCATGTCGCCGGCTCAGCTCCTGATGAACAGGGACCTGCGGACGACTCTTCCAGCCATACACGTGCCCAACCTGGATCACCTCCCGGTGCTGCAGAAGGTGCAGCAGCTCCGAAACCAGCAGAAGCAGGGCTATGATGCTCAAGCCACCAATTTGCCCGTGTTATCCCCGGCAGACACCGTCAGGATCAAGATACCGGATGGTGGCTGGTCTGCTCCAGCTGTCATTGTTCGACAGGCTGCGCCCCGCTCGTATGTTGTACGTATGGCTGATGGTTCTGTTGTGCGATAAACAGACGGGCACTGCGCAAAGTTGCCTGCCCGCAACCGCTTTCTTCTCCGTTTCCGTCCGTTGTTTTGCCACCTCCCGATACCTCGAACTACGAGGCCACCAGTTAGGCTTCCATCCCGCCTGTCAAGGCGCCGTCGTCCCCACCACCACCTCTCCGGCGGTCGACAAGGATCAGACGCAAGCCCCAAAGACTGGACTTATGAACATTAGTTTTGTTTGCTATTTTCTGTTTTCTCACAGTCGACAGCTGTCTTCACATGTAAATACGTTCACATATGCCACCGCTTGTAAATATGTGAATATATGCCACCAAATGTAAGTGGGGCAGCACGGTAGCATTGTGGATAGCACAATTGCTGCACAGCTACAGGGTCCCAGGTTCGATTCCGGCTTGGGTCTCTATCTGTGCGGAGTCTGCACATTCTCCCCGTGTCTGCGTGGGTTTCCTCCGGGTGCTCCGGTTTCCTCCCACTGTCCAAAGATGTGCAGGTTAGGTGGATTGGCCATGATAAATTGCCCTTAGTGTCCAAAATTGCCCTTTGTGTTGGGCGGGGTTACTGGGTTATGGGGATAAGGTGGAGGTGTTGACCTTGGATAGGGTGCTCTTTCCAAGAGCCGGTGCAGACTTGATGGGCCGAATGACCTCCTTCTGCGCTGTAAATTCTATGATAATCTACGTTCCCATATGCCAATAAAACATTTTTTTTTAAGTTGAGATGTCATGATATGCAGACATGTAGATAATGATATACAGACAGGCACAGGCAGGCAGCTATTGAACACAGAGAACAGGACATGACCAATGAGCAGGCAGGACACTCAGGGGTGGTATCTCACTATAAAAGACACGAGGCACTCACACTCCGCCTCTTTCCACTGATGACAATCTACAGAGTGAGTCAGGGTGTATGCACAGTATCACACCTCCAGCACATGGCTAAGAGCTAGTCTGGTTCAGTCAGACAAAGTAACCACACTTAGGTTAGCAGAGAGTCGAACTCATAGAGAACTGTGCTAACTGTGTTTTTGGTTCAATAAATCAGATTGGCCTAACACCAAGGTCTGGAGTATCTTTTGGTTAAATCTGCATCCAGTTGCAGCCTGTGTTATCCCAGAGTACATAACAAGACAAACTTGATTAACCTTTTCCACCTCTTCGATATGAGGCTGATTAGCCAGTCCTGGTTAAAAGCAATGAAATAAATTCAGAAATAATGATCAGAAAATAAGTTTGGTAAGGCTAAAGTGAAACTCACATGTCAAGAGGTTGTTGGTAACTGAAGTTCACAAGAGGATTGTTTCTAGTTGGGTGCTGTATTCTATGTGAGTTGTTTGTTTATTGAATCATGTTGTCGATTTTGTGAAACATAAATGGCCTTTCAAATTGGAAAGACCAGGAACTGGGATTTTTTGAAAACCATAACAATCTTTTATTCTTTTTAATCGGCAGTAAAATGGTAAAAGTGGCAATGTGGCTGTCCGTAACTTTTTAATTGTCCATTTCGTTTTTCAGTCTTATTATCTTCATTTTATTGTTCATTATCAAATTCAGTAGATAAGGAATAGGAGGCCTTGTGACGCAGTGGGTAGTGTCCTTGTCCTGGAGGAGCTCCAGGTTCAAGTCCCTCCACAGGACTTGAGGATCAAGGAAGGTGCGTTCATAATGTGGCCAAACAGATTGAGTATCAACTCATAAGTCCTTCCAACACACGCCAATGACAGGCAGTCAGAGCAGGGGAGACTCCTGGTCAGCCATGTTATAGAAAGAGCATTGGAGCCTGTACCACCACCATTCAGTAAAAGTTGCCACTGATACAGTTGCCTGGTCAGCTCTTAACAGTGGCTAAGAGACTGGACCAGGACCTTAACATTTTTAAGTTTTAATGTGGCGCTCCAGGAATGATAATATAAGAAACAGAGCGTGGTTATTTTATGAGCAAACTTTATTAAAACAAAGAAAAAACAATATTTAATCTTTTAAACTTCAACCCTAACACTAACAGATTACATGTAGTTTCTTAACCTTAACATACTGTCCCAGTAAATAACACTTTAACAGAACATTTAAACAGGAAGACAAAGGCAATACTTGCATTTACAAAGCAATTTTTCTTCTGTTAGGGCCATTTTCCAAAACCTGCCTCTGTGGCAGCTTTCATGACATCTCTCAGTCGATTTCCAAAGCCTTCTCCTGTACCTGTTCAAAACAAGATTGTATTTCTTTCTCTCTCTAAGCTCTGCCCAGCCTCTCAAACAAAGGTTCTCTGGGTTTCCATACTGACTTGAACCTATCAGCGCTATCTTGGTTGTTTGATTGCTCACTCCCGTTTGTACAAAATAACAAAGCTGTGCTTTTGATATTCAACTAAACTCCCATTGACGGACAAAGAGGCCATCAGACTCTATAATGGGCCAATAGCTGGTCAGATAGGAGTGTCCTGAAGGACAATGGATCTGGGGCAATCTGCGTATTTCCACTAACGAGTTTAAGTCTGAATGGGCGACACGGTAGCACAGTGGTTAGCACTGCTGCCTCATAACGCCAGGGGCCTGGGTTCGATCCGGTCTCGGATGACTGTGTGTGGAGTTTGCATGTTCTCCCCATGTCTGTGCGGGTTTGCTCTGGGTGCTCGGGTTTCCTCCCACAGTCCAAAGATGTCAGGTTAGCAGGTTAGGTGCATTGGTCATGCTAAATTGCCTCTTAGTGTCCAAAGGTTAGATGGGGTAATGAGGTTCCGGGTGTAGGTCGAAGGACCGGACCTGGGTAGAGTGCTCTTGCAGAGGGTTGGTGCAGGCTCAATGGGCTGAACGGTCTCCTTCTGTAGGAACTGTAAGGATTCAGTGAGTGGTTAGGGTCTGGGATGCTGCACCTGGGAGATGAATGGAGACCAATTCAAATGTTTTCAAGAGGGAATTAATGAGCAGCTGAAGGGCTCACAGGAAGAGCGAGGGAGTGGGACTATCTCTTTTGGTCGCAAAGAGAACTGGCACTGATAAGACAGGCCAGGTGGCCTTCTTTCGTGCTGTAACCATTCTTTATTTCCATGATTCAATGAAATGCCCAATATAAATGCAAATACTCTCTCTTCAACAGCCAAGGCAACTTAAGCAGCTGAAACACAATTAACAGAAAGTAGGTCTTCATAGAATAAGTGCACTGTTTCTGTAGAATGTATGCAAAAGAAATGTTGCCTGTCACATTAGTTGTCACATTATCAAAAAGTAAAACCACTACACCATATGGGTAATAATGCAAACACAATTCACTGGAGCCCTCTTTGGATAATTATGCAGGACCCAACTCTGTTATTATAATGAAACTTCGATTCCTCTGTCAAATAACTCAGTTCTTTTTGAGCTAAAGATTATTTGTTGTGCTTTCGTGGTACAGTTTCGTTTGTGTCGCTTTTGAAGGAGGCTTCATTTTGTTTGCAGTCCTTTGAAGGTAGCAATGCGAAATGTTCCTTCCATTGTTCATCTCATTTCCATTACTGTTCATGATCTATATTTAATTGACACAAGTGTGCCTGAAATAATTATGCAGGATTGTGGATGAAGCTCCTCGAAGCAGTGTGAATAAAAACATGATAATTGAATAATGGAACCTCAGTCAAATTCAAGTTAGAATTCATATTTGTAATTACTTTTCAGGATCATTAAGTAACAAATAACTTCAGGAAAATTGCAACATGGAATCATAAATATAGTGGCAGCTTCTATTTCATAAAGATTCAAACTAAAAGCATTTAAAGTTCTTCCACAATCATTTTCAGAAAAAAAATAATCAGACATTGTTATACATAATATGACAACTCAATATAAATGTCTGCTGTTATCTAATTCTCATACCTGTTGAAAACTCTTCATTATTCTGTATTTAGTTGGAAATTTGCAATTGCTTGAAACTGTTAAAAGTTATTTGCCATATTTCTTCTGCTTACATTATGAAGAGTCATATCATCCACAGATCTTTTTTCTCATGTCCTTTCATGGGATGTGGGTGTTGCTGGCTGGACCTGTGTTTTATTGTCCTCCCCTGAGGATATTTAAGATTCAACCACATTGCTGTGGATCTAGAGTCACATGTAGGCCAGGCCAGATGAGGAGGACACATTTCCTCCCCTAAAGGACATTAGTAAACCAGATGGGTTTTTACGACAATCATTTCATGGTCATTATTAGACTTTTAATTCCAAATGTCACAGGATTTGAACCTGAATCCCTGAAGATTATCCTGGTCTCTGGATTACTAGTCCAGTCACAATACCACTATGCCACCATCTTCCCCAGATCTCACGTGTATATGGTCACACCCTTCATGGGGGGTTATTTTCATAGTGGCATCTGTGAGGAAGTCGCTGTGCTTTGTCTGTCTAATGATGGCTCAAACTAACAATTCTATGTTGTCAAACAGTCAAGTTGTGGCTTAAGAGCTGGGATTGCAGTTAAGGATTTTCCAAGAGATGAGGTCTGGGGACATCCCTGTGGCAGTCTCACTGATTCAGTAATCTAGAAGGCTGCGACAGCTAGCCAGATTGGTTTCTGAGCAGGACTGGTGGTGCGAATGCTCACTGGGAGCTTCCCATTCCAATCCAAATAACCTGAAGGATGCCATCCTGGAAAGGGTGGGCCAAACGGCAGGAGATTGGCCAGTGCCGTACAATGGTGAACTATGGATTTAGCTGGTTAATCTCCAGCCTGGAAACCCCCCCTAATAAAGCCACAGCTAGACCCCCTGGGTTTGGTAATTGAATGTGTCGCCTAGAAAAGGTGAGCATGTACTGCAAAGTCTTCAAAGAGGAACTCTTTGTATTTCTGTGTATTTCTGATTACTTCAATTTGGAGGCACTGTCGGAAGAAATGCAGGGTGAAAACTGAATGACAGTATTTATATATAATTCAATATGTAAACCATTAGGCAAATTAATTAAGAAGTTTATAAGCTGATTTAAAATCTATGATTTAAAAATCCAAGAGGAATTAACAACCGTGTCAGCAATGCCTGCCCAAGACTCACTGAACTTTGAACCCCAAATTTTAATCATGGTCGCGATTTAACAGAAAGATTTCTATGTGTCATCTTGGGTGCGATTGGCAGGGTGTTTCTCGTGGCCCCTATTGTATGGCACTCATGCCGGAAATGAGTCCCCCACTAGCTTCTCGCCATTACTGGCTGTCGCACTGTCTGATTCGCCCCTTCCCCCCTCACAGAGTATTCACTGGCGGCTGGCAAGGAGATCTACAAAAGCGTGAACCTTGGGTCTTCGCCTCCAAAGGGGATATCGGAGGTGAGCGCTCAGGCAGCCATTATTCACTGCTCAGCGTATATCTGAGAGGCCATGGGGATGTGCAGATATGTTCAACTCGGCCAGGGTTGGGGTTCAGTCAGTCAATCTTGGGGGAGGTGTCACTAGCAGGCGTTACCTTCCATTTTCTTTGGGGAAGCACATCTGAACTGTGAGCATTGGATTCAACAATTATAGAGGGGGGTCCTTTTAAATATTAGCTAAGATATACTGGAAAATAAAATGATTATTGAAAATTATTGAATTTGTAGAAATATGAGTAAGTTATAAAATTGGCTAATCTTTTGAATACTGTCCATGACTGTCTCAAATATTACAAATAATGTACTGCAAGTACTCTTACTGAAAGTAAGAGATGTGAGGGTACATTCAACGAGTTTGAAACAACTTCGCAACTGAGACCAGACATGACGTAGGGAGTTTGAACATGGGACAAGAGTCGTGGGAAAGATAATTAATTTGGAGTAGTTGATTAATGTCTAATTAACCAATCGCCTGTTAAGTGACTGACACTTTCCGGAACGAATCAATGAGGTCTCAGCTGAGAATTAGAACCAATGAAACTAAGTAAGGGGCTAAACCCAGATAAGGATTCCCTTAAGAATGTGATCCATTTGACTGATTAGAGAGAGGAATTTTAGCCGTTGGAAAATCCTTGAAGCATTCGTAAAAATTTCTTTTCAGGCGTTTTGTTGAAATTTGGAATCTGGAGTCACTTTTATCTTGAAGTTTTTGATTACACTCGTTGGTGTCTCAAGGACATTTCAAGGCATGAAGAAAAAAATCTTTCGATTTGATTTTTGTGTGAATGTACCAAAATGAATTCTTAAAGAAATAAACATTGCTTGCATATTCATTCAACCGGACTGAGACCTTATTTATAAGCGAGAGATAAGGGGAATTTTACTGGCGAGCTAGCCAGGAGAAGACAAAGGAAAAGATACCGAATACCTTTCCAGAGTACCGGATATGGAAGAGCAGAGGTGAGGTAAGATATCTGCAAATCTGTGACCATGTAGAAATCTGGTGACTTCTTAAGTTTTCTTTGAAAAATGGAAAACTCTGGTGACACACAGGATCCAACAGAGATCATATTTCAGACAGCGAAAATTTATATGGAACAATGCCTTGATTTGCCTAAGGTCAGCAACAACATTGAACTGTGAATTCTAAAGATACGTGATGCGAAGGGACAATGGTCCCCTGATGATATTTGAACGGCTTGGAAACACATAAATAAAAGGAAAGATAAAGAGCGAATGAAATGAGTGTTTGATTATAATGAGTCAGATTCGGAGAAGGAATGAGAACATTCAGAGTACGATTATGACCGTGAGAATAAAAAACAGAAAGAGCAGATGCGAGCAATTTGTGAAGAATTAAAAAACATCGACCAAGGATTGAGAATTTGGAGATATTAGAAGAAGAAAATGCAAGATTTAAAAGTAAGATAGATGGTCTAAACTTAGTGAAAAATGGGTTACGATATGAAAAAAATTAACTATTGGTGGAAAATGCTGATTCAAACTAGAGATTGCAAACCTCTTGCATACGATCCGAGAATTACAAAATAGAAGATCAGTAGAATGTTTGAATGGAAGAGAACATCTTTGTAATAAATCTCACACACCCACAAATTAACAGTATGTCACTTGCACAGACGCCACTCTCCTATATGCCAGTGAAATAACTGGGACCGCCCCTGATTTAAGATATGTTTTCCCAGGAAAGAAAAAAAATCAGGCATGTCCACAAATCCCTTTTTAATGGAATCATCGGAGTCCAATGATTCTGAAGCAGAAATCAAGAGGGAAATGCTTGAGAGACACAAAAGATCCAAAAAACAGAAGATGTTCGGCTAGCTCCCTTAAAGTCAAAGTGGTATAAAACTGGGACAGTAGAAGTAGTCACTGAAGGAGGAGACAGCAGGATAACTCGAGCCCAATATAATCAACGTATAGTCCATAAACCTGCTGACCCAGATAGGATTGACCGCTGGTCGAAAGAACAAAGATGGCAACATGGGAGGGGCTCGAGAGATTGAGACAGATTTACAATCTTCATCCATTAGATGGAGTTGAAGTTCTGACTGTAATAACCCCCAAACGAGAAAGTGACCAACTTTTTCGAGAAGTCAAAACAGTATTAGGGGATGAAGAACAATTAGTGCATGGTGGATGGCTGGTAATCAGACAGTGGTTATTAAGATATAATCCACCGAGAACTGATTGGACTAAAATTACTGATTGTCGACAAAAGAAATCTGAGGATTGCTCCAAATATGAACAGAGATATATGATAGTGTGGGCGGCACACTCAGGAATGGAGTTGCCAGGGGGAATGGAGTCGTGGGATGACAGTACTTTTGAACCGTTAAAGTCTGCGTCCCTTGCTGGTTTAAAAATAGATGTGCCCAATGCATTAACACTAGTGTTTCCTGATTGGGATCAAGGGGTAACAATGTATACGGCTTGGATTTTCCTTGCTCTCTGTTCCTGTAGATGCCAAGTTTGTTATCGTTTCCCGTGCCCTCCTTCCAGCTATCATTCCCCTGTCTCCCCCACCCCCCCCCCCATCTATCTGCTTCTCCTCTATTGTTCTATTGTTCCCTCTCTCTTCACTCTTTCCCCCCCCTTCCCCCCCTTCTGCCCCCTTCCCCCCTACCCCCTCCTGTGGTTCGCCTTTGTTTCCTCTTAGGTTTAGCTGTCCCCCCACCATTCCCCGGTCTATCTCTCCCTCTCATGCCTTGGCTACCTTCCCCTGATTCTTGGCTACCTGGCTATTCTTCCTCTTGTTTGTTGGCCACAAACAGGTCCCGGAACAATTGGGTGAGTGGCTCCCACGTTCTGTGGAAGCCGTCGTCTGACCCTCGAATGGCGAATTTGATTTTCTCCATTTGGAAAGATTCTGAGAGGTCGGACAGCCAGTCTGCAGCTTTGGGTGGTGCTGCTGACCGCAGGAACAGAGAGCAAGGAAAATCTAGGCGAAAGATGGGACAAACGGCTGAAGCGGAGGTGAGCGCGAGACGACAACGGCAGCGAAATCCGTCCGGGAGAAGCAAGTGACCATCACAACACCAGACCCATTCGCGTATTGCCCACTGTAATTGTTTCTCCGGCACCCAAATGTATATCTACCTGCCCAGTTCCCCCCCCGCCCCCCCTAACCCCCGCCACACAAACAGATGCCTACTTAAGTGTTGTAAATAATATTGCCAATTGTACAGAGTTGCAGCTGTTGAGCTGATGCATACCTTGGAGTCCCGTCGACGTGATGACCGTTCACGTCAACGTAAATCAAACCTCCTTTTCATCGGCGTGACCCTGTGCTCCAGGCTCACGCCGACCAGCGTGGAGGTGAGTGACGGCCTGGGGGGTTGGCTCTGGGCAGGCGATGGCGTGGCCGCAGTCTGAATGTGTGGGGAGAGGTGTGTCTAGGGTTGTGTGTGTGCGGCGGGGCGGGGGGTGGTTAGAGTGGGATGGGCTCCGGCGGAGTGCCGGGAGGGGGGTCCGTGCCGGGGAGGGGGATGGGGAGGGGTCCGTGCCGGGGAGGGGGATGGGGGGTCCGTGCCGGGGAGGGGGATGGGGGGGGTCCGTGCCGGGGGAGGGGGATGGGGGGGGGTCCGTGCCGGGGAGGGGGATGGGGGGTCCGTGCCATGGAGGGGGATGGGGGGGTCCGTGCCGGGGAGGGAGATGGGGGGGTCTGTGCCGGGGAGGGGATGGGGGGTCCGTGCCGGGGAGGGGGGTGGGGGGGGGGGGATGGGGGGGGTCCGTGCCGGGGAGGGGGATGGGGGGGTCCGTGCCGGGGAGGGGGATGGGGGGTCCGTGCCGGGGAGGGGGATGGGGGGTCCGTGCCGGGGAGGGGGATGGGGGGGGTCCGTGCCGGGGAGGGGGATGGGGGGGATGGGGGGTCCGTGCCGGGGAGGGGGATGGGGGGTCCGTGCCAGGGAGGGGGATGGGGGGTCCGTGCCGGGGAGGGGGATGGGGGGGTCCGTGCAGGGGAGGGGGATGGGGGGTCCGTGCCGGGGAGGGAATGGGGGGGTCCGTGCCGGGGAGGGGGATGGGGGGTCCGTGCCAGGGAGGGGGATAGGGGGGTCCGTGCCGGGGAGGGTGGGTGCGAGGGCAAGTGAGTTGGTCCACCTGGCCAGGTGCCAGCCTCCAACAGTTGGACCCATGCGGTCCATGCCACCTGGCTGGGGGAAGGAGGGGATATGGCAATGATGACATGTCGTCGTTCCCCCCCCCGCCCACCAGGTCGTCATGTTTTTCCGATCATCCAGCGACGTTGGCCGCCGTGGCGGGAGCCGCTAATGTCCATGTTGCCCTGGATGAGGAGGAGGAGGAGGAGCGTGCCAGAGAGGCGGCGCAGGCTGCCGCAGAGGGGCAGGCGGCAGCCGCCCAGGCTGGAGGGACAGCTGACCGACAGGATGAGGAGGGGAGGAGGACGTTGCGGCCCCACGGCAACGGAGGCACCCGAGGGCGCACCGTGTGTACCGGCCCCGGCAATCATACCAGGACCTCACGGACCGGGAATGCAGGAGGAGACTCCGGATGAGGCGGGAAACCGTGGCACACATCTGCCACCTGCTGGCACACCTGTCACCGCGTGGCACTGGCGGGGGACACCCTCTCCCCGTGTCCGTCAAGGTTACGGTGGCCCTGAACTTTTATGCAACGGGGTCATTCCTGGCACCGTGTGGGGACCTGTCCGGCATATCGCAGACATCGATGGTGGCAGCACGGTAGCCTTGTGGATAGCACAATTGCTTCACAGTTCCAGGGTCCCAGGTTCGATTCCCCGCTGGTCACTGTCTGTGCGGAGTCTACACATCCTCCCCGTGTGTGCGTGGTTTCCTCCGGGTGCTCCGGTTTCCTCCCACAGTCCAAAGATGTGCAGGTAGGTGGATTGGCCATGATAAATTGCCCTTAGTGTCCAAAATTGCCCTTAGTGTTGGGTGGGGTTACTGGGTTATGGGGATAGGTTGGAGGTGTTGACCTTGGGTAGGGTGCTCTTTCCAAGAGCCGGTGCAGACTCGATGGGCCGAATGGCCTCCTTCTGCACTGTAAATTCTTTCATAATCTATGACATCGGTGCATCCGGGCAGTAACAGGCGCCCTATATGCCATGGCGCACCGCTACATCCGCTTCCTGTGGACCGGCCAGCCAAGATGCCGGGCCCGTGGGCTTCTCTGCCGTGGCCGGGTTCCCCAGGGTCCAGGCGCAATTGATGGGGATGCACGTCGCCGTGCGGCCACCTGCAGATAACAGGGCCGTGTTCACCAATAGGAAGGTCACCAATAGGAAGGGGACCTATTCGATGAACGTACAGGTGGTCTGCGACCACCGCATGATGATCCTGCAAGTCTGCGCCCGTTACCCAGGCAGTGTACAAGACTCATACGTGTTGTCGCGGTCATCCATCCCCAGCATGTACGAGGGACGCCATCCCCGGCTGAGGGTCTGGTTGCTGGGCGACAGGGGCTACCCATTGCGATCGTGGCTGATGACGCCTATACGGAGGCCACGCAATGAGGCGGAGAACCGCTACAATGATGCCCATGTAGCGACAAGGGGAGTTATAGAGAGGTGCTTTGGCGTGCTGAAGATGCGTTTCAGGTGCCTGGACCTCTCTGGGGGCGCCCTCCAGTATCGGTCAGATAAGGTCGGCCGCATCATTGTGGTGTGCTGCGTCCTGCACAACATAGCCCAGCAGAGGGGCGATGTGCCGCAGGCAGAGGAGGGCGGAGTGGAGGAGCAGCAGGAAGAGGCACAGTCCTCCCCAGATGAGGGGGATGGGGGCAATGGTCAGGGCAGACAGGCTAGACAAAAGCGGATGGCTGTTCCACCGTTACCGGCTGGCCCAGCGGGCACGGGACAGACTGATAGCCGCCCGCTTCACTGACTAGATAGGCGTGGGAATCGGGTAGTATGGCCACAGACCGCACACCATGGCAGCAGCCGACCACCCACACCCCCCACCCATCCACCCACCCAGCACCCTCACCCCCCTCCCCAACCCCACCCACCCCACCTGCATGCACACAACCCCCCCCCCCCACATTGCCGATCCACCTGCGGCACAACGGGCCGGGCTCACACAGTTGCAGGTGGACGCATGTCTATTGCAGGCCATGGAGGATGATGACAACCCGCCCTGCGGTGAGCTCCTGGCTCCACATCGTTGGACTATGTCTGACCCATGGCCACAGTACCAAACATCCACCCGGACCATCGCTGCATGCGGCTGTGACACTGCAGCACACGGTCCCGTCCTCTGCCCGGGGGGATGTTGATGGCGGCCCAGGGGGAAGGGGGCAGACTCACCTGGGGCTGAGGTAAGACCACCCCTCACACACACACTTGCGCTCAACGTACATGACACCCCCGCACGCTTTGGACAGAGCACAAAGGCAGCTTCTGTAGGTGCAACATTGACTTTAATAACCAAACGAGTTCATGCACGTGCCCTAGCCCCTAAAACTCATCTGTGCCCTGCACCCGTGCCAACTTACTCAGTGTCTAATTGTTTGGCCTTACGGGCCCTTTGACTACGTCTACGTGGTTCCCCAGACGGTACAGCAGAACTGGAGGTGGACTCCTGTGATTCCTGCCCTCTGACACTGGACCCCTTTGGCGGCCGTTTCCTGGGGCGTCCTGGCCTAGATGGGCCAGGCTGCGGCCCGGGCGACTGGGATGGCGAGCTGCCAGCCTGTCCTGCCCGATGCCCACCCGATGCACCTGGGACGGAAGGGGGGGAGTCCGAGGTGTCGCGGCGTTCCCGAACCTCCCCTACAGGGGCCCCGGGACGGACCACACCACCTCCTCCTCCCTCGGGGTGCCCGATGGCCCCCAGGCCTCTACATGGGTGGGGGATGCGAACAGACTGGCCATCCGACGCCCCCCCCCCCCCCCCGCCATCTGGCGCTGCCAGTCCTGGAGGCCCGTGCTGGTATCGGCAGGGGTCTGCAGGTTTGCAGCCATGGAGCCCAGGGGCTTGCCAAACCCTGTCTGTGACAGTGCGACGCCGGCTCGCACATGGCCACTGGCGCCGAGGCCCTCGGCGATGGCCTGCTGAGACTGGGCCATGGCCTGCAGAGACTGGGCCATGGCCTTGCAGAGACTGGGCTATGGCCTGCTGAGACTGGGCTATGGTGTTGAGCGCCTCTGCCATCTGGCGCTGGCACTGGCTCATGGCCTCCTGTGAGAGGGCAGCCGTGTCCTGGGCCACAGACGCCGCCTGCACGGAAAGCCCCAGGCCTCGCAAACCGTTCCCCATGTCTGACACCGTCGCACCCATTGCCTCCACCGCGGACGCCACCCGTGCGGTGTCAGCCTGGGTGGCACACATGACCGGCACCACTTCCAGCTCCTGGACGCGGGTGGACTCCTCCACCTGCGACTGCAGCCGCCGCAAGCCGGCCGTCACCCTCTTCGCTCGTCTCCGGGTCGGTGGTTGCATCGGATCTATGTGTGGGTGTGGAAACTCCAGGAACCCGGGATCCATCTGGGCGGCAGATGTTCGCTTGGGCTGGGCTGCCCTCCGACCGCCCGGCCCCTCTGCTGCTCCTACCTCCACCTGCTGTACCGGGACGGCTGTGTTGTGCGCACCAGTGAGTGTACCAGACGCCTCATCACTAAAGTGCCCAACCGAGGTGAGTGTTTCTGTGATGGTGGAGGGTGTTGGTGACAGCAGTGGCGTTGTGTCGTGCTCTTCGTCCCACTCTGAGTCCATGGCACTTTGGGGTGGGGGTTCGTCTCCACCCATCCACTCTGAGTCACTGTCCGGTATTTCGTCTTCCTGGGTAGTGCTGTCCCGGGTAGTGCTGTCCCGGGTAGTGCTGTCCCGGGTAGTGCTGTCCCGGGTAGTGGTGTCCTGGGTAGTGGTGTCCTGGGTAGTGGTGTCCTGGGTAGTGGTGTCCTGGCTCGGATGTGACGGGGGCCTGTGGCTGCCCCCCTCGTCGCTGGGTGGTCGCTCCCGCACGTGACGGGGGTGTCGTTTCCCTGTTGCTCCAGGTCTCTCCGTCTCCCGTGGTGTGCGAGGGGCATCCTGCGGGCGTCGCATGCTGGAGGGTCTGGGTCTCTCTGTCTCCCGTGGCCTCCGAGGGGCATCCTGCGGGCGTCGCATGCTGGAGGGTCCTGGTCTCTCTGTGTCCCGTGGCCTCCGAGGGGCATCCTGCAGGCGTCGCATGCTGGAGTGTCCGGGTCTCTCTGTTTCCCGTGGCCTCCGAGGGGCATCCTGCGGGCGTCGCATGCTGGAGGGTCCTGGTCTCTCTGTCTCCCGTGGCCTCCGAGGGGCATCCTGCGGGCGGTCTGCATCTGCGGGGATGGGTGCCTGGACGTTTGGTCCTGCGATACACAATGAAGCATGCATGGTTAGACATGCAGGCAGTAATCAGGTGATATGGGGGAGGGGGGATATGGGGGAGGGGGGGATATGGGGACGGGCTGTCAGTGGCTCACTTGCTAATACGCCCCCGACCTCTGCATCAGCAACCTCCCGGTCCTCAGGTCCGCCAGCCAGTTCCAGGGCCCTTTCCTCGTGTTCGGTCAGTGGCCTCTCATCAGCGGGGCCTCCTCCAGTCCTCACATGCTCCCTATTGTTGTGTGCGCGCTTCTCCTGTGGCGGGGGGGGTGGTGGCAGGGGTAAAAGGCAACACTGTTAGGCAGGTATATGAATGCACGCCATCGGTTGCGCGTGCATTGCAGAGGTTAAGGTTAGGGCTGGATTCACTTGGGGATATGGGGGAGGGGGAGATATGGGGGAGGGGGGACATGGGGGATATGGGGGAGGGGGGATATGGGGAGTGGATATGGGGGAGGGGGATATGGGGGAGGGGGGGTATGGGGGAGGGGGGATATGGGGGAGGGGTGATATGGGGGATATGGGGGAGGGAGGATATGGGGAGGGGGGGATATGGGGGGTATGGGAATATGGGGAGGGGGGATATGGGGGAGGGGGGATATGGGGGGTAGGGGGATATGGGGAGGGGGGATATGGGGGGGGGGATATGGGGGAGGGGGGTATGGGGGAGGGGGGATATGGGGGTATGGGGATATGGGGAGGGGGGATATGGGGGAGGGGGGATATGGGGAGGGGGGATATGGGGGAGGGGGATATGGGGGAGGGGGATATGGGGGAGGGGGGATATGGGCGAGGGGGGATATGGGGAGGGGGATATGGGGGATATGGGGGAGGGGGGATATGGGGGAGGGGGGATATGGGGAGGGGGGATATGGGGGAGGGGGGATATGGGGAGGGGGGATATGGGGGATATGGGGAGGGGGGATATGGGGGAGGGGGGATATGGGGAGGGGGGATTTGGGGGAGGGGGGATATGGGGAGGGGGATATGGGGGAGGGGGGATATGGGGGAGGGGGGGATATGGGGGAGGGGGGATATGGGGAGGCTCACCCTGCCTGCTCTGACAAGGCCGTTCACCTTCTTGTGGCACTGGGTGCCTGTCTGTGGTGTCAGGGCCACAGCGGTGACGGCCTCTGCCACCTCCCTCCACAGACGCCGGCTGTGGCGTGGGGCAACTCGGCAGCCGTGCCCGGGATACAGGGCGTCCCTCCTCTACTCCACTGCGTCCAGGAGTGCCTCCACATCCCGTGACCCGAACCTCGGTGCTGAGTGGCAGCCAGCCATCCAGTCGGGTGTTCCGGTCGGGTGTTCCGGTCGGGTGGGGGGGAGCAGCGCGGCCTTATGAGCCGTCACGCCGTGCGGCGCGTATGACGCTGCACGGCGTGAACCACGTGCGCAAGCGCGGATCCCGTTACGTCGCTGCTAGCCCATTTCGGGCCGGAGACTTTTGACCCATTTTTCCGGCGTGACACAAGTCGGATTTGCGCCGTTTTTTGCGCCGATAGGCGGACGTTGCGCCGATAACGGAGAATTTCGCCCCTTATCAGTAATTTTATTTTATTTTTTTATTTCTTTGTTATTTTTTTTTGTGGTATGTTTGTGTGTGCCCTTCTCTTCTATATAACAGTAAATATACTTTGTTCAGAAACCCAATAAAAAACATTAATAAAAAAAAACAATGTGTACGGCATTAGTAACTCGATGTGCTCAAATTGATAGAGATTTAGATTCTAAATTCCATGTTTTTCAAACAGAGACGCAACCTAAAGGAGAAGCAGTTCAAACAATAAAAAATTTAATGTATAATTCAAATGCTTCTCAAGAATCAAACATTGGAGGAGTAAAACGTTATTAGATCATGCCAAGCTAGATTACGAGAACGGCAAGAACAATTTGTGCCTGCAACCTCAGCTCCTGCTCCCAATTCCACACCTACATATCATCCACAATTTCCACCAGCCCGCTCTGAAGAGGATAGGGCTGAGTGGGAAGCGTTAAAAAACTTATCACCACAATGTAGAGCCGCAATATTGGAGATACCAAAAAACTAGAAACGCCCACCCTCAGCCCTTCCGTCCTTGCTTCTCTTCACGCCTTGCTTGAAAATAGAAGAGATGGATTATATGTATTAATGAGGATGGGTGGTATGGAAGTGGACTGCCTCTTCGATACAGGAGCAGAGTTAACAGGCGCGATTCTCCGCTCCTGTGCCGGTTGGAAGAATCGCCTGGGTCGCGAAATTTTCCCGCGACGCCGGTTCGATGCCCTCCTGCGATTCACCCAAGCGGCGAGAACGGCCCCATCGAGTTCCACGCGGCGCAGGCCGGAGAATCGCCCGAGACACCCAAAACGGCGAATCTCCGGCACCCCTGCTATTCTCAGGCCGGATGGGCCGAGCGGCCTGCCCAAAACGGCGGGTTCCCCCCGGTGCCGTCCACACCTGGTCGCTGCCGGCGGGGAACAGCGCGGGAACGCTGGGGGGGGGCGGCCTGCAGGGGGGCGAGGGGGGATCCTGCAGCGGGGGGGCCCTCAAATGGGGTCTGGCCCGCGATCGGTGCCCACCGATTGTCGGGCCGTCCTCTCTGAAGGAGGGCCTCCTTTCTTCCTCAGCCCCGCAAGATCCGTCAGACATTCTTGCGGGGTGGACTCGGAGAGGACGGCAACCCGCGCATGCGTGGGTGACGCCAGTTATGCGGCGCCGGCCGCATCAGGTATGCGGTGGCGCCTTTACGCGGCGCCAAGGCCTGGCGCGCGTAAATGACATGGCGCCGCTCCTAGCCCATCATCGGGCCCTGAATCTGTCGGGATAGGGGCTGTTTCACGCCGTCGTGAACCTCAACGGCGTTCACGATGCCGCAAACACTCTGCCTCCATTTCGGAGAATCCCGCCCAACATGTTTTCCGTTGCAATTTGAAAGGATATTTCCTTTGGATTACAAACAGACTGTGGCTCATGGAATAGGGGGAGATCCAGTAACTATTAAAAGAACTAATTCTATGTCAATAGAATTCGGTCCTCATGAATTAATTTCTTCAGTCTGGGTAGGCGAAGTGGATCAGGCCATTCTGGGTTTGGATATTCTATCAAAACTGAATTCTTCCCTAAGCTTTGAAAATAGAAAAGTAACATGGGCAGTTAGAACATTCAGGAGAGATCAGCTTTACAAACACCCGATCTGGGCCAAAGATAAAAACGATTGTGGATTATTACATATCGAACCAGCGTCATTCACTGGTAGCGCTCCACCGTGTACCAAACAATACCCCATCAACCCATCCACAATTGAAGGGATTTTGCCGACAGTAAAACATTTGGAAGAAAAAGGGATATTGATCAAAATACACAGTTCATCAAACAGTCCAGTTTGGTCTGTGAAAAAGGCAAATGGCACATGGCGTTTGACTGTTGATTACCGAAAAGCAAATCAGTGTATTGGTAAAAAAGGTCCTTTGTGAGCCGACCCCTTGACTATTTTCAATGCTGACTCCAGGGCGAAATTCTCCGTTATCGGCGGAAAGTCCGCCGATCGGCGCAAAAAACGGCGCAAATCCGACTTGCGTCACGTCGGAAAAATGGGTCGAAAGTCTCCGGCCCGAAATGGGCTAACAGCGACGTAACGGGATCCGCGCTTGCGCACGTGGTTCACGCCGTGCAGCGTCATACGCGCTGCACGGCGTGACGGCTCATAAGGCCGCGCTGCTCCCCCCCACCCGACCGGAACACCCGACCGGATGGCCGGCCGCCGCTCAGACCCGAGGTTCCAGTCACGGGATGTGGAGGCGCTCCTGGACGCGGTGGAGCAGAGGAGGGACGCCCTGTATCCCGGGCACGGCCGCAGAGTTGCCCCACGTCACAGCCGCCGTCTGTGGAGGGAAGTGGCAGAGGCCGTCACCGCTGTGGCCCTCACACCACGGACAGGCACCCAGTGCCACAAGAAGGTGAACGACCTCGTCAAAGCAGGCAGGGTGAGCCTCCCCAATATCACCCCTCCCCCATATCCCCCCTCCCCCATATCCCCCCTCCCCCATATCCCCCCTCCCCCATATCCCCCCTCCCCCATATCCCCCCTCCCCATATCCCACCTCCCCCATATCCCCCTCCCCCATATCCCCCCTCCCCATATCCCCCCTCCCCCATATCCCACCTCCCCCATATCCCCCCTCCCCCATAGCCCCCAAATCCCCCTCCCCATATCCACCCCTCCCCCATATCCCCCTCCCCATATCCCCCTCCCCATATCCCCCTCCCCATATACCCCCTCCCCCATATCCCCCCTCCCCCATATCCCCCCTCCCCATAATCCCCCCTCCCCCATATCTCCCCTCCCCCATATCCCCCCTTCCCCATATCCCCTCTCCCCCATATCCCCCCTCCCCCATATCCCCCCTCCCCCATATCCCACCTCCCCATATCCCCCCCTCCCCCATAGCCCCCAAATCCCCCTCCCCATATCCACCCCTCCCCCATATCCCCCCTCCCCCATATCCCCCTCCCCATATCCCCCTCCCCATATACCCCCTCCCCCATATCCCCCCATATCCCCCCTCCCCCATAATCCCCCCTCCCCCATATCTCCCCTCCCCCATATCCCCCCTCCCCCATATCCCCTCTCCCCCATATCCCCCTCCCCATATCCCCCATATCCCCCCTCCCCATATCCCCCCTCCCCCATATCCCCCCTCCCCCATATCCCCCCTCCCCCATATCCCCCCTCCCCCATATCCCCATATCCCCCCTCCCCCATATCCCCCCTCCCGCATATCCACCCCTCCCCCATATCCCCCATATCCACCCTCCCCCAAATCCCCCCTCCCCCATATCCACCTCACCCATATCCCCCATACCCCCCCTCCCCCATATTCCCCCCTCCCCCATATCCCCCCTCCCCCATATCCCCCCCTCCCCCATATCCCCCATATCCCCAAGTGAATCCAGCCCTAAACTTAACCTCTGCAATGCACGCGCAACCAATGACGTGCATTCATATACCTGCCTAACACTGTTGCCTTTTACACCTGCCACAGGAGAAGCGCGCACACAACAATAGGGAGCATGTGAGGACTGGAGGAGGCCCCGCTGATGAGAGGCCACTGACCGAACACGAGGAAAGGGCCCTGGAACTGGCTGGCGGACCCGACGACCGGGAGGTTGCTGATGCAGAGGTCGGGGGCGTACTAGCAAGTGAGCCACCGACAGCCCGTCCCCATATCCCCCCTCCCCTATATCCCCCTCCCCCATATCACCTGATCACTGCCTGATGTCTAACCATGCATGCTTCATCGTGTATCGCAGGACCAAACGTCCAGGCACCCATCCCCGCAGATGCAGACCGCCCGCAGGATGCCCCTCGGAGGCCACGGGAGACGGAGAGACACGGACCCTCCAGCATGCGACGCCCGCAGGATGCCCCTCGCACACCGCGGGAGACGGAGAGACACGGACCCTCCAGCATGTGACGCCCGCAGGATGCCCCTCGCACACCATGGGAGACGGAGAGACACAGACCCTCCAGCATGCGACGCCCGCAGGATGCCCCTCGGAGGCCACGGGAGACGGAGAGACCCGGACCCTCCAGCATGTGACGCCCGCAGGATGCCCCTCGGAGGCCACGGGAGAGGGAGAGACCCGGACCCACCAGCATGCGACACCCGCAGGATGCCCCTCTCACACCACGGGAGACGGAGAGACCTGGAGCAACAGGGAGACGACACCCCCGTCACGTGCGGGAGCGACCACCCAGCGATGAGGGGGGCAGCCACAGGCCCCCGTCACATCCGAGCCAGGACACCACTACCCAGGACACCACTACCCAGGACACCACTACCCAGGACACCACTACCCTGGACACCACTACCCGGGACACCACTACCCGGGACAGCACTGCCCAGGACACCCCTACCCGGGACAGCAGTACCCAGGAAGACGAAATACCGGACAGCTCGCCATCCCAGTCGCCCGGGCCGCAGCCTGGCCCATCTAGGCCAGGACGCCCCAGGAAACGGCCGCCAAAGGGGTCCAGTGTCAGAGGGCAGGAATCACAGGAGTCCACCTCCAGTTCTGCTGTACCGTCTGGGGAACCACGTAGACGTAGTCAAAGGGCCCGTAAGGCCAAACAATTAGACGCTGAGTAAGTTGGCACGGGTGCAGGGCACAGATGAGTTTTAGGGGCTAGGGCACGTGCATGAACTCGTTTGGTTTTTAAAGTCAATGTTACACCTACAGAAGCTGCCTTTGTGCTCTGTCCAAAGCGTGCGGGGGTGTCATGTACGTTGAGCGCAAGTGTGTGTGTGAGGGGTGATCTTACCTCAGCCCCAGGTGAGTCTGCCCCCTTCCCCCTGGGCCGCCATCAACACCCCCCGGGCAGAGGACGGGACCGTGCGCTGCAGTGTCACAGCCGCATGCAGCGATGGTCCGGGTGGATGGTGGTACTGTGGCTATGGGTCCGACATAGTCCAACGATGTGGAGCCAGGAGCTCACCGCAGGGCGGGTTGTCATCATCCTCCATGGCCTGCAATAGACACGCGTCCACCCGCAACTGTGTGAGCCCGGCCCGTTGTGCCGCAGGTGCATCGGCAATGGGGGGGGGGGGGGGTTGTGTGCATGCGGGTGGGGTGGGTGGGGTTGGGGAGGGGGGTGAGGGTGCTGGGTGGGTGGATGGGTGGGGGGGGTGGGTGGTCGGCTGTTGCCATGGTGTGCGGTCTGTGGCCATATTACCCGATTCCCACGCTCATCTAGTCAGTGAAGCGGGCGGCTATCAGCCGGTAATGGTGGACAGCCACCCGCCTGTGTCTGCCCTGACCATTACCCCCATCCCCCTCATCTGGGGAGGACTGCGCCTCTTCCTGCTGCTCCTCCACTCCGCCCTCCTCTGCCTGCAGCACATCGCCCCTCTGCTGGGCTATGTTGTGCAGGACGCAGCACACCACAATGATGCGGCCGACCATATCTGACCGATACTGGAGGGCGCCCCCAGAGAGGTCCAGGCACCTGAAACGCATCTTCAGCACGCCAAAGCACCTCTCTATCACTCCCCTTGTCGCTACATGGGCATCATTGTAGCGGTTCTCCGCCTCATTGCGTGGCCTCCGTATAGGCGTCATCAGCCACGATCGCAATGGGTAGCCCCTGTCGCCCAGCAACCAGTCCCTCAGCCGGCGATGGCGTCCCTCTTACATGCCGGGGATGGATGACCGCGACAACACGTATGAGTCGTGTACACTGCCTGGGTAACGGGCGCAGACGTGCAGGATCATCATGCGGTGGTCGCAGACCACCTGTATGTTCATCGAATAGGTCCCCTTCCTATTGGTGAACACGGCCCTGTTATCTGCAGGTGGCCGCACGGTGACGTGCAACCCATCGATCGCGCCCTGGACCTTGGGGAACACGGCCACGGCAGAGAAGCCCACAGCCCGGGCATCTTGGCTGGCCCGGTCCACAGGGAAGCGGATGTAGCGGTGCGCCATGGCATATAGGGCATCTGTCACTGCCCGGATGCACCGATGCACCGATGTCTGCGATATGCCGGACAGGTCCCCACTCGGTGCCTGGAATGACCCCGTTGCATAAAGGTTCAGGGCCACCCTAACCTTGACGGACACGGGGAGAGTGTGTCCCCCGCCAGTGCCACGCGGTGACAGGTATGCCAGCAGGTGGCAGATGTGTGCCACGGTTTCCCGCCTCATCCGGAGTCTCCTCCTGCATTCCCGGTCCGTGAGGTCCTGGTATGACTGCCGGGGTCGGTACACACGGGGCGCCCTCGGGTGCCTCCGTTGCCGTGGGGCCGCGACGTCCTCCTCCCCCTCCTCATCCTGTCGGTCAGGTGTCCCTCCAGCCTGGGCGGCTGCCGCCTGTCCCTCTGCGGCAGCCTGCGCCGCCTCTCTGGCACGCTCCTCCTCCTCATCCAGGGTAACATAATCATTAGCGGCTGCCGCCACAGCGGCCAACATCGCTGGATGATCGGAAAACATGACGGCCTGGTGGGGGGGAGGGGAACGACGACATGTCATCATTGCCCATATCCCCTCCTCCCCCCAGCCAGGTGGCATGGACCGCATGGGTCCAACTGTTGGAGGCTGGCACCTGGCCAGGTGAACCTGGCACGGACCCCCCCCCCCAACCTCCTCCCCGGCACGGACCCCTCCCAACCTCCACCCCAGCACGGACCCCCCCCAATCTCCTCCCCGGCACGGACCCCCCATCACCCTCCCCGGCACGGACCCCCCCCCAACCTCCTCCCCGGCACGGACCACCCCCATCCCCCTCCCCGGCACGGACCCCCCCCCCCAACCTCCACCCCGGCACGGACCCGAACCTCCTCCCCGGCACGGACCCCCCATCCCCCTCCCCGGCACGGACCCCCCCCCAACCTCCTCCCCGGCACGGACCACCCCCATCCCCCTCCCCGGCACGGACCCCCCCCCAACCTCCACCCCGGCACGGACCCCAACCTCCTCCACGGCACGGACCCCCCATCCCCCTGCCCGGCACGGACCCCCCCCAACCTCCACCCCGGCACGGACCTCCCCCCAACCTCCTCCCCGGCACGGACCCCCCATCCCCCTCCCCGGCACGGACACCCCTCCCGGCACTCCCCCGGAGCCCAGCCCACTCTAACCACCCCCCCCCCCCCCCCCCCGCCGCACACACACACACACAACCCGAGACACACATCTCCTCACACATTCAGACTGCGGCCACGCCATCGCCTGCCCAGAGCCAACCCCCCAGGCCGTCACTCACCTCCACGCTGGTCGGCGTGAACCTGGAGCACAGGGTCACGCCGATGAAAAGGAGGTTTAATTTACGTCGACGTGAACGGTCATCACGTCGACGGGACTTCGGCCCATCCGGAAGGGAGAATATCGGCAGGCCGAAAATCGGCTGCCTTGCGCAGACCCGTGCCATTCTCCGACGGCAGCGGCGACATTAACGCCCCGCCGACCTTTCTCCTTCGGAGACTTCGGCAACCGGCGGGGGCGGGATTCACAGCGGCCAACAGCCATTCTCCGACCCTCTGGGGGGTTGGAAAATGACGCCCCAGAACTTGAATGGTTCTCGGTTATTAATTTGGCTAATGGCTTCTAGTCCAGGTATTTTCAAAGTCGGGGGCGCGGGCAGGTGTCGGGAGGGTCGCGGAGCCGTCCGTCGTGGCGCTCCCGATTGCCCAAATTCGGGCGCAACAGCCGGCTTTTAATAATGCCAGCTGCGAGCAGCCTTCAAAAAGTCTGCGACCACACAAAAAAAAATACGGCTGCACTGCGCATGCGTGCCCGCTCTTCGGTGCACATGCGCAGAGTTCTGCGCCAGCGCACCGATGAGAGGGCATGAATGCACAGTGCGGCCGCATTTTTTTACTATGGTCGCAGCTTTTTTCAAGGCCGCTCACAGCCGGCATTGTTAAAAACCGGCGACAAAAAGTTTGGGGAGAATGATGTGATTGGTTGCTTTCTGAACTTTGATGCTGATGGTGGAAGTCTCTTATTCCAAGAATAGTCAGGATCTGGGCGTCGCATTTAAGATTGGGAAAGACAGTCTCGCTGACAGAGCCTTATTTCTGCGTGCTCTGTGCCACAATTGTGCTGTGGAGCTTAACTTTGGACAGATGGAAACTCCATACTTTCCGACACCGGAAGGCTTCACCTTCATCCAACAGGTTCCATTGGAGGGGCGTACATGAGATCCAAAGGGACCTAAAACCATTTCCTCCATTTTATCAGCAGCAAACAAGGTAAGATAAAATGGTGGTTCGTGAAGGTCGGGTTGGGTCCCGAAGGTTGGTCGGTTGATAAAAATGGATCCCCTGAAAAAAATTTTGAAAAACACTGGGCGCGATTCTCCAACCCCCCACCGGGTCGGAGAATCGCCGGGGGCTGACGTGAATCCCGCCCACGCCGTGTCCGGAATTCTCCGCCACCAGTGATTTGACGGAGGCGGAAATCGCGCCGTGCCGGTCGGCGGGGGCGGGAATTGCGCCACGCCGGTCGGCGGGCCCACCCCCGGCGATTCTCCGGCCCGCGATGGGCCGAAGTCCCGCCGCTGTCAACCCCCTCCCTCCGGCGTGGATTAAATCACCTTTTGAACGGCGGGACAAGGAGACGCGGGTGAGCTCCGGGGTCCTGGGGGGGGCGCGGGGCGATCTGGCCCCGGGGGGTGCCCCCATGGTGGCCTGGCCCGCGATCGGGGCCCACCGATCCGCGAGCGGACCTGTGCCGTGATGGAACAATAGGTGGGAGACTTTTGGCACCGGGGGCAGGGGCCACCAAGCTAGCAGGGTGATGTGAGCTAGCTCACGGAAGTGCAGTGGGGGGTGTGCATATGTTTAGTTTACCAACTGGGTTAGGTTTTAGAGTAGTGTTGCTGGGGGGGGGGTAGTGGTTCTGCTGACAAGGGAGGGACTTCGGGGGAGGGACAGTGAGGAGGTCAGTGGCGGGGATTGCCGGGGCAGGCCGGAGGAGGCGTGGCGCATGGGCTGGAGGCGGACCCAAGCAAGGGGATGGCTGATCGGCGGAGTGGGGGGCACTTTGCCCCCCAACTAGGCTGATCATCTGGAATGTTCGAGGGTTAAATGGGCCGGTTAAGAGGGCACGTGTGTTCGCGCACCTGAGGGGACTGAAGGCGGACGTAGTAATGCTGCAGGAGACGCACCTTAGAGCAGTGGACCAGGTTAGATTGAGGAAAGGCTGGGTCAGTCAGGTCTTCCACTCGGGGCTGGACACAAAGATTAGAGGGGTTGCGATCTTGATTAATAAGCGATTAATAATATTTGAGGTGGGTAGAATAGTTTCGGATGTGGGGGGTCGATATATCATGATTAGTGGTAAGATGGAGGGGGTGAAGGTAGTGCTGGTTAATGTATATGTGCCACTTTGGGATGACGGGGAATTTAGAAAGAGGATGTTAGGGAAGAAACCGGACCTGGACTCGCACAAGCTGATCATGGGAGAGAACTTTAATACAGGTATTGATCCCGGCCTGAGTCGGTCATGCTCGAAAACGGGCAGGGTGCCAGCAATGGCAAAGGAACTGAAATGGTTCATGGAGCAGATAGGGGGGGTGAATCCATGGAGATTTATGCAGGTGAGGATGGAGCAGTTTTCCTTCCACTCCCACGTAGATAAGGTATACTCTCGGATCAATTTCTTTGTTTTGGGTAGGGCCTTGCTAGCAGGGGTGGTGGACATGGGATATTCGGCGATTACGATCTCGGACCATGCTCCACACTGGGTTGACCTGCAGGTTAGTGCAGATAGCAACCAGGGCCCGCAATGGAGGTTGAATGCAGGGCTATTGGGGGATGAAGCGTTGTGCAAGAGGCTGAGGAAATGCATGCTGAATTACCTGCAGGTAAATGATACGGGGGAGGTCTCAGCAGCAGTGGTCTGGGAAGCGCTGAAAGCAGTGGTGAGATGAGAGCTGATCGCGATCCGGGCTCACAGGGACATAAGAACATAAGAACTAGGAGCAGGGGTAGGCCATCTGGCCCCTCGAGCCTGCTCCACCATTCAATGAGATCATGGCTGATCTTTTGTGGACTCAGCTCCACTTTCCGGCCCGAACACCATAACCCTTAATCCCTTTATTCTTCAAAAAACTATCTATCTTTATCTTAAAAACATTTAATGAAGGAGCCTCTACTGCTTCACTGGGCAAGGAATTCCATAGATTCACAACCCTTTGGGTGAAGAAGTTCCTCCTAAACTCAGTCCTAAATCTACTTCCCCTTATTTTGAGGCTATGCCCCCTAGTTCTGCTTTTACCCGCCAGTGGAAACAACCTGCCCGCATCTATCCTATCTATTCCCTTCATAATTTTATCTGTTTCTATAAGATCCCCCCTCATCCTTCTAAATTCCAACGAGTACAGTCCCAGTCTACTCAACCTCTCCTCGTAATCCAACACCTTCAGCTCTGGGATTAACCTAGTGAATCTCCTCTGCACACCCTCCAGTGCCAGTACGTCCTTTCTCAAGTAAGGAGACCAAAACTGAACACAATACTCCAGGTGTGGCCTCACTAACACCTTATACAATTGCAGCATAACCTCCCTAGTCTTAAACTCCATCCCTCTAGCAATGAAGGACAAAATTCCATTTGCCTTCTTAATCACCTGTTGCACCTGAAAACCAACTTTCTGCGACTCATGCACTAGCACACCCAGGTCTCTCTGCACAGCAGCATGTTTTAATATTTTATCATTTAAATAATAATCCCTTTTGCTGTTATTCCTACCAAAATGGATAACCTCACATTTGTCAACATTGTATTCCATCTGCCAGACCCTAGCCCATTCACTTAGCCTATCCAAATCCCTCTGCAGACTTCCAGTATCCTCTGCACTTTTTGCTTTACCACTTATCTTAGTGTCGTCTGCAAACTTGGATACATTGCCCTTGGTCCCCAACTCCAAATCATCTATGTAAATTGTGAACAGTTGTGGGCCCAACACTGATCCCTGAGGGACACCACTAGCTACTGATTGCCAACCAGAGAAACACCCATTAATCCCCACTCTTTGCTTTCTATTAATTAACCAATCCTCGATCCATGCTACTACTTTCCCCTTAATGCCATGCATCTTTATCTTATGCAACAACCTTTTGTGTGGCACCTTGTCAAAGGCTTTCTGGAAATCCAGATATACCACATCCATTGGCTCCCGTTATCTACCGCACTGTTAATGTCCTCAAAAAATTCCACTAAATTAGTTAGGCACGACCTGCCCTTTATGAACCCATGCTGCGTCTGCCCAATGGGACAATTTCCATCCAGTTGCCTCGCTATTTCATCCTTGATGACAGATTCCAGCATCTTCCCTACTACCGAAGTTAAGCTCACTGGCCTATAATTACCCACTTTCTGCCTACCTCCTTTTTTAAACAGTGGTGTCACGTTTGCTAATTTCCAATCCGCTGGGACCACCCCAGAGTCTAGTGAATTTTGGTAAATTATCACTAGTGCATTTGCAATTTCCCTAGCCATCTCTTTTAGCACTCTGGGATGCATTCCATCAGGGCCAGGAGACTTGTCTACCTTTAGCCCCATTAGCTTGCCCATCACTACCTCCTTGGTGATATCAATCCTCTCAAGGTCCTCACCTGTCATAGCCTCATTTCCATCAGTCACTGGCATGTTATTTGTGTCTTCCACTGTGAAGACCAACCCAAAAACCTGTTCAGTTCCTCAGCCATTTCCTCATCTTCCATTATTAAATCTCCCTTCTCATCCTCTAAAGGATCAATATTTACCTTAGCCACTCTTTTTTGTTTTATGTATTTGTAGAAACATTTACTATCTGTTTTTATATTTTGAGCAAGTTTACTCTCATAATCTATCTTATTCTTCTTTATAGCTTTTTTAGTAGCTTTCTGTTGCCCCCTAAAGATTTCCCAGTCCTCTAGTCTCCCACTAATCTTTGCTACTTTGTATGTTTTTTCCTTCAATTTGATACTGTGAAAAATCACTTGGAAGGTTCTCCACTGTTCCTCAACTGTTTCACCATAAAGTCTTTGCTCCCAGTCTACCTTAGCTAGTTCTTGAGGTCCTACTTTTTAGTTTAACTCCTAGCTCCCTAAATTCAGCTTGTAGGACCTCGTCCCGTTTTTTACCTATATCGTTGGTGCCTATGTGCACCATGACAGCTGGCTGTTCACCCTCTCCCCCCCCCAGAATGTCCTGCAGCCGCTCCGAGACATCCTTGACCCTTGCACCAGGGAGGCAACATACCATCCTGGAGTCTCGATTGCGTCTGCAGAACCGCCTGTCTATTCCCCTTACAATTGAGTCCCCTATCACTATAGCCCTGCCATTCTTCTTCCTGCCCAGCTGCGCAGCAGAGCCAGCCACGGTGCCATGAACCTGGCTGCTGCTGCCTTCCCCTGGTGAGCCATCTCCCTCAACAGTATCCAAAGCGGTATATCTGTTTTGCAGGGAGATGACCGCAGAGGACACCTGCACTGCCTACCTACTCTTGCTCTGTCTTTTGGTCACCCATTTACTATCTCCCTCAGTACTTTTCACCTGCGGTGTGACCAACTCGCTAAACATGCTATCCACGACGTCCTCAGCATCGCGGACGCTCCAAAGTGAGTCCATCCGCAGCTCCAGAGCCGTCAAGCGGTCTAACAGGAGCTGCAACTGGACACACTTCATGCACGTGAAGGAGCCAGGGACAGTGGACGTGTCCCTGAGCTCCCACATCGCACACGAGGAGCATGACACGGGTCTGAGATCTCCTGCCATGTCTTAAACCTTTGGTTAACTTCAACAATTTCAATTTCCCCAGAAAAAATTTAAATAAATAAATAAACAATGAAGAAAAAAATAAATAAATATACCAATGAAAAGAAACAGAAAAACAGAAACACTACTTACCAGTCACAAAAAGCACTTCCTCCCCACCCAGCTTCGAATTCCCACCTCGATTCAAATTCCCAAACTCGCTCTTTGCTGTGTCTCACTCTGGCTGCCTTCTCTGTCTCACTGGGACAGGACAGATAGGACAGAGACTGACCGACTGGTAAAAGAGATTCTACAAGTCGACAGGAGGTACGCGGAGACTCCAGAGATAGGGCTTTTAAGGGAACGGCGGAGGCTACAGGCGGAGTTTGGCTTGTTAACCACAGGGAGGGCAGTGGAACAGCTGAGAAAGGCGAAGGGGGGGTGATATATGAGCATGGTGAGAAGGCCAGCAGGATGCTTGCACAGCAGCTCAGAAAGAGGGAGGCAGCAAGAGAAATAGGGAAAGTTATCGACGGGGATGGGAACTTAGTTGAGGACTCGGCAGGGGTGGGTAAGGCATTTCGGGATTTTTACAGCAGGTTGTACAGGTCGGAACCCCCTGCGGGGCCAGAGGGGATGAGGCACTTCCTGGAGGGACTGACTTTCCCGAAGGTGGACGGGGAGCTGGTAGAATGGCTGAGGGCACCGATTGGGTTGGAAGAGATAGTGGAGGGTGATGTGTTGGGTACTCTGGATCTGTGGAGACTGCGTTTACCTTAGCAGTAACATAGACAGGCTACCAACACTTGTAATAGTACAACTCTATTTTATTTAACTAAGAGCTGTTAAACATACTTGCACTGTGGGTCGACACTATGTTAGATTGACTGAAGACCTATGCCTAACCTGACCAGCCTATACTGCTAGCACATGGTGGATGTTTGTGCTACTGACTGCGGGCTCTGTCTGTCTCAGAGGCTGCATCCCGAATGAGCGGGAAAACTTGTGCCCTCTGTCTTTATAGTGACCGTGCCCTAACTGGTGATTGGTTGCTGTGTTGTGTGTGTTGATTGGTCTTGCAGTGTGTCAGTCAGTGTGTGTCTCTGCACCATCATATACTGATGTGTATATTATGACAGAGGGCTTGAAGGCCGAGCAGTCGGATAAGGCCCCGGGACCGGACGGGTACCCAGCGGAGTTCTATAAAAAGTTCTCTGGGATATTGGGACCTGATGAAGGTGTTTAACGAGGCAAGGGAAAGGGGGGTTCCGCCCCAGACGATGTCACAGGCCATGATTTTGTTTATCCTGAAACGGGATAAGAACCAGGAGCTATGTGGGTCTAACAGGCCGATTTCCCTGTTGAACGTAGATGCCAAACTGCTGGCCAAAATATTGTCCTCCATGATTGAGGATTATGTGCCCAATGTCTTTGTGGAGGATCAGACGGGGTTCGTTAAGGGCAGGCAGCTGGTGGCCAATGTAAGAAGGCTGTTAAACGTGATCATGATGCCCCCGGAGAGTAGGGAGGTGGAGGTAGTGGTCGCGATGGATGCGGAGAAAGCTTTTGACCGGGTTGAGTGGGATTATTTATGGAGGTTCTGGAGCGGTTCGGATTTGGGAGGGGCTTTATTGACTGGGTCAGGTTGCTGTACCAGGCTCCTGTGGCAAGTGTACGGACGAACAGGATGACTTTGGACTATTTTAAACTGCACCGGGGGATGAAACAGGGATGCCCCCTCTCCCCACTGCTGTTTGCGCTCACAATAGAGCTGCTGGCAATTGGTCTGAGGGCCTCAAGGGGCTGGTCCGGGAGGGTGGAGCACTGAGTCTCGCTGTATGCGGACGACCTGCTTCTGTATGTTTCGGATCCAATTGAGGGGGTGGAAGAAATTATGGGAATTTTAGGGGAATTTGGTCGGTTTTCGGGGTATAAGCATATCCAAGTGCCGCGGGATTGGGACCGGCTACATGAATTGAACTTGGCCCGGTTGGTGGATCAGATGAAGGAGGATTTCTGGAGATGGGATGCGCTCCCGTTGTCTCTAGCGGGCAGAGTTTTAACGGGGAAAATGACGGTCCTCCAGAGATTCCTGTTTGTTTTTCAATGTCGCCCCATCGTCATCCCGCCGTCTTTTTTTAAGCAGGTCAATAAAGTTAAAGCGGGCTTTGTATGCGGGGCAAGTCCCCGCAAGTGAGGAGGGTAATGCTGGAGAGGAGTCGGGGAGACGGCGGGTTGGCGCTGCCGAACTTTAGCAACTATTACTGGGTGGCTAACATAGCCATGGTTAGGAAGTGGCTGGTGAAGGGGGGGGGGGGGTCGGCGGGGGGGGGGGGGGGGGGGGGGGGTCGGCATGGGTGCATATGGAGGTGGCTTCTTGCATGGGCACAAGTCTGGGGCCGCTGGTAACTGCGCCTCTGCCGTTCCCTCCGGCGCGGTGCTCCCCATGGTGATGGCGACCTTTAGAGTCTGGGGGCAATGGAGAATACATGTGGGAGGAGTGGGAGCATCGGTCTGGTCCCCAATCTGTGATAATCACCGGCTTGCCCCGGGGAGGATGGACCGGGGGGTTCCGAATATGGCGGAGAGCGGGGATTGAGAGGATGGGGAACTTGTTTATAGATGGGAGCTTTCCGAGTATGAGGGCGCTGGATGAGAAGTTTGCATTGGCGGGGGAAACAAATTTCGATATCTGCAAGTGCGGAACTTTCTGTGTAGACCTTCCCACTCCTGCCACTAAGGGGGATTCAGGATAGGGTGGTTTCTAGAGGATGGATAGGTGAGGGGAGCGTTTCTGACATTTATAAGGAGCTTATGGGATCAGAGGAAACGCAGACCGAGGAGCTGAAGCCAAAGTGGGAGGAGGAGCTGGGGGGAGAGATAGAGGAGGGCCTTTGGGCGGACGCGTTAAGTAGAGGCAACGCGACCGCGACGTGTGCCAGGCTCAGCCTGATTCAATTCAAGGTCATGCACCGGGCTCACATGACAGTGGCCCGGATGAGCAGATTCTTTGGGGTGGAGGATAGGTGCGCAAAATGTGTCTGTAAGAGAATGACAAGAAACCCTGAAATAGCAATACCTTTACAGGGCATAGGAGGCTCTTTTTATTGATTCCTTATTCCGGATATTATTTACTAAATCTACTAATATAAAGGCTTGTAACCCATTTTAATGTTGAAGGACAGGGTCCATCAAAGACACTTGAAAAAGCGTTTTCCTTAGCTTATTTTCCTTTCACTTTATTATTATATTATTAATTTATTAATTGATTTATTTTATTAAGTTTAAAATAATAAAAAGGGGGGAGATGTTGGATTCAACAATTATAGAGGGGGGGTCCTTTAAAATATTAGCTAAGATATACTGGAAAATAAGATGATTATTGAAAATTATTGCATTTGTAGAAATATGAGTAAGTTATAAAATTGGCTAATCTTTTGAATACTGTCCATGACTGTCTCAAATGTTACGAATAATGTACTGCATGTACTCTTACTGAAAGTAAGAGATATGAACATAGAACATAGAAGTGCAGAAGGAGGCCATTCAGCCCATCGAGTCTGCACCGACCAACTTAAGCCCTCACTCCCACCCTATCCCCGTAATCCAATAACCCCTCCTCACCTTTTTTGGTCACTAAGGGCAATTTAGCATTGCCAATCCACCTAACCTACACGTCTTTGGACTGTGGGAGGAAATCGGAGCACCCGGAGGAAACCCACACAGACACGGGGAGAACGTGCAGACTCCGCACAGAAAGTGACCCAGCAGGGAATCGAACCTGGGACTCTGGCGCTGTGAAGCCACAGTGCTAATCACTTGTGCTACCGTGCTGCCCTTATGAGGGTACATTCAACGAGTTTGAAACAATCTCGTAACTAAGACCAGGCGTGACGTAGGGAGTTTGAAGGTGGGACAAGAGTCGTGGGAAAGATAATTAATTTGGAGTAATTGATTAATGTTGAATTAACCAATCGCCTGTTAAGTGACTGACACTTTCCGGAACAAATCAAGGGGTCTCAGTTGAGAATTAGAACGAATGAAATTAAGTAAGGGGCTAAACCCAGATAAGGATTCCCTTAAGAATGTGATCCACTTGACTGATTAGAGAGAGGAATTTTAGCCGTTGGAGAATCCTTGAAGCATTCGTAAAAATTTATTTTAAAGTCTTTTGTTGAAATTACTTTTAATTTGAAATCTGGAGCCACTTTTATGTTGATGTTTTTGATTTCACTCGTTGATATCTCAAGGACATTTCAAGGCACGCAGAAAAGTCTTTTGATTTAATTTTGTGTGAATGTACCAAAATGAGTTCTTAAAGAAATAAACATTGCTTGTATATTCATTCAACCGGACTAAGACCTTGGGCCGGATTCTCCCCTACCCGGCGGGGCGGGGGGTCCCGGCGGGATGGAGTGGGTGAACCACTCCGGCGTCGGGCCGCCCCAAAGGTGCGGATTTCTCCACACCTTTAGGGGCCAAGCCCTCACCTTTAGAGGCCTCATAACGCCCTCATATCTTCTAGGTTTGAGGAGGGGATCTCCTACCATGGGGACTGTGATCTCATCATTAGTGTGGTGTCAGTGGTAGATTTCTATATGGGCATCGCAGGCTGGGGCAGCATTTATTGCCCAGCCCTAATTACCCTTGAACTTAGCAAGTTACTAATAGTCATAGATTTCATAGAATTTATTTCATAGAATTTACAGTGCAGAAGGAGGCCATTCAGCCCATCGAGTCTGCACCGACTCTTGCAAAGAGCACCCTACCCAAGGTCAACACCTCCACCCTATCCCCACAACCCAGCAACCCCACCCAACACTAAGGGCAATTTTGGACACTAAGGGCAATTTATCATGGCCAATCCACCTAACCTGCACATCTTTGGACTGTGGGAGGAAACTGGAGCACCCGGAGGAAACCCACGCACACACAGGGAGGATGTGCAGACTCCGCACAGACAGTGACCCAAGCCGGAATCGAAACTGGGACCCTGGAGCTGTGAAGCAATTGTGCTATCCACAATGCTACCGTGCTGCCCACAGTCAACCACATTGCTGTGTTTCTGGAGTCACATGTAGGCCAGACCAGGTAAGGATGGCAGGTTTCCTTCCTAAAGGATATTAGTGAACCAGATGGGTTTTTAAAACAATCGACAATGGTTTCAAGATCATCATTTGACTTCTAGTTCCAGATTTCTATTGAATTCAAATTTTGCCATGGAGGCGATGGGTCCCAGAGAATTACCCTGGGTCTCTGAGTCACTAGTGACAATACCACTATGCCATCACCTCCCCACAGAACCACTTTGAACCATTGTCCGACACCATCTCCTCCAGAGATCCGAAAGGACTGAAAACTGTACTTGTTACGTTTGCTATCAATGTATTTGATATATCGTTCAGTTGGTGCATGATTGGAAATTCGGAGAAGTAGGCAGTAACAAAAACAAGTCTTCATCTCCAACAGTGAATAGGTCAGTCGCAATTCTTGCTTATTGATGAGACGGAACGTCTTGAGGATGGAATAGCTTTTATGCCCCGCCGTGAGCTTGTGACTACAGCGCAGGTTTTCAGTCTCTACATGGGGAGACTCTGCCCAGGGAAATCATTTCAGCAGAAAATGCACAATGCTTAATGGCATTGTGGTGTAAAATGGTGAGGGTGTGTGTGTGTGTGTAAGGGGGGCTGTTACATAATGGTTTAAGAGACTTTCCAATTAGCTGTCTCATTTATGTTAAGTATCCAATAATTGACACTGTTATGTAAAGAGGCTTCAGGTGGCCTTTGTGTCAGGTGATGTGAAGATAGAGTTTTATGCAGTCTGTTGAAGTGAAATAAAGGTGTTTGTGAAAACGAGACGAACCTTTGACTCTTTATACAACAGCAGCTAAACATCTAACAAATGGTAGCAGAGGATGGTTGCTGTGCAAATATGAAGGGTTGAAAGATACAACTTTTCCAAACCAAACCAAGGAGTGAGTGAGAAGAAAAAGAGATATATTGCTGAACCTAGGATAAAGATGGCCGGATATGACTAACCCCCCCCCCCCTCTTATTTTCTGAAAGGGGATTGTACGATCAATGGAGAGGTGCAGTAGTTATGTGGACTAAGGACCTTGGGAAAGAGAAAATAAGGTATGGCATTGGCTCTTTCTCTCCCTTATGACAGTGAACTCCAAAGCAAAGTGTTTTCTGAGCTGGAATTGGAAGAGTTAGACTCAGAAGAAGGTCTGGAGACTCTATTATGTTATATAGATAAGATTTATAAAAAGGATGACTTGTTAAGTGCGTATGAAGCATGGTCGGATTTTGATAGGTTCTGGAAAATAGAGGAATTCTCCATGGAAGACTATATAATGGAATTTGACTATATAAAAGGCTGCAGAAAGATAACCTGGAATTTCCACAGTCTGAGTTAGCCTATAAATTACTTGACTGTGCTAGAGTGAGCAACATAGATAGGCTCCTGGTTTTGACAGGAGTTCAATTTGCGGATAAGGATGCCTTATTCGATCAGATGCCAGAAGCTTTAAAAAAGTAGCTGGGGAAACATTCGATTTCGATGGCTCTGATGACTCAAATAGGTCAGTCTGCAATAAAGCAGAATATGGAAGATACACTATTAACAGGCTGGCGAAATCGCACGGCTACAAACAGGTTCCAAGACAATAGAAGGAGATCGGGACCCGGAAATTATGAAGACAGAAACCCAGTTAGAACTTACAATAGGAAGATGAACCCCAGAAATGCACGGGGCATGATAAATCGATGTTTTCGATGTGACTCTCAATACCATTATGCTTTCAACTGTCCAACTCGTTATGCTAGAGTGTTTTAAGCGACACATGACACAGAAGAGTCAAAGAGGAAAAAGATAGTGGCCAGAAAGAAGGCATTGTTCTATTGACAAGCAGTTTTACGCCAGTAATGAGGGTATTGGCTGCAGAATCCTTCAACTGTGCTGTACTGGACAGTGGCTGCACATCTACTGTGTGTGAAATTGACTGGTTAAAATGTCACCTGGACTCTTTGAATGCTGAAAATCGTAACAAGGTTAAGGAATTTGAAAGTTCCACAAGTTTCAGGTTTGGGGATGATAATACTCTGAAGTCGCTGAAAAGAGTGTGTGATCCCTTGCAATATTGCCGGAGTGAATCATTTCATTAGCACGAATGTTGTATCAAGTGAGATACCTTTGCTTCTGAGCAGACCGTCGATGAAGAAAGCACACATGAAACTGGATATGGAACAGGATAAGGCAACAGTTTTTGGAAAGCTGATGGACTTACAATTTACACAGTCGGGACACTATTGTATTCCATTACTGACAAATAATATTTCAAGTAGAGTGGTTAAGGATGTGTTAATGGCAGTTGAAAATGGGACTTTAGCTGGTAAAAAGCTTGTGGTATTAAAACTGCATAGGCAATTTGCGCATCCGTCTCCTCGGAGGCTGAAAATTTTATTAAAGGATGCAGGGGTAAGGGATGAAGACTATACTAAATTGATAGAACAGTTTAGTGATTGTTGTGAAGTTTGTAGGAAGTACAGAAGGATGCCAGCACGACCGATAGTAACCCTACCTTTGTCCAGGGATTTTAACAACTTTGTGGCCATGGATCTTAAGATCTTGGATAAAGCCAATAATATATTTATTTTGCATTTTGTAGATTTAGCAACCAGATTTAGTCAATCAACGATTGTACAAAGTAAAGAAACGAGAGTAATCCTGGATCAAATCATGGAAATTGGATAGGGACAGGAATGGGCCCACAGGCAAAATTCCTCACGGACAATAGGGGAGAATTTGTTGATGATGAGTTTAGGGATATATGTGAAAACGTGAATATCACAGTTATGAATACGGCTGCGGAAAGCCCATTTAGCAATGGTGTCTGTGAAAGAAACCATGCGGTAAGAGATGACATGCTCTGGAAAACCTTGGCAGATAGACCAAACTGCAAGCTAAATTCAGCTTTAGCATGGGCGGTACATGCAAAGAATTCATTGAAGATGGTTGGGGGCTATAGTCCCTATCAATTAGTGTTTGGTAGAAATCCTAAAATTCCATCCATTTTAGATGACCAGCCTCCAGCTTGGGAAGGGATTACAATTAGCTCTGCCTTTGCTGAGCATTTAAATGCATTACATATCAGTAGAAAAGCTTTTTTGGAAGCAGAAGTCGCTGAAAGAATTCGCAGAGCTTTAAGACATAATGTACAGCCATCAGATACCGTTTTTCAACAAGGAGACATAGTATACTATAAGAGAGACAATTTTAATGAATGGAAAGGCCCAGGGAAGATCATAGGCATAGATGGCAAAACAATTATTTTGCAACATGGTAATCAAACTGTTAGGGTACATTCATCAAGGATAATGGGTACAGATTACAAATTTTCAAGTTTAGACAGAGCAGACAGACATGGCGAGGAACCAGAGTCATCTGGTACGCACATGTTACAGAACTATGATATAGACAGGGTTTCTGTGGAGGAACACAACACTTCTGATGAATTAAAACAAGCCATTTTTCCGAAAGAACAACTGCCAAAAGTTGGTACAAAAGTGTCATACTTGCCTGAAGGGTCTAGTCAATGGAAGGATGCAACTGTTATTAGTAGAGCAGGGAATACCACTGGAAAGTATAAACATTGGTTGAATGTACAGCAGAAGGGAAAGATCAAGCAGTAGCAGTACAGGACAAGATACCAGGCGGGAGAGGGGACGTAGTTTTTCAAGATCTCGGAACATGAGTAAGACTACAAATACTAATAGGAGTAGAAGCCCACATGCACGTGAAATTTTGGTTGCTTTCAATAAATTAGGTGAAAAAGTTATCAAAGATGCCAAATAGCAAGAACTGCATAGTTGGAATGAATTTGGAGTATACACAGAAGTACCGGATAGGGGACAAAGAGCTCTATCCCACAGATGGATTTGCATGGAAAAGGTTCTTCCTGATGGAATTTAAGGCAAATGCCAGGCTTGTGGCAAGGGGATTTGAAGAAAACTTAGAAGATCAGGATTTAAGGGTCGATTCACCTACGACAGGAAAGGCTATTTTAAAGATCTTCTTGGCTCTATTAGCAACAGAGGCATGGGAATGCAAATCTATAGATATAAAAGCTGCCTTTTTGCTGGGGTATCAGCTTCAGAGCGACATTTTTCTCCGTCCTCCTAAAGAGGCAGCTAACACAGAAGGGGTACTCTGGAAGTTGAACAAATGTGTATATGGATTGAATGATGGTTCTAAAGTCTGGTACTTTTCGGTAAGTTCAGTTTTGTTAAAGTTAGGCTGGTGCCAGTTGAAAGCAGATCCGGCAATGTTTTACTGGCACTATAGAGGAAATCTTGCTGGCATCTTTATGATGCATGTCGATGATTTTTTGTGGGGTGGGACTAGTGATTTCGAAGCTATTGTAATCTCTGGTTTGAGGAAAGAATTCAGGGTTGGAAGTCAGGCTTCCGGTGCATTTAAATATATTGGACTGGAAATCTGACAAACTAAGTTAGGGGAATCTTTACGTCAGCAATCTTATTTGGAAAGCATCAGCCCAATAACGATTAGTCATGGCCGAGTTTCACAAAAAGACACAATGGTTTCAAAGATGGAAAAAGAGCAACTGCGAAGTTTAATTGGGCAACTGAATTGGTTAGGTAGACAGACTAGACCGGATGTGAGTTTTGATGTCTTAGAGTTGAGTATAAAAATGAATGATCCCAAAGTGGAAGACATAATAAGAGCAAATAAAGCGTTGGTCAAACTAAAAATGCAGGACTGTGATTTGAGGTTCCCGGTTTTAGGTGACCTTAGGCACTTGAAACTCATAGTTTACAGTGATGCGTCCTATGCACATTTATGTGATGGGGTTTCAAGTGCAAGAGGTTTTATCATTTTCCTTTTGGGGAACAATGGTAAATGTTGCCCTCTTTAATGGGAAACAAAGAAAATAAGGAGAGTGGTCAAAAGCACTTTGGCTGCAGAGACGTTAAGCCTTATAGAGGCGGTGGATATGGCCTTTTATATATCTCAGATATTGGCAAAAATTTGGGGATTAGGGGATTTGGGTAACTTCCTATTAAATGTCACATTGACAATAAATCCCTGTGGGAAAATGTACACTCTACAAAAAGTGTCAATGATAAAAGGTTAAGGATAGACATCAAAAGTTTGAAGCAGATGTTGGACAGAGGGGAAATAGCAAAAATTAAATGTGCCGACAGTAGCTATCAATTGTCAGACTGTTTTACAAAGAGAGTGGCTAGTTCACAGAAACCTTTGGATATTGTTAATTAAGGGCGCCTGTTTCTGTGACTGTTTTTAAAATAACTGGGGGGGAAAAGAGAAGGGGGGAAATTGCATGTGTGTTGTTGAGTTTCTTGTAATTTTGTTTTCACCTAATTATTTATTTTTCTCCAAGGAAGGGGAGACTGTTAAATAATGGGTTAAGAGACATTCCAATTAGTTGTCTCATTTATGTTAAGTATCCAATAATTGACACTGATATGCAAAGAGGCTTCACGTGGCCTTTGTGTCAGGTGATGTGAAGATAGAGTTTTGTGCAGAGTCTGTTGAAGTGAAATAAAGTTGTTTGTGAAAACGAGAAGAACCTTTGACTCTTTATATAACAGCAGCTAAACGTCGCAGGGAGGGGGGGTTGGGACAGAGAGTGGTTGCTCTGTCATGTTCCTGTCCTGGGACTATTATTACTTAACCTTAATTCAGAATGGGAGTGCTTAATGTCATTGTAGTCTTGCAGCTCCCAATCAGATCAACTTTTTAGAGCCAGATTCCACCAGAAAATTGCTTCACTGGCCAACTACAGTTCTGATAAATTTCCCCTTTGAATTACGTATTCTTTCAGAGTATTTATTTTCCGGGATGACTTTCAGATCTCGTCCTAAATCTCACTGCAGCTGCATCTTCCACCTTTTTGTGGCTTCTCCTGTTATCCATGATGTTACACCGGTGATTGCTGTCACTAGGTCTGACACCACTGCAAACACATTATGCATGCCTGCATCACTGCCACCTCATTTTAATATTGGCCCTTAACACAAACGTACCAAACACTTGGTAAACTAAATGAAGGGTTCTTCATTTAAGAATAACAAAATTCAGGAGACCTCTGCTATACACATACACCCTTCTCACTAATATTCCTCTGCTAACAATGTCAAATGTTAGCTTGCATCAATTCCTGTGATTATATATGCAAAGCTGTTTACATATTAAGCAGCATTTTAATTGATATTAAAACAATTCAAACAATTTCACAATAATTGCATCACAAAAGGAGGCCATTTGGCCCCTTTTAGGTCAGTGCTGACGCTTCTTCAAGAACAATCTAAGTAGTTCTATGTTCCCCTTCCCTACACATCTGCTAGTTTCTCTCCTTAAAGAATTTACACAATTTCATTCTGAAGGCTATTATTGAATCTGTCCCCACACCCAATTAGAAGATGCATTCCAAATTCTAACCACCGATTGCAGTATTTCCTCTTTTCACCTCTTTCCTTAAATCTATTAATGACCTGATATTGTGTAATGAGACAGGATTAATGAAGGACCTTTTTCGAAGGATCCTCTAGGCAAGAGTGATCATAACATGATAAAATTTCACATTCAATTTGAGAGTGAGAAATATAGGTCCGTAACTAGTGTCTCAAACTTAGATAAAGGAAATTACAAGGGTATGAAAACAAAGTCATCTAAAATGGACTGAGAAAATAGATTAAAAGGTAAGATAGTAGAGATGCAATGGAAGACATTTAAGGAGATATTCCATAACTCTCAATAAAGCTAGATTCAATTGATAAATTGCTAAAAGACTAACAGAAAGATGCACCATCTGAGGCAAACTAAGGAAGTTAAGGTTGGTATCAAATTGAAAGAAAGGATGTACATTGCTGAAAAGATTAGTGGTAGCACAGAGACAGGAAAGTTTTAGAAACCAGCAAACAATGACAAAAAATAGTGAAGAGGGAGAAATTGGAGCATTAGAGAAAACGAGCACAAAATATAAAACAGACAGCAAAAATATCTACAAGTACATAAGAATGAAAAGGGTAACTGAAATGTGCATTTGTCCCTTAGAGGGTCAGACTGGGATACTTGTAATGGCAAACAAGGAAATGGCAGAGGCTTTGAACAAGTATTTTGTATCTATCTTCACAGTAGGAAACACAAAGAGCATCCCAAAAATAGTTGAAAATCAAGAGGGAAAAGAGAGGGAGAAACTTAAAACAATTACTGGAGAAAAAGTACTAGGAAAATTAAAGGAGCTAAAGGCCGACAAGTCCCCGAGACCTGATGACCTTAATTCTAGGATCTTTTAAAAATGGTTGCAGAGGTAGTGAATGCATTGGTTGCAATCTTCCAATCCCTGGATTCAGGAAATGCAACACTTCTGTTCAGGAAAGGATGGAGAAAGAAACAGGCAATTATAGATTAACCCAATGTCTCTCCTTCGGAAAATGCTGGACTCCATTCTTAGGCAGGCAGTAGCAAAACATATAGAACATCACAGTACAATCAGGCAGTATGTTAACATGGTTTAATGAAAGGAAAATTACGTTTGACACATTTATTAGAGTTCTTTGAGGGTGTAACAAGCAGGATGGGCACTGGGTAACCAGCAGATGTAGGGTATTTGGATTTCCAAAAGGCTTTCAGTAAAGTGTCTTATGTTACGACACAAGATAAGAACTCATCATATTGGGTGTGATATATTAGCACGGATAGAAGATTGGCTAATTAGCAGGAGACAGGAGAGAGTTGGGTCATTTTCTGGTTGGTAATCTATAATCAGTGGAATATCACAGGCATTAGAGCTGGGATCACAACAATTTACAAACCATATTAATGATGTGGATGAAGGGGCCGACTATAAAATATGCTGGAAATACTCTAAAGATCAGTAGTAAATTGAGTTGTAAGGGAGATATAAATATCCTGTAACGGGATATAGAAATGTTAACTGGGTGGGTAAAAATTCAGCAGATGAATACAATGTAGGAAAATATGAGATTGACAACTTTGGAAGGAGGAATATAAAGGCAGGATAGTATTTAAATGGAGAGACTGCAGAGTGCTGTGGTGCAGAGGGATCTGGGCATTCTTGTATATGAATCACATATGAATCATAAAAAGCTAGTATGCAGGTATAGCAAGTAATTATGAAGGCAAATGGCTTTCATTGCAAGGGGATGAAGTTTGTGCATGGAGGAAAAAGTGCAGTTTTGGTCAGCTTACATAAGAAGGAATATACTTGCATTGGAGGCAGTTCAGAGGAGGGTCACTCGGCTGATCCAGGGTTAAAGGAAAACCAGAAAATGCTGGAAAGCCTCAACAAATCTGACAGCATCTGTGGAGAGAGAACAAAGCTGGAAGTTCGTGTCTGGATGACTCTTCGACAGACCTGGGTTAAAGGGGTTGTCTAATAAGGAAAGATTGAGCAGAATGGGCAATGAATTTTAGAAGAATGAGAAATTATCTTATTGAAACATGTCAGATCCTGAGGGACCTTGACAGGGTAGATGCTCAGAGGTTGTTTCCCCTCGTGAAGGCTTCCATAACAACAACGTACAGCTTAAAAATAAGGGGTCTCCCATTTAAGACAGAGATGAGGAGGTAATTCTTCTCACAGAGGGCCATTAGTCTTTGGAATTCTCACCTTAACGAGCAGTGGGGATTGGGTCATTGAATATATTCAAGGCGGAGTTAGACAAATTTTTGCTCAACGAGGAAGTGAAGAGTTATCGGGGTCAGGTAGGAAAGTAGAGCTTTGGCCACAACCATGATCTTATTGTCTGGCAGAGCGGGCTAGAGGACCCAACTCCAGCTATTTCTTTTATCCTTTTCTTTGTCCTCTTTATTGATCCTTTAACCAGTGGAAACAGTGGCCGAATTCTCATGGCCATCGGAATTCACTTTTCCTGCTGACAGCAGCACCCCCCGCCAGCGGGTTTCCTGCCGGCATAGACTGAATTTGATGGGAAACACCATTGACAAGCGACGGGATGATAGAATCGGCTGGGGGACCGGAGAATCCTGCCCATTTTCTCTATATTTACTGTATCTAAACCTTTCACCACTATCAACTCTCCTTCTCTGCTTTAAGGAGAACAACCCCAGATTCTCCAGTCAATCCATGTAACAACAATCCCTCAACCACAGAGCCAGTCTAACAAATCTCCTCTGTACTCTTTCCAAAGCTTCACATCCTTCTTAAAGCATGGTGCTCAGAATTTGGCACCGTGCTCCCCCTTAGTGTTTTACAAGGGTTCAGTAATAACCTCCTGGCTCTTGTACGCAATGCAGGAGAGTACAAATCCTTGGTCGCTTACCACAACTAATAGACTGATATAAGCAAAAGGTGCCACCGTATCAGTGTAGTCCTCTTAGAATACTATAGAAGTGCTGCAAGCTAACACAATTCTCTCATGGTCCATCTGTCGATGGCATTCTGGCCCAGGTCAGGTTCCAATTCTAGTCCCCTGTATAAGGTTCTTGAATAACTTATTCAGAAAGCAAAGGTGACTTCCCGTTGTCTTTCTCTTGGTTTCCAACTCGTGCTGGCCTTCACCTAGAAAGACTTCTAAAGAACCGACTTTCCCTTTATTATTGGAGATATTGTATGTGACAGAGATGCAGAGCACTCATTGAATGTAAGGACCCCTCTGGACTCATTCCTGGATCAAAAGCTCACACAGCGGCCTCCAAAATTGGTTTGTGCACTTTCTGTCTCCAGTCAGTTTTTTGTTAACAAACTCGTCCATTCTGGTGGTGGCCTGTAGCAGTCTCTTTAAGGAATGTTGGTTCAGCAGCGTGGATACCTGATTTACTGCGTCAGTGTGGTAAAGGGAAAGTCAAACAGGAGTCAGGCTCCTCCATAGGATATGATTTTTGGTCACAGGCACACTTTTCAATGCGGTGGGCTGTTCGGAATGAGCACATGCACCCTACTTTATCGGGTGCTTCGAAAGTCCTTCAATACTCTGGCAAATTGCCACCAGATAGTTAGGCCTTTGTATTAATGATCTGCCAAGGACAGGCTCTCTGCTCATTTCTCCCAGTCACAGACCTCTGCTTTCCTCTTCAGTTATTCGTAAGATTGTCAACTTCAGTGAACACTGAGAAATATGACCAGGGGAAAGAATACATGGGGCGGTTTCCTGTTGCTGTCCTCCTGTGTGCTTCAAGGAAATACAAGTCCAATTCTTGAAAGATCCTCCTCCTGCAAACACCCATCGTCCCTAGAGGTTCTAGGTATTCCACCAACACAACCTATAACTAATTGGTTCCACCACTGGCTATGGCTTGTAACCCTGAGCATGGAACCCTCATCTGCAGAGGCTGGGGAGTGGGGGGGGGGGGGGGGTTGACTCACTAAAGGGCAGGGGTGTCCTCCTCCCCCTGCCCCCCTCCTCCTCACCCTCCCTATGGAATTTCAAATGACGCTGCTACCCATTGTACACATTGCTAACCCATCCTGAGGCAGTTGACTGTGCTGTTACCTGTAACATCTGCCTGAATTGATTCTCAGCCCTCAATATAGAGACACCTTCCTACCCACAGTGTCTACTAGTTCTCATCGCATAACCTTTTATAATCGTGCCAAAAGCTACTGGAGCTATACGGCAGGGGTGAACCTAATTGGACGTGTGAATGCTTCTGACAGTTTTTTTCTTGAACAAGGTGGAGGGAGAATAGCACAGCATCTTCGCTCAGCCTGTCATTTTTCTTTATGAAAAGTAAGGAATGTTTCAGTGAATTTTATATCAAGGATGGATTTTCTTGCAAGTCGAATCAGTCCCCACCAGAACAAATTCCAAGGAATTTTCAGGCTCTGCCCTAACAAAGTATTCTGCTTAAACCCCAGTCCACAATGGGTCTGGTACCAGGAACCTCTCAGGTTGGGAGAGGGGGAGGGGAATTGTGCAGCAGCAGCCCTCAAAGGGCCGCAGCTGCAATTTAAAGGGATGCAGCCACTCAAAAGTTTTAGGAAGATCGCAATGGGAAAATGAACTGCACAAAACGTCTACTTACAGAACATTGAGATAAAGAACTAAAGGAGATGCTCACTATCCTGTTCTTCGTTCTCACTTTGCTTTGAAGTCAAAGTTAGCATAAAGAAAGATTTTACAAATAAAGGTTAGCTACCGTGTCAATTAAAAATTAATCGACTTTGAATTCGTTTTTGCAGCTGTAGACAAAATTTGAACAATTTCAACTAGCCAAACCTCGTGAACCAAATTTAATTGTTCTGACAAAGGGTGACCAACCTGAAACATGAAACTGGATGTTACAGGGGGCAGATTTCTCACCCCCATGGAACAAAAGTTGGCCGCTAGCCAATTCACATGAAAGAAACCCGCCACATAGCCATAACTAACCAAATCTCTTTCGATAACACCTTCCACGACTTTGACCACCTCGAAGGACAAGGGCAACAGATGTATGGGAACATCAGCACCTGCAAGTTCCCCTCCAAGTGACATACTGTCACGACTTGAAATAATATCGGCGTTCCTTCACTGTCAAAATCCTGGAACTCCCTCCCAAATGTGGGTGTAGCTACATCACATGAGGCCACAGCAGTTCAGGAAGGCAGCTCAGCACCATCTTCTCAAGGGCCATTCAGGATGGACAACAGAAATGCTGGCCTAGCTGCGCCCCATGAAAGAATGGATAGAGTGCTGCAGGAGGGCCGAACCAGATGTTAGTGGGACTTCCAACCAATCAGTCAGAGGAATTCCACCCTCGAGAGCTACCGCCAATCCGATTGGCCGGTAGCTCCATCAGTGTCGGTACTCAGCTGTGGATGCCGCCAGGATTGTAAACAGGCCCAGGAGGAAGAAAATAGATCCTGGAGCCAGGTACGTTTTGGATGGGAAGGGACCAGACAGCCTAGGGAGGAGGGTAAGGGGGTTGGGGTTATTGGTTTTGGAGGATGGGTGAGGGGGAGGTTAAAATATTTGAGGAGGTTCCCCCATTGCATACGGGGAACGCCCCCCCCCCCCAAAAAAAAGAAGGTATATACCCCCCTCCTGCCTTTTAAACACTTGTGGGTAATGCTTTATCCACATCAATTGGTTTTAACTGAACAGGAATTTCCCTAAAAAAACAGCAAAACATTAGGTCCTGACTGAAAACCGGTGTTTCGTCCCAGAAACTCATATCTTCTGGCACTTTGCTAAAACGAAGCAGGGGGCATGTTTTGCACCATCATTCCGGTGGGGTGGGGCCTGATAGAGCTGGCAAGCTGTACTCCACAGAGATAAAAGGAAGCCTTGATCTCAAAGTCAAAGCAAAGAACCCTGTTCACCCAACCCCCACTGACATCGGAACTTCCGGCTGACAAGGGGAACACCCCCAACCCTGGAAGACCATAAGACATAGGAGCAGAATTAGGCCACTTGGCCCATCGAGTCTGCTCTGACAGAGGGACAACCTCCCCTACCACTCAATGTCCGGGTCAGAGTGATCCGACCTCCTACCCTATAATTGCCGGCCTCGGGCTATCAGTGCCCTTTCCCTCGTTCATCATTCCCACCCCCACCCCAACCTAATGGGAATATTGCCCAATGGGTTCCCTCAAGGCCCGGCCTTGGACCCACCCCTAACGCTGCCAACTTGGCACTGCACCCTGGCAGTGCTGGGTTGGTGCTGCCAGGTTGGCAATGCCAGGGGGCTGTGCCAGGCCATGCCCAGCCATGTCTCTCACCACCCGGTGACTATACTCATCTCCGAGCCTCCATTTTTGGAAACCAGTAGTGATTTCTCCCAGCATTGTACCACACCGTTTGTGGCGGGGGGAGCATCTGATGACCCCGGAAGCATTTATTAAAAATCATGGGAATCAGGTTCACACCCTCGCTGAGCGTGAACGTGATTACGTCGCTGGAGGAGGCGGGAAAGATCTTAAACTGAGATCTCACTGCCACAAATCCCATTATGGTCCTCTAGTGAGAGTTAGCGGCCATAACAGGACTTGCACCTTTGGCAAATGGGCCCTGCAAATTACAGAACTGTTCTGTTTTCACTACCCATGATGCATACAGATTGGAAACCATGAAACAGTCTTGATGAAGTTACAAAGAAGTCTTGATAGTCATTACTGAACTATGTACATATTTACAGTAGAACGTGAAGGTATGGCGAGAACCCCATACTAGGGTCTTCCATGTTGCTACCAATCTCTAGATTGGCCTTAGCTCTAGGTCATTGGCCTTCTTACTTCACCATGTGGTCAAGTTCTATGTTAATCATTTATTTACCAGATCCTTCAACTATATTAACAAGCTCAATTGACTCTTAATTATTTATTTAAAATTGACAGGAAGGCTGCTGCTTTTGGCACCTGCCCAACTACCATATTATGGAGGGCAGCTCAGTGATGAGACGGAGGGTGGAAAATCCTATTTGCATCAGCAAGCCTTCAAATCCAGCCCATTAGTTCTAGTTCTCTCTTCATAGGTGCTGCTTTGTATTTCCGGCATTTTCTGGTTTGTTGAACCTTTAATTAGATTCGGACTACTAACTGTATATTCTACCCAATGTAAAGAACGTGTATGGGGAGAAAGACATTTACATATGGTGTGAAAGCACTGAAAGCATTTAACATCCCTGGACAAAAGCAGATGAACAGAAAGAATAACCAGCTTCAACATGAAAGGGAAAGTCTGGGGTAATTTTAACTATGAGCTATGGAGCAAAGTGGCTGATATTGAATTGTTTGCAGTGTTAGGAAATACCGGACAATCCCATCCATGGGCCAGCGCCGTCCCCTGAAGTGGGAGCTGTGTGGGTGACAGACACTTTTTTACTCCCGCGAATGCTTTGTCTTGTGACGCACCCCAGAACCACCTCTGGTCCTTCTTCAACAATATGTGGTGTGGAGCCAAGACAGTGGCCAGGTTTGCAATGAAATTCCCATAGTAATTTACCAGGCCTAGGAATGACTGGAGTTCAGTGGTGTCGTTGAGATCGGGGCCCCATTTCTGGCCTGAATCTTACCTTCCAAAGGATGTAGACAATCCCTGTTCACCCTATATCCTAAGTAAGTCACGGCTCCAGCGCAGAACACACATTTGATCCCCTTTAGCCGGGCACCTACTCTGTTCACCATGAGCTAACAATCCCCAGAGTCGGACAGATATGTCAGGCTTCACTATCGGCAGCACGGGTGCAACCCATTCCGCAAATTGTACAGGGCGCATGACCCCCAAATCCTTCAGGTGCCAAAGCTCTGTGTCAACTTTGGCAAGCGATGCATAGAGGACAAGCCACGCCTTAAAACACTGAGGATGAGCATCAGGATCCATGTAGATATGGCCTTGGTCCCCTTATCAGACATGGCAGCGGAACTGCCAGGAGGCTGCCCTTTCAGAGAAAATCTGCCAGACCAGCATTGCCCATGATGCCGTGGGGGCCAAACTAAGGATGCCATAGTCCATGGACCACCGCAACTCCTTCACCCCTTTCTCTGCATGTTCCCAGCACAGCAATAGCTCAATTACCTGTTTCAAATCCTCTCAGTGGCTGTGTTGTTCATGCCACACACTAGCCAATCCCTTAACATTTCAGAGAGATGGCCTGAACTCGCACTGCTCAGGTGGATCAAGAAATCAGTGGAGACCTGGACACCGCAGCGCCATAAGGGCAGCACGGTAGCATTGTGGTTAGCACAATTGCTTCACAGCTCCAGGGTCCCAGGTTCGATTCCCCGCTGTGTCACTGTCTGTGCGGAGTCTGCACGTTCTCCCCGTGTGTGCATGAGTTTCCTCCGGGTGCTCCGGTTTCTTCCCACAGTCCAAAGTGGTGCTGGTTAGGTGGATTGGCCATGCTAAATTGCCCTTAGTGTTAATTGGGGTTACTGGGTAATGGGGATAGGGTGGAGGTGTGGGTTTAGGTGGGGTGCTCTTTCCAAGAGCCGGTGCAGACTGGATGGGCCGAATGGCCTCCTTCTGCACTGTAAATTCTATGTATGTATTAAACCATACCGCTGTATAATGGGCAGCACACTGGCACCGTGCCTGCGTCGGTTTCCTCCAGGTGACCAGTTTCCTCCCCCAGTCCAAAGCTGCGCAGGATGGGTGGATTGGCCATGATAAAATTGCCCCTTAGTGTCCAGGAATGTGCAGGTTAGGTCGGGTCACGAGACTAGGGTGGGGGAGTGGGCCAAGATAGGTTGCTCCTTCAGAGGGTCGGTGCAGGCCCGATGGGCCGAATGGTCTCCTTCTGCACTGTAGGGATTCTATGTCCTATGTAGACCAAGTGGCAGGGTGAGCTTGACTAAGTCAGGGAGGAAATCAGTGAGAAGGTGGGATGATGGGTAAGAAAGTCCATGTGGCTGCTTGGGATGAATCGTGCACTGAAAGGTTGAGTGGTGACATTGACAGCTACAGACAGTGTTGCCCCAGTTGGAGAATGGCTACAGGCCTGTTCGCAATCGATGGCTTGTAATTGCCTCCCTACTTCTCCAAAGCCTGCCAAGGCAGCTTTTTCTTTCACTGTTTCCAGGCAAATGTGTAATGTCTGTAGCGACGACCCCTAATACACACTACCACAATGTCTTTGTTCACTTCCAAGGAATCCAGTCAGAGGGGAGCACCTACCAATCCCAAAAGACTCCAAAGGAAATTCAAACAAAATGAAGGAGTAGTTCTGTCTCTTTAGCCTATCTCTTGCCCCTCAGGCCAGAACGTAATGTCCATTTTGAACAGCAGAGCTGAGCACATGTGCATCATATAACATTCCAGATTTGCCAAGTTGACTCATTATTACATGAGAATTACTTGGAGTGTGCTGCATAGAAACAGGGCACTTAACCTAACTGCTCTGCATGGTCCAGAAACTGATGTGTCTATTATCCCTGCTTCTCGTCATCTATATCCATCAACATATCCTTCTAGCCCTTTCTCCCTGTTGTATATACCCAGTTTCCCTTTAAATGCATCTTACCCTATTTGCCTTAACTATTCATTTTAGCAGTGAGTTCCACATTGTCTTGGGGTAAAGAATTTTCTCTTGAATTTGTTATTGGTGACTATTTATGGCGGCAACTAGTTTTTGTCTATGCCACAATTGTAAGCATCTTTGCAACATTTGGTCGAATAAATTCCCGTGTAATTTTAAAGACAGCTACCTCGGAACTGGACACAGAATGCAGCAAATCGCATTAAAAATGCAACTTAAATAAAAGCACGCACACATTCGGAGAACCACGCTAAATGAAGAGTAAGCTGACAAGTTCTGAGACTCATTATTTTCCATCAGCCAAATCTCCCTATTGTCACTTCAGGATATTTTAACCTATGGGGAGAGTAGAAAATCAACTGCAAAAACTTTCCATACATTCTGCCTTGACTAGATGTGAAAATGCCGATAAAACATCCGCTGTGATGTGAAGGAAATGTCTGAAGTCAGTCCTTTGTTTAAAATAAAGCCAATGATTGATATTTGCTGCATTACTTTCTTAGGTTTAACCCCAACAGCGGCTTTTCCTGTGAATTCTTTCACACTAAAGCGTATGCAGGTTGACCCAATTAAAGATCTTAAATGTCAGAAAAAAAGGTTGCATATTGCAATGCCTATCCGTTCAAAATTAACAGCTTCGCTGGTGATATCATGTCACATATTCCAATGCTTCCAACTCATTTTGTATGCATTGCTGGCCAATCTCTATGGCAACCAGAGGAAGAGTATTGTGACACTCTACCTAAGATTTTAATTTACACCGTGCCTCGCAGAAAAGCTGAGGGTGAGTTTTATACTGAAGTCATGAGTGTGTTTGAGAGAGGATAACTGATTAAAAGTCTGAAACTGATTACACATTGAGAAGTCGGTGTTAGGATACCAGATCTACCCAATATTTGTTAGGATATCAGACAAGAACCCCAAGCAACTTTTTTTTAATTTGTAAAACTGTGAGGAAGGATACTTCACTCCAGGAGCGATGACTCTGACTGCTATCCTTTACATTAAAACTAACTTTAATTTAAACACAGAATTAACCAAATTGACATCAAAGAAATAGCTTTGCAATTATCAGGTAAACAGTTCTTAGATAAAAAGAAAACTTAAACTTACTATCTATACCTGTTACTCACCCCAATTAAGCAACCCAATACAGTTCAAATACCACATAAATAAAGTTAACAAACAGATTATTGCTTAGTTGTCAGAGAGGCTCTACAGTCGTAGAATCCCGACAGGCCATTTGGCCCATCAAGTCTGCACCAACTCTTTGAAAGAGCACCCTATATAGGGCCAATCACCCGCCCTATTCCTGCAACGCCACCCTAAGGGGCAATTTAGCATGGCTAATCCACCTAATCTGCACATTTTTGGATTGTGGGAGGAAACTGGGGTACCCGGAGGAAATCCATGCAGCCTGGGGGAGAACGTGCAAACTCTACACAGACAGTCACCCGAGGTCGGGATCAAACCCAGGTCCCTGGCACTGTGAGGCAACAGTGCTAACCACTGTGCCACCATGCCGCCCATATTGAGACTTTGGAGAGAGACTCCTTCAAGAGCAAATTCAGTACACTTCTGCTCAGAAGAGTAGCATTTGGCAAAACTGCTGTTCAATCAAAATCCTTCTGTTTTGTCAGACTCAAGACCTATGGCAAACTGCAAAACTACAGACAGACCTGGCTCCACCCATTAATTACATCAACTGTATCCCACTAAGATGTCACATGAACTGCTTAGCTAGGACTAAATATAACCTATCATAAATGATTTACTCTACAGGGAATCTTCAGCAATCCTAACAATATTACATTAGCCTTTATCTGTAACCAAGTAAGTGGTTAGAATGAAGTATGACCTCACCTTTTATGACTCCTAAATTAAAGCTTTAGCAGACACACAATCTGGATACTTGAACCTCGGTTCTTAAGTTTATAAACATTAAACCAAGTTTTTAAAAACATTATGGCAACAGATATAAAATACAATATATAATAATTTCTCCATTCATCACAGCAGCAATCAGCAAACATGCACCTTTAATCTCATCATGGTCTGCTTTGGATGGGAAAGCCCTTTGGGAGAGAGGCACTGACAATTATAATATGTACAGACCTCATTATCTGCTGCTTTAACTGGAGATTTTAGAAGTTAACACAAGTCATGGAACCTTCCAGCAAAATCAAAGTGAGAGGACAGCTGAATTTAAGAGAGCTGAGCATGAGACGGGCAAGAAATCCTTTAAATGGTTGAGAGTTCATACCTGCGTCCCTGCCCAAGTGAAAAGTTTTTTCTCACTTGGTCCGAGAGTGTGTTTTCATTGTTTCGGAGGTGTTTTGCAGTTGAATGTTTCTGATCCATAGTTCCCATCTGTCAAGCATCAGTTCAGCATGACTGCAGCCCATACAGCTTTATCTTGGACCCTCAACTGAGGAATGAGATGAGCAAAAACAGGAGCTAAATGATCACCAGGAGCAGCAAGTAATTAGGAAGGCAAGTGGTACACTGGCCTTTATTACAAGGGGGGGGTGGAGTATAAAAGTAGATAAGTCTGTACAGGTCTTTGTTGCGATCACACCTGGAGCAATGTGTAGTTTTGGTCTCTTGATTTGAGGAGGGAGGTAGTTGCGTTGGAGGCAGATCACCAGGCTGATTCCTAGGATGAGGGGAATGTCTTACATAAAAGCTCAGGAGGCCCAAGAAGGAAAGTTAAACAATAGTTAACATGAAGAAGGGAACTTCCGGTCACGGTATGTAAGTGAAGGTCGCACCTTGAGTGGCTTTGTCTAGAGTTCTCGGTTTCTGGCCCTTTTCGCCCAGTTTTGGGGGGAATTGTTATATCAGCTGTCCTCAGTAAATTTGTGTGAATTAGAGGATGTTGAAATCCCGACGGAAGAATACGGCACGAAGAGGAACGAGAGCTCGTCCGCCTGAGGGCCCGAGTTCAGTGCGGAGTTCTGTGGGAGGAAAGATGGCGGGAGCACGCTCCACGGGTGGGGCTCTGGCCATTACGGTGGACACTCTGGTCGAGGTGATGGTGCTGGAGTTCAAGTGGCAGTTCGCTAAGCATTTTGAGCGGCATGGGAAGGAGATGATGGGAGCGCTCAATCAGCTGGTGGAGGATACATCGACCCTGATAAAGGAGGCTCTTGGAAAGTTGTCAACGGCGGTGCAGGGGCAAGGAGAGGTGTTGAAGGGAGTGGAGGAGGCATTGTCGCAGCGCAGCGACCAGCTCGCCTCGAAGAGAGAGGAGCTGCGGAAACTGAAGGAAAGTAATAAAGGACTGAGAGCCAAAGTGAAGGACAGGTCACGGCAGCAGAATCTTTGGATTGTGGGACATCCCCCAAAAATACTGCGGCCTTATGCCCTCCAGTGCCTCAGGCTAGAGTTTTTTTCGAGGATGTTCGCCAAAGTGTTGGGGGAGAAGTAGAATAGCTCCCTCTTTGAGCTGGATAAAGCTCAATGATTACTCCGGCCGAAAACAAAGGCAAATCATCGACCAAGAGCTGTGATAGTCTGTTAGGTTCCATGCAGGTTAGTAGCATCAAGACAGAGAGGGAATGGATGACTGCCAGGCAGTCTGAGAGAACCAGACAGGTAGTGTTGGACTCCCCTGAGTCTATCTTGCTTGCTAATCGGTTTTCCATTTTGGATACTAATGAGGGCGATGGTTTCTCAAGGGGATGCTGCCAGAGCCAATTCTGTTGCACCAGGGGTGGCTCAGTTGCACAGGAGGGGAGGAAGAAGAATGAACCAGCAATAGCGGGGGATCAGACAGGCGTTTCTGTGGCAGTAAACGTGACTCTAGGATGGTACGTTACCTTCTTGGTGCCAGGATTATAGAGTAGTTTCAGGACACCTTTCTGAGGGAGGGCAAGCAGCTAGAGGTCATTGTCCACATTATTACCAACAACTGAGGGATGAGGACCTAAAAGCAGATTTTAGGGAGTTAGGAAGGAAATTTTAAAACCAGGACCTCAAAAGCAGTAATCTCAGGATTACTCATAGTGCCAGGTGCTAGTGAACATTGGAATAGAAGGATTGGTCACTAGGAGGAACGGCATCACATTTCTGAGGCAATGGAACCAGTGCTGGGGCAGGTGGAACCTGTACAAGCTGGACGGGTTACACCTGAACAGGAATGGGGAGGCTATAACCTTGCAGGGAGATGTGCTAGTGGTGTTGCCGATGGTTTAATATCGCTTGTTCTGAGGATGTGAACCTGAGGGGTACCTCAAATTGGAAGGAAGTAAAGCTGGTAATGGAAATATAAAAGTAACAAGTGAACTTAGAATGCAAGAAAAACATAGTCAAGCATCAACTAGGCTTAGAATGCGGTATAATGTCAAAACGAAAGAAGATAAGGGCCCTCTACCTGAAAGCACGCAGCATTCTCAACAAGGTAGATGATTTAAAGGCATAAATAGAGGCAAATGGGTATCTATTGGCCATCAGGGACACATGGCTACAGGGTGACCAAGACTGGAAATTAAATATTCAAGGATATTCGACATTTAGGAAAGACAGGCAAAAAGGAAAAGGAGGTGATGTTGCACTGATAAATGAGAGATGGGATCAATACATTAATAGGGGTCGCATATTGAGGTGAGGCGGTGGCATAGTGGTATTGCCACTGGGATAGTAATCCAGAGACCAGGAGTAATGTTCTGGGGACCTGGGATCGAATCCTAAGTTGGTTGATGGTGATATTTGAATCCCACAAAATCTGGAATTGAAAGTCTAATGTTGACCATGAAACCATTGTCAATTATTGTAAAATCGCAACTGCTTCACTAATGTCCTTTAGGGAAGGAAATCTGCCATCCTTCCCTGGTCTGGTCTTCAGCAATGTTGTTGACTCATAAATGCCCGCTGAAATGGACAAACAAGGCACTCAGTTGAAGTGAAATTATGGGTGGGCATTAAATTCTGCGCCAGCAGCGACACCGACATCCCATGTAACAATTTTTTTTGAATCAGATAAACAGAATGTGGAATCTGGGTGAAGCTAAGAAACAGCAGGGGGGGTAACAAACATTGGTAAGAGTTGTTTATAGGCCACCAATAGTAATGATAGTATTGGGCATGGTATTAATCAGGGGATTAGAGAAGTATGTAGCATGGGTAATAGAGTAATCATGGATGACTTCAATCTTGATATTGTTATGGGCCAGGGTTTGGAGTTCACCTGACCCACAACTTTTAATAGATTGTGGTTATGGAGAACACACGGGCCTACTTTACAGGTGTGATGCAACATTAATCTACAGTACTTTTAAATTAAAACAACAATAAATCCCCCAAAGAATACAAAACTCTCCAAGTAACTCTTAATCTTTCCTTGCAACATCCATAAGACAAAAAGAACCCTTTTTACAGAAAGACATCAGGTTTAACTTCACTACAGAGAACAGTTACCACTGAATTCACCAAATGAACATTCATAAGCTTGCAGAGATCCATACACATCTTGCTGTGACTGCAGCTTCTCCAAATCTAAAACAAAACTAAACACACCCTGTAGCAGATAGCCCAAAGTGAAAGAAAAAGCAGACAGACAGCCCAGCTCCACCCACGCTCTGACATCACTGATAAACACCCATTTCTTAAAGGTACATCCACTGCAGCTATTTTATAAATCCCCATTTCTTAAAGGTACACTCACATGACACCTTCCCCCAAGGAAAAAAAAAACCATCAACTTCAAGATGGTTTCATTTTTTATCTTTTAATTTTCCTTTCAGACATATGGGGCGGGATTCTCCGCAATCGGCGTGATGTCCGCCGACCGGTGCCAAAAACGGCGCGAATCAGTCCGGCATCGCGCTGCCCCAAAGGTGTGGAATTCTCCGCATCTTGAGGGGCCGAGCCCTCACCTTGAGGGGCTAGGCTCGCGCAGAAATGACTGTGCCATGCGGCGCATGCACGGGAGCATCAGTGGCCGCTCACGGCATCCCCGCGCATGTGCAGTGGAGGGGGTCTCTTCCGCCTCCGCAATAGTGGAGACCATGGCGAAGGCGGAAGGAAAAGAGTGCCCCCACGGCACAGGCCCGCCCGCGGATCGGTGGGCCCTGATCTCGGGCCAGGCCACCGTGGTGGCACCCCCCGGGGCCAGAACGCCCCGCGCCCCCCCCCCCCCCACAGGACCCCGGAGCCCGCCCGCGCCACTTTGTCCCGCCGGTAAGAGAGGTGGTTTGATTCTCGCCGGCGGGACAGGCATTCCAGCAGCGGGACTTCGGCCCATCGCGGGCCGGAGAATCGCCAGTGGGGGGGGCGCCAACTGGCACGGCGCGATTCCCACCCCTGCCGAATATCCGGTGCCGGGGAATTCGGCAACCGGCAGGGGCAGGATTCACGCCAGCCCGCACCGATTCTCCGACCCGGCGGGGGGTCGGAGAATCCCGCCCATGGACAGTGAATATACATTTCTTTTTCAACAAAACAAAACACGCAAACATTTATAATAACAGAATTGCACGCAATACTCCAAATGCGGCCGCACCAGAGTTTTGTACTCTGCAACATGACCTCATGGCTCCGAAACTCAATCCCTCTACCAATAAAAGCTAACACACCATACGCCTTCTTAACAACCCTCTCAACCTGGGTGGCAACCCTGGTCGCCGCATAGGAAGGATGTGGAAGCATTGGAAAGGGTGAAGAGGAAATTTACCAGGATGTTGCCTGGTATGGAGGGAAGATCTTATGAGGAAAGGCTGAGTGACTGAGATTATTTTCTTTGGAAGAAGAAGGTTAAGAGGCGACTTAATTGAGGCATACAAGATGATCAGAGGATTGGATAGGGTGGACAGTGAGAGCCTTTTTCCTCGGATGATGATGTCTAGCATGAGGGGACATAGCTTTAAATTGAGGGGAGATAGATATAGGACAGATGTCAGAGGTAGGTTCTTTACCCAGAGAGTAGTAAGGGCATGGAATGCCCTGCCTGCAACAGTAGTGGACTCGCCAACACTAAGGGCATTCAAATTGTCATTGGATAGACATATGGACGATAAGGGAATAGTGTAGATGGGCTTTAGAGTGGTTTCACAGCTCGGCGCAACATTGAGGGCCGAGGGGACTGTACTGCGCTGTAATGTTCTATGTTCTATAGTCCATTTTAGTTGTTATTCCTCCACCGAACCTGTTTCCGTTCATCACATTTGTGACAAAGCATCGGCTATCACGTTTTCCCGTCCTGCCACATGTACTATCTTTAAATGAAATGGCTGTAACAATAAACTCCATCGAAACAGTCTGGCATTGTTATTCCGGAATCGCACCAAAAATGTCAATGGATTATGATCAGCAGATATAATGGTGTCAGACGGATTGCTGGTCACATAAATGTGAAAATGTTGCAAAGCCAGCACCAAGCTCAAAGTTTCCTTTTCAATCGTGGAATACTTTTTCTGGTGAGAGTTCAATCTCTTTGAAAAATAAACAATAGGCCGCTCTCGCCCTTCGTCGTCGTCTTGTAGAAGCACCGCATGAACGCCCACATCACTCGCATCAAAAGTCACTTTGAATGGTTTGGCATAATTTGGAATGGCTAACACTGGAGCAGTGGTCAACACAGCCTTCAGGCAGTCAAATGCCTGTTGACACTCTGCTGTCCACTTAAATTTGCTACGTTTCTTTAACAAGTCCATCAGTGGAGCAACCACACTACTAAAATTTGGCACAAATTTCCAGTAGAATCCACTCATGCCAAGAAATCGCATTATTTCCTGTCATCTCGAGGGTATTGGAAACTCCCCAATAACGTTTGTTTTCACATCCCGTGTGACCATTCGACCCTGTCCGATTCTATGGCCAATGAAAGTGACTTGGGCTTTTCCAAATTCATTTTTGGCTAGGTTTACCTGCAAACCCGCCTCCTGGCGTCGATCGAATAACTCCATCAAATGTTTTAAATGTTCTGTCCATGTCTGGCTGAAAATTACCAGATTGTCGATGTGTACCGCACAATTGGGTAACCCTGAAATGACTTAACTGTTGAAATGTGGCTGGGGCGTTTTTCATGCCAAATGGCATAACATTGAATTGGTATATACCATCTGGAGTCACAAAAGCTGAAATCTCCTTCGCTCTTTCGGATAAAGGTACCTGCCAGTAACCTTTAAGTAAATCCAGTTTGGAAATAAAAGCAGATTGTCCCACTTTTTCAATGCAATCCTCCAAACGTGGGATAGGATAAGAGTCCATTCTTGTAACTGCATTAACCTTTCTATAGTCCACACACAGTACCGTCTGGTTTAGGTACCATCACTATGGGTGAGCTCCATTGGCTGTAACCCATTTCAATTATGCCATTTTTAAACATACTTTCAATCTCCTTGTTCACCTGTGCCAATTGTAAAGGGTTAAGTCTATATGGATGTTGTTTAATTGGAACAGCATTTCCCACATCTACATCATGTATAGCCATTTTAGTGTTTCCCAACGTATCTCCACAAACTTGCCCACGTGATATCAATATCTCTTTCAGGTCGGTCCGGTTTTCCTCTGGAAGGTAACTCAACAATTTATCCCAATTTTAAAGAATATCCTCGTTTTCCAGTTTAATTTGAGGTATGTAAAATTCAAAGTCATCTTGGTTTGGTTGGTCACTTTGAGTTAGAATCATTAAAACCTCCTTCCCTTTCAAGGTACCTTTTAAGCATATTCACATGACACACTCGGTGAGTTTTCCTTCTATCTGGCGTTCTTACCACATAATTCACCTCACTTAATTTCCTTTCAATCTTATGAGGTCCACAAAACCTTAAACATCTTAACAACTATCAACACCAATAAACCTCCCAAAGAATACAGTACTCTCTAAGTAACTCTTAATCTTTCCTTGCAACATCCATAAGACAAAAAGAACCCTTCTCACATGACAATATAGACTGGGGAAATCTGATGCTGTGGAGGGTAATTTTCTGGAGTGTATGCGGAATGATTTTCTTGAGCAGTATGTTGAGGAGCTGACGAGAGAACAGGTTATTTTAGATCTTGTATTTAGTAATGAGAAAGGGATAAGTAATAATCTTGTTGCAAAAGACCATAATATGATAGAATTTTACATTGTGTTTGAAAATGAGGTTGTCCAAACTGAAGCCAAGGTGTACAATTTGAACAAGGGAAATTATGAAGCAATGAGGACAAATTGGTTGAGGTGGATTGAGAAAATGCATTCAAAGATATGATTGTGTCAAGTTTTCACTTTCTCACCGTGTCTGCATGGGTTTCCTCCGGGTGCTCCGGTTTCCTCCCACAGTCCAGAGATGTGCAGATTAGGTGGATTGGCCACGTTAAATTACCCCTTAGTGACCAAAGGTTAGGTGGGGTAACGGGGTTATGGGGATAGGGTGGGGAGTGGGCCTTGGTTAGGATGTTCTTTCAGAGGGTAGGTGCAGACTCAATTGGCTGAAAGGCCTCCTTCTGCAGAGTTGGGATTCTATGAACCGTGGCTGCCAAATGATTGTATAAGATTAAGAGGCTGATAAAGATTCCAGAAATAGTAGTAAACCTGAGGAATGGGAGGTTTTTAGAATACAGCAAAGGAAGGTCAAGAAACTGATAAAGAAAGACGGCGGGATTCTCCGTTCCTGAGACAAAGGGCAGCACGGTAGCACACGTGGCTACACTGTGGCTTCACAGCTCCAGGGTTCGATTCCCCCTGGGTCACTGTTTGTGCAGAATCTGAACATGCTTCCAGTGTCTGCGTGGGTTTCTTCCGAGTGCTCTGGTTTCCTCCCACAGTCCAAAGATGTGCAGGTTAGGTGGATTGGCCATGATAAATTTCCCTTAGTGACCAAAAAAGGTTAGGGGGGGGTTATTGAGTTATGGGGATAGGGTGGAAGTGAGGGCTTAAGTGGGTCGGTGCAGACTCGATGGGCCGAATGGCCTCCTTCTGCACTGTATGTTCTATGTATTCTCCATTTCCCGACACCGATTTCATAATCGGCGATCGGGCAGAGAATCCATTTTTACGACTGAATCGCATGCTCCGCTCCCTCCAAAACGGCGTCATCATTGCGCACGCCACACACTGTTGGGATGGCCTCAGGGCGTCATCTGAAGGCCCTCCCCTGATGCTCTGCCTCTGATGGGCCCCCGGCGTGGCAGCTGCCACCACAGTCGGGCAGGAGGCGTGCTGCTGACCGGGGGGGGGGGGGGGGGTTCGGTGAGAGCTGGGGGGACTGGTGGGTGTCCAGGGGGTACTATTAGGCAGGTCAGGTCCACGCACGGCCAGCGCCATGTTGTACAGCACAACCACGGCCACGGACCCGGCAATTCTCCGCCCGCTTATTTCGTGGAGGCCGGGCATTTTACGTGGCGCAGCTGCTAGCCCCTCACTGGTCAGAGGATCAGTGCTGGGGCGGCGCCAATTTTTCCCAGGTAAAACACCACGGATCCTGCGGGCATAGCCTCAAAATCGGAGAATCCAGACCAAAGTGTTGAAGTCAGCGCAGGATTCATGGAGTTCCACAACAGCAAAACTGCCGCCGCACCTGGACCGATTCAGCTACTGTGAAGGGACTTGCACCGGCGCCACGTGGAACACAATCGATTCTAGTGAGAAATGGTGCCGGATTCGCCGGGTCCAAGATTGGCACTCAGGGGGGAGGCTGACAAGCTACAGCCCCGTATACACACTTCACTCCCCACACACACCATCCCAGCCAACAAGATGGCAGCAAGAAGAGCGGCAACCCGTTTCACAGATGCTGAGCTGGAGACCCTCCTGGACACTGTGGAGGAGAGGCGGTTAACCCTGTGCCCCGGCACAGGAAGGAGGCTGCCAATTGCCGCCGTTCGCCATGCCTGGCCGCATGTGGCTGAGGCTGTCAGCACTGTGGGTAACACCATCCAGGCATGCCAACAGTGCCGGAAGAAACTGCATGATCTCCTCTGGGCAGCCAAGGTGAGTAGGCAGTATTGTGCCCCTGACACTAAACCGTGTCCCACACACACGTAACCATCCCCCCCAAGCCCACCCGGAGGGCAGCTGGACCTCCACCCTGCACCACAGGCCGGCACCCATACCGGCCACCATGGTTAAGAAAACAAGTAACAAGTGCAGAGATCTGAAGAGCAGCTAGTTAAGGGATCTAGAAAAATGAAGAGAGGTTTCCAAGAAGAGTGAGGCTAGCAGTATTAGAACAGAGAACTTTTCAGTAAAGACAGACAGAGTTGAGAGAAAGGTTGAGACACCAGAAAGATGCCTGAAATGATTTTCAGGTTTATGAGATTTTACGACAGCCTGTGAAACGCGAGTTGGAATCACGATGGCATCGATTGATCTTCCCGTGGGGTTTGTGGAATCTGAGTTCCCCTATTGAGCAGGTGGAGGCTTGCCCAATAGGAATCATTCAGCAGGAGTTTAAGACCCGCAGCTCAGATCCGGACCGGCGTTCCCGATGGTGCCCGGGCAGGGATGCACACCTTGGCAGCGGTTCTTTTAATAGGTCGAATAAACTAGAGTTTTGGATGAAACTTGGCCTTGGCGGAGTTATTATGCTGGCAACGAGGAGTAAGACCATAAGACATAGGAGCTGAAGTAAGGCCATTTGGCCCATCGAGTCCACTCCACCATTCAATCATGGCTGATTTCAACTCCATTTACCCGCTCTCTCTCCATAGCCCTTAATTCCTCGAGAAATCAAGAATTTATCAACTTCTGTCTGAAAGACACTCAACGTCCCGGCCTCCACCGCCCTCTGTGGCAATGAATTCCACAGACCCACCACTCTCTGGCTGAACAAATTTCTCCTCATCTCTGTTCTAAAGTGACTCCCTTTTATTCTAAGGCTGTGCCCCCGGTTCCTAGTCTCCCCTGCTAATGGAAACAACTTCCCTACGTCCACCCTATCTAAGCCATTCATTATCTTGTAAGTTTCTATTAGATCTCCCCTCAACTTCCTAAACGCCAATGAATATAATCCCAGGATCCTCAGGCGTTCATCGTATGTTAGGCCTACCATTCCTGGGATCATCCGTGTGAATCTCCGCTGGACCCGCTCCAGTGCCAGTATGTCCTTCCTGAGGTGTGGGGCCCAAAATTGCTCATAGTATTCTAAATGGGGCCTAACTAATGCTTTATAAAGCTTCAGAAGTACATCCCTGCTTTTATATTCCAAGCCTCTTGAGATAAATGACAACATTGCATTTGCTTTCTTAATTACGGACTCAACCTGCAAGTTTACCTTTAGAGAATCCTGGACTAGGACACCCAAGTCCCTTTGCACTTCAGCATTATGAATTTTGTCACCGTTTAGAAAATAGTCCATGCCTCTATTCTTTTTTCCAAAGTGCAAGACCTCGCACTTGCCCACATTGAATTTCATCAGCCATTTCTTGGACCACTCTCCTAAACTGTCTAAATCTTTCTGCAGCCTCCCCACCTCCTCCATACTACCTGCCCCTCCACCTATCTTTGTATCATCGGCAAACTTAGCCAGAATGCCCCCAGTCCCGTCATCTAGATCGTTAATATAAACGAGTAAAACTGAGATTCCCGAGCTGCCTTCAGAGTGAAACAAACGGCTCTCTGGTAAGCAACACAGAATGCCTCTTTTCAGTAAACCTGAGCGGTACAAAATTAACAAGAAGACTGGGCCCAATATTCAGTGCACCTGCGCTATTTCTTCTGGGCTAACAGCACTGTGGGAAACGAGTGGGAGAAGGTAATTCTACTGACTGCATGTGGAGCCCCAACATTTAGTGTAATAAAAAGCCTGACTTTCCCAGATGCCCCTGACTCAAAAAGTTTTGATGAGTCCATAGGTCTAGTGCAAAATTACTGTAACCCAAAGCTTTCAATCATCCTCCAAAAATACCATTTCAATACAACATGGGGGGGGGGCGACTTCAACTGTGTACAGGACCCACTGACCGACCCATCAAACCCCAGAGCAGGGAAAAAGACTGGCATGGTCAGGGAACTAGGAGCATTTATGGGGCAGATGGGGGCAGTGGACCCATGGAGATTCCTGTACCCGGGAGAGAAGGAATTTTCATACTTCTCACAAGTACACAAGGTATACACCCGTATCACTTCTTTGCAGTGGGGAAATCGGTACTTCCAGGGATCACGGGAACGGAGTACTCCGCGATCGTTATCTCTGACCATGCTCCATACTATATGGATGTGAGGTTGGAGACAGGCCGGGCCCAGTGCCCCACATGGAGGCTGGACACGGACCTCCTGGCCGACAAGGCCTTCTGTCAAAAAACATCGCCATAGGCGACTACATTAGTAACAACCAAAATGGGGAGGTCTCACCCTCCACGTTCTGGGAGGCACTGAAGGCCATGATTAGAGGAGAGATCATAGCCTACAAGGCAAGCAGAGATAAGGAAGAGAGGGTGGCCAGGCAAAACTGGTAGACTCCATCCTGGAAGTCAACAGAAAATACTCCGAGGCCCCAACTGTTGAGCTGCTGGCGGAGAGGAAAAAGCTGCAAATGGACTTTAATCAGCTATCCACTAGGAAAGCAGTGTACCAGCTCCGCCATACATCGGGGACCTTCTACGAACACGGAGACAAGGCTGGCCGCCTATTAACTCACCAGCTGAGAAAGCAGGCAACCACAAGGGAAATAGCGCAGGTAAAGGATAGCAGAGGCAGACTGGTAACAGAACCAAAGGAGGTCAATCGGGCATTTGAGACCTTCTACATGGGACTGTACACCTCCAAGCCCCCCCAACGGGGACGTGGGGATGAAACTGTTCCTAGGCGGACTGGAACTACCAGTGGTGGGGGAAGACAGACAGGGGGAGCTGGAAGCACCAATAGACCTGGAAGAAATCATGGAGAGCATCAGCTCCATGCAGGCGGGGAAGGCACCGGGACCCGACGGGTTCCCGACGGACTTCTACAAATAATTCGCACCAGTCCTGGCCCCACACTTAAAGGACATGTTCGCGGACTCACTGGCAAGGGGCACCCTGCCTCCAACGCTAGCGCAGGCCACAATTTCACTGATACCCAAAAAAGATAAAGACCTGACGGAATGCGGATCACACAGACCCATTTCACTGCTGCACGTGGATACGAAAATACTCGCAAAGGTCCTGGCCAAAAGGCTGGAGGGCTGTGTACCAGAGGTGGTCGCAGAGGACCAAACCAGCTTTGTCAAGGGTAGGCAACTCACAGTGAACATCAGGTGGCTGCTGAACGTAATAATGACCCCCTCCGGGGTCCCCACTCTTGTTCGCGCTAGCTATCAAACTCCTGGCGATAGCCCAGCGGGACGCAAAAAGCTGGAAGGGAATCCGGAGAGGAGTCAGAGAGCACAGAGTCTCACTCTATGCAGATGACCTGCTCCTCTATGTCTCGAAGCCACAGGAGGGACTGAAGGCAATACTACAAATACTGAAAGAGTTTGGAACCTTCTCGGGCTACAAATTTAACCTGGGCAAAAGCGAGGCATTCCCAGTGAACCCAAATGGGGGAGGGAGAGAGCTCCCGTTCAAAACGGCCCAGAACAGATTCCGCTACCTGGTGATCCAGATAGCCAGAGACTGAACACATGCCAATAAAAAGATTTATTTTAAAAAAAATATTTCAGCGAGTCATAGAGAATGTACTTTCAAGGGTTAACCAATGTGGCAGTGTTCCTGGATGACATTCTGGTTACAGGGACTACAGAGCAGGTTTACCAGCAAACCTAAATGATGTCTTTCAGCGATTTTCAAAACCAGGAATACACCTTAAAAGAGAAAAGTGCGTTTTCCAGGCAAGTGAAATAACATAGGCTACCGGGTACACAAAAAAAGGCCTGCACTCCATGAAAGACAAGGTCAAAACTGTTAATGAAGCACCTCTTTGTGGCCCTCACAAAACTGGCGACGAGGGTTAAAGTGGATAGCTGTCTATGCTGCTGAAGCCACCTCCCTGGATTTTTGTTGGATACAGGTTGGAAGTTTATTTCTGTTACACCATGCCTCTTTATGGACGTTTGGATGTCTTTGATGCTGCGCTGGAAAGTTGGAACCAGTACGCACAACGGATGCATTACTACTTCCGGGTGAATAACATCACTGAAAATGAACGCCAGGTGGTCATTTTGCTAACTGCTTGTAGCGCACATATGTTTGGGGTGATAAGAAGCTTTACATACCCAGCTGCACCTGACTGTAAAACATTTGATTAACATGTGACTTTGGCAGGACAATATTTTAATCCAACCCCGTCCGCAATAGTCCAGCGTTACTGATTTAACACTGCAGAGAGGACCCCTGGAGAATCCCTTGCTGAGTTCTCATCCCAGCTATTGCAGGATTGTGGAGTACTGTGACTATGGTGAAATTTTGGCGGGGATGTTACGAGACCGTTTGGTTTGCGGTATCAACAACGCAGCCACCCAGAGGATACTGTTAGCCGAGCCAACGTTGACTTTTCAACAGGCCATCCAGATAGCGTTGTCCCGAGAGAGCACAGAACGGGAAGTGCAGGAGCTGCAGGGAATGGGGATTGATGCCTTGGGACGCACCCCTGCCGTCCAAGGGTTGGGCGCCATGTCAGTGTAGGACTTGTGGCTGCTGGCCCCAGTGCGAACACCGGTCCTGGGCGTTTCAGAGGAACCGTCGTTCCTGCAGGAGCTGGGGCCAGCCCAGGGGCCATACTTTCCATTTGGATGAACCCGAGGGTGCTGCTCCCAAGGATGTGGAGGCGGAGAAAGACTGCCTGCAGCTGCATCGTGTGGCAGCTCCCTGAGTGGCCCCATTAAGGTGACGATGCTGGCCAATAGTCACCTGCTTGAAATGGAATTGGAAACTGCCGCAGCGGTCTCCGTGGTTGGACAGAAGACGTTTGACTGCATCAAGTAGGGTATACAGACCCTTACATTAACCGATACACAATCCAGGTTGGCCACCTATACGGTGAAACCATTGGACATTGCCGGAACTATGATGACCCTGTTGCTTACGGATGTCAGGAGGGGCATTTCCCGCTCATCATGGTGCGCGGCCACGGGCCCAGCCTGTTGGGTCGGGCCGGCTTGCGCCACTTGCGACTGCAGTGGCAGCACATTCTTCAAACAGGTTCTGGAGGGTTGATGGAGGTACGAGGACGATACCCAGAAGAATGTCAGCACGGTGTGGGGAAGATAAAGCAATGTAGGTTGACCCGGTCGCCATGCCGCGCTATATCCGGGCGTGCCCAGTGACTTATGCCTTGCTCGAGTAAGTAGAAGCGGAGCTCATTCACCTGGAGTCCCTGGATATCATCAGGCCGTCCGCTGTTTACTTAGACGTCCTGGTGATTACGGGAGTTTTGTAGCGAGAACATTTGGATAATTTGGAGGCTGTGCTTAAACGCTTCTCGGAGGTTGGAGTCCTTTTATGTCATGCAAATTGTGTCTTTCATGGGAAGGAAGTGGACTACCTTGGTTATCGGGTGGACCGCGAAGGTTTGCACCCCGTCGCGGAGAAGGTGCACACAATCCAACAGGCGCCCGCCCTGACGGACGCTTCGGGTCTTCGTGCTTTTCTCAGCCTCGTAAATTACTTCTTCGTCCCCTCAGCTTGGTTTTCCCGGACATTGGCGTGAAAGTACACCAAACTCAGGAACCGCAAGGGCATAGCCCTTCTCGACATCGGGGCAGCACGGTAGCATTATAGGGGCAGCATGGTAGCATTGTGGATAGCACAATTGCTTCACAGCTCCAGGGTCCCAGGTTCGATTCCAGCTTGGGTCACTGTCTGTGCGGAGTCTGCACATCCTCCCCGTGTGTGCGTGGGTTTCCTCCGGGTGCTCCGGTTTCCTCCCACAGTCCAAAGATGTGCAGCTTAGGTGGATTGGCGGTGATAAATTGCCCTTAGTGTCCAAAATTGCCCTTAGTGTTGGGTGGGGTTACTGGGCTATGGGGACCGGGTGGAGGTATTGACCTTGGGTAGGGTGCTCTCTCCATGAGCCAGTGCCGTCTCGATGGGCCGAATGGCCTCCTTCTGCACTGTAAATTCTATGTTAATCTATGTTAATCCGACAGTTTGTGCCTGATTTTGCTGATGGTGGATGCCCAGTGGGTACCCTACATTATCCTTCGACAAATGGGCTCAATCCATTCTTGGATGCAAGCCCAGGGTCGTATTCAATGCAAGCATTTAGACCACATTCAGTCCAGAAGGCCACCACTTCCACAGATTCCCCATCCCCAGAAATCACGGGCTGGATTCGCCAATTTTGAGGCTATGTCCGGATGAAGCGTCTGATTTTCGGACAAAAAAAATCGGCGCGTCTCCAGCACTGACCCTCCGACCGGTGAGGGGCTAGCATCCGCGCCACGTAAAATGCACGGCATTCCCGATATAAACGTCTGGAGAATTGCCAGGTCCATGGCCGTGCATGCACACGCCGATTCGGTTGTAAACAGGGGATCTCCGCCCAATAGCCGATTATGAAATCAGCGTTGAGCAACGGAGAGTCCCGCCCCACTTCACCAGTAGCAGCAGCTACCAGATTCAGACGCAATGGATGCTCATCCTCGAGATCTCCCTCTGGCACCGCGCTCATGGTCTGCTTGGGTCCCTACAGAAACCCATGGATATAGGGACACCGAGATAATGGAGGTTCTCGACTCTGACTCCGAGGTGGACATGCAGGATGCCTCCGAGGGGGAGTCTTCGGTTCCACAGCCCGCGGACTTGCAGCCATTACGGCATTCATCCCAGAAGTGCTGTTCACCTTCTCGTTGTCACAGAATCATTAGAGTGCAGAAGGAGGCCATTCGGCCCATCGAGTGAGCACCGTCCCTTGGAAAGAGCACCCTATCCAAGCCCACACCTCCACCATGTCCCCGTAACTCCAGCTAACCTTTGTTTTTGGACATTAATAGTAATTTAGCATAGCCAATCCACCTAACCTGCACATCTTTGGACTGTGGGAGGAAACCAGAGCACCCGGAGGAAACCCACGCACACACGGGGAGAACGTGCAGACTCTGCACAGACAATGACACAAGCCAGGAATCGAACTTGGGACCCTAGAGCTGTGAAGGAACAGTGCTAACCACTGTGCTATCGTGCTGCCACCCAATCCAGCGTCTTGTGCGAATGATGCCCAGCCTGCTGTAAAACGAGTCCGATGCCCTCCTTCGCCTGGGTCTTCGGTGGATTCCTCAGACTTTGGAGGGGGGGGGAGGGGGGATGTTATAACCTACCTGAATCCTATTGGCTGGACATTGGGCCGCTCCAAAATGATGCTGGTAATTTTGTGATGGGAGACAAGGAAATAGCTGAGGAACTGAATGAGTACTTTGCGTCAGTCTTCACAGTAGAAGACATGAGTAATATCCCAACAATTCCGGAGAGTCAGGGGACAGAGTTGAATATGGTAGCCATCACAAAGGAGAAAGTGCTAGAGAAACTAAGAGGTCAAAAAATTGATAAATCTCCGGGCCCAGATGGGCTACATCCTAGAATTCTAAAGGAGATAGCTGAAGAAATAGTGGCGGCGTTGGTTATGATCTTTCAAAAGTCACTGGAGTCAGGGAAAGTACCAGAGGATTGGAAAATCGCTGTTGTAACCCCCCTGTTCAAGAAGGGAACAAGGAAAAAGATGGAAAATTATAGGCCAATTAGCCTAACCTCGATTGTTGGCAAGATTCTAGAATCCATTGTTAAGGATGAGATTTTTAAATTCTTGGAAGTGCAGGGTCGGATTAGGACAAGTCAGCATGGATTTAGTAAGGGGAGGTCGTGCCTGAGAAACCTGTTAGAGTTCTTTGAAGAGATAACAAATAGGTTAGACCAAGGAGAGCCAATGGATGTTATCTATCTTGACTTCCAAAAGGCCTTTGATAAGGTGCCTCACGAGAGACTGCTGAGTAAAATAAGGGCCCATGGTATTCGAGGCAAGGTACTAACATGGATTGACGATTGGCTGTCAGGCAGAAGGCAGAGAGTTGGGATAAAAGGTTCTTTTTCGGAATGGCAACTGGTGACGAGTGGTGTCCCGCAGGGTTCAGTGTTGGGGCCACAGCTGTTCTCTTTATATATTAACGATCTAGATGACGGGACTGAGGGCATTCTGGCTAAGTTTGCCAATGATACAAAGATAGGTGGAGGGGCAGGTAGTATGGAGGAGGTGGGGAGGCTGCAGAAAGATTTAGACAGTTTAGGAGAGTGGTCCAAGAAATGGCTGATGAAATTCAACGTGGGCAAGTGCGAGGTCTTGCACTTTGGAAAAAAGAATAGAGGCGTGGACTATTTTCTAAACGGTGACAAAATTCATAATGCTGAAGTGCAAAGGGACTTGGGAGTCCTAGTCCAGGATTCTCTAAAGGTAAACTTGCAGGTTGAGTCCGTAATTAAGAAAGCAAATGCAATGTTGTCATTCATCTTAAGAGGCTTGGAATATAAAAGCAGGGATGTACTTCTGAAGCTTTATAAAGCATTAGTTAGGCCCCATTTAGAATACTGTGAGCAAATTTGGGCCCCACACCTCAGGAAGGACATACTGGCACTGGAGCGGGTCCACCGGAGATTCACACGGATGATCCCAGGAATGGTAGGCCTAACATACGTTGAACGTCTGAGGATCCTGGGATTATATTCATTGGAGTTTAGGGGGTTGAGGGGAGATCTAATAGAAACTTATAAGATAATGAATGGCTTAGATAGGGTGGATGTAGGGAAGTTGTTTCCATTAGCAGGGGAGACTAGGACCCGGGGGCACAGCCTTAGAATAAAAGGGAGTCACTTTAGAACAGAGATGAGGAGAAATTTCTTCAGCCAGAGAGTGGTGGGTCTGTGGAATTCATTGCCACAGAGGGCGGTGGAGGCTGGGATGTTGAGTGTCTTTAAGACAGAAGTTGATAAATTCTTGATTTCTCGAGGAATTAAGGGCTATGGAGAGAGAGCGGGTAAATGGAGTTGAAATCAGCCATGATTGAATGGTGGAGTGGACTCGATGGGCTGAATGGCCTTACTTCCGCTCCTATGTCTTATGGTCTTATGGTCATCCCATGACGCCTAGGGAGTGTGAGCTCCCCCAATGAGGGGGGTGGGGTGGGGGGGGGGGGGGGGGGCGTGGGGGGGGTAAACCAATGAGGGGGGGTATAATCATTAGCAGTTGCAGCTGTATAAATAGAGCTGGCCAGTGTGGTACCGGCCAGTGAAGGGAGCAGTCGTGAACTATTGCTGCTGTGTACACATTGTTATAATAAAGTTACTTTCTGTTTGACTCTACAAACCCATGCTGGATTCTTCATGGCCTTCACAAAAAATTATTATGGGTAATTCATCCCGAACCTGGCCTCCTTGCTGTAGCCATTACATCTACTATTGTGAAATAAAGGAAATGGTCCTGGGAGGCGCCACAAGAAGAGGTCTTTGAAAGAGTCAAACGGCAGCTACTATCGCTTAATTTATTGGCCCATTATGGTCCCAAGAAGGAGCTCACATGGCGTGTGAAGCTTCTCCTTGTGGAGTAGAGTTGGTACACTCACATTGTTGCAAAGATGGCATAGAACAGGCCATTGCCTACGAGTCCAGGGCTTTTTCGGATGCAGAGTGGCGCTAGTCGCAAATTGAGAGGGAAGGATTGGTGGTTATATTTGGTGTAAACAAATGTCACCAGTATGTCTATGACAGGCATTTTGTGATAGAGACAGATGACAGGCCTTTATTGGACCTTTTTAAAGAAGCTAGGGGAATCCCTCCTATTGCCTCTGCCCAGATATAGCATTTAGCCTTATTACTGGTAGCCCTGGGACACGAGCATCGCCGTGGAACGTGAATAACCAACGCTGATGCTTTGTGTTGTCTCCCGCTGCTTGTTTTGCCTGCATTAGAATAGGTCAAAATGGCCTTTAATTTCTGAGAAACACTCCCGGTATTGGGGAAGCAAATCAAGGCACGGACACAGAACGATCCAACATTATCAAAGCCAAAATACATGATCCTGAACAGCGCGATCCGAGGAGACATGAAACCATACCTAACTAAGAGAGAAGAATTCGTGCTACAGACGATATAATCTCGTGCGGATCCCGGATAGTTCTTTCCCACCCAGAGTGACAACCAATGCTAATGAAATTACATACAGCTACCCTGGGGTTTCCAAATTGAAGATGCTCACCAGGAGCTATGTAAGGTGGCCTGGGCTCGACACGGATATCATGGACCTGGTTCAACAATGTAACTTATGCCAGGAAAACCAAAAACTCCCCCCTTTGGCCTCCCTCCACCAAGGGAGAGGGCAGGCAGGCCATTGGTGCAGGTTCATGTAGACTTCACTGGGCCTTTTTTGGGATCTATGCTCCTGATCTTGGTGGATGCACATTCCAAATGGATGGGGGTACATCGCATGGGCTCTATGTCCTCTCACGCCACCATTGAGAAGCTTCAACAATGCTTAGCACACACAGCATACTGGAGGTCTTAGCCTCCAACAATGGCAAGGACTTCACGTTGGGGAGTTCCACGCCTGCATGAAGTCAAATGGCATCTAACACATTAGGACAGCGGCAAATCAGCCGTTGGCCAATGGACTGGCAGAACAATCAATACAGACCTTCAAGAATGGCATGAAGAATCAGCCGGCCGTATCTATAGACACAAGGTTAGCACGGTTCTTATTTCATTTTAGGATCATGACAGGAGTCCTTCCAGCAGAACTATTGATGGGGCAATAGCTCTGCACCAGATTATATTTCCAAACTTGGAAGGGAGGGTGGAGTCCCAACAGGAAAATCAAAAAAGAAATCATGATTCCATAAAATCTTACAGAGCGTCCAAGACTGGTGACCCAGCCTGTGTACGGAATTTCGGAGATGGCTGCAGCTGGGTCCCTGGAGTCATATCCTATCAGGTTGAGGTCCAAGACAAAGTTCTGAGGAAGTACCTAGATCACCTCAGATGTAAGGAGCCTGCCCCCATTGAAGCCGGCAGTGGCAGTCACTGACACAGGGCTACTGCCCAAAGAGGACCCTCTGTCCATCTCCCCCAATTGTGAGGACTCTGGTTCTGACATGGAGGCCGAGGAATCAGATATTCCGCCAAGAAGAATCCACATCGGTGACCCTTAGGCGCTCCATGTGGAAGCGAAGATCGCCCATCCATTTCACCCCCCCGATTTGGCTCCTCCTGCTACATAATAATAATCTTTATTAGTGTCACAAGTAGGTTTATATTAACACTGCAATGAAGTTACTGTGAAAATCCCCTAGTCGCCACTCTCGGGCGCTGAGGGAGAATTCAGAATATCTAATTCACCTCACAAGCACGTCTTTTGGGACTTGTAGGAGGAAACCGGAGCGCCCGGAGGAAACCCATGCAGACACGGGGAGAACGTACAGACTCTGCACGGACAGTGACCCAAGCGGGGAATCGAACCCGGGTGACTGGATGTGAAGCAATAGTGCTAACCACTGTGCTACCATGGTGCCCCCACTGTGCGACCATGCTGCTCAGACTCAATACCGGGTGCAAAGAGGTGGAAGAGGCCTCCTCATCGTGAAGGAGAAACTGACTTGACAGGGGAGGGATGTTATGACAACCACAAAAAACACGAGGAAACTCACCCAATCCGAACCATTCGGTGGGAGTTTAAAACTCGCAGCACAGACACGGACCAGCATTGCCGATGGTAGCCAGGCTGGGATGCAAGTACGTACATGCGGCAGCTGTTCTTTTGGTTGTTCGAATAAACTAAAGCCTTGCATGAAGTCTGGCCTTGGCGGAGTTATTACAGATTCGTAACGCAAGCTGCTGACAGAAAGCATTGTTTTCAGCCTGTTTCTTGGGGGAGTGGAAATTTGAAACTTGCACTTGGCAATCATCTGTCGGGTTTCTGAGGAGAAATCCATTCTCATGAGGATGAGGAGACATTCACTTGGGGTTCAGAGCAGAGTGTATTTGACCACAGTCATCTTGCGTATTGAAAGGGACATTGTGTTACTAAGACCATTGTAGATTAAGATATACTTCATAATCCTAAAATCTGCGTGTATTTGATAAACTAATGGGGGAGTAAAGGAGTATTGTATCATAAACCAATTCTTTCATATTTAATAAATGTATTTTCTTGTTGGTAAAACTAATTAACGGTCCTGTGACTCGTTCCTCCCTGTTTCTTAAAGAAAAGTAAAAGATGCAGTACAGGGTTCCATTCTGGAATCTTCCCATCCGGTTATAACATCAACTAGGATCGTAACACAAGGTTCTCTGAAGAGGTTTCATAAAGCTGAACCAATATTGATTTTATCTCACATTTGTGAGGATAAAATTAACTAGAATCCTCTGGTAAACCTACATGTTTAAAAGTTGTCTCACCAGTTGATTCAGAATTTACGTTGCACTTAAGTGTCAGTTATGAAAAGTGTATACAGTCCACTCCTGATAATTCAGGGCTGTTTATTGCTGTTACAAAGCCATAAATCCCTGATCAGCTTCAGCAGTATCAGTTGCTCCCTTAAGCAGTCTATACATCTCAGTTTTAAGGCCGTTGCCTTGAACTTGCACAACATCTATTTGGCAGCCTAAGCTCAGCTGGAATTATTCTCACTCTGAGCCGCAGACACTAGGCTCCTATTCCAAAGATTTGGGCCCAAAATCTAGATGGCCCCTCCAGACGTGATGCATTTCGGTAGGAAGGACATGGAGAGACATTCCAAAATAAAGGGTGAAATGCTTCAAGGAGCAGAGGTACCTGGGTGTATGTGTAGAGATGATTGAAGGTGGCAGGGCAGGTGGAGAGAGCAGTCACGGGCGGGGTGCTGCCGGCAGGACCAGAAAATCCCACCACCAACAAATGGGTAGAGAATTCCGACCAATATTCCAGCTGAGGCTGAACCAGTTTTTTATAAAAGTTCATCATAACCTCCTTGCTCTTGTCCCCTATGCCTCTATCTATAAAGCCCAGGATTCTGTTTGCTTTTTTATCCTCTCCAGTTCCCTTCAATGATTTGTGACACCCCGACAATATGGAAAATTGCCCAGTTATGTCCTGTACACAAGAAACAGGACAAATCCAACCCAGCCAATTACCGCCCTATCAGTCTACTCACCATCATCAGCAAAATGATGGAGTCATCAACAGTGCTATCAGGTTGCACTTACTCAACAATAATCTGCTCACGGGCGCTCAATTTGAGTTCTGCCAGGGTCACTCAGTTGCTGACCTCATCACATCCTTGGTTCAAACATGGACAAAAGAGTTGAATGCCAGAGGTGAGGTGAGAGTGACTGCCCTTGATATCAAGGAGCCCTAGCAAAACTGGAGTCAATGGGAATCAGGGGGAAAACTCTCCGCTGGTGGAGTCATTCCTGGCAAAGAAAGATGGTTGTGGTGGTTGGAAGTCAATCATCACAACTGCAGGACATCACTGCAGGTGTTCATCAGGGTAGTGTCCTAGGCCCAACCATCTTCAGCTGCTTTATCATAAGGTCAGACGTGGGGATGTTCGCAGATGACTGCACAATGTTCAGCACCATTCGTGACTCTTCAGGTAAGGAAGCAGCCCATGTCAAAATGCAGCAAGACCTGGACAATATCCAGGCTTGGGCTCACAAGTGGCAAGTTACATTCGCACCACACAAGTGCCAGGCAGTGACCACCTCCTATAAGAGAGGATCTAACCATCGCCCGTTGACATTCAATGGCATTACCATCGCTGAATCCCCCACAATCAACATCCTGGGGTTACCATTGATCAGAAACTGAAATGGATTTTTATTCAAATTTTCAGTTTACAAATATATAAAATATTCAAGCAGATTCATACAATATACAAAAAATATCCCCCGCTGCTCAACTCGTCCCCCAATTTAAAAAAAAATATTATTTAGTTAGAAATTTTCCAGAATAACATCAATACGACCATTTATGTACAAGAGTTGACAGTATTCTAACCTTTCATCCACCCCCCACAAACCCACAAGAAACAATAACCAATCCCCAATGCCCTTCCGCCCCGCCTGCCCCCAACATCTGATGGTGACTAACTCTCTGAAAAAGGAAATAAACGGCTGCCACCTGAGATGGAATCCTTCAGCCGATCCTCTCATTAGGTATTTGATTTTACCAGGTCATGAGCCAAGCTGCTATCTAGGAAGGAAAGGCAAGAGCATCTGCCTTCGCCTCTGTCTGTCACTCCAGCAAGTTTGAGATCCCAAAAATAGCCAAAGGACATGGCTCCAAGTCGACACCAAGAATTCCTTACATGGTGCTGAAGAAGGAGCCCCGAAAGTTCACAAGCCCAGAGCAGGACCAGAACGTGTATGTGTGTGTGTATGTGTGTGTGTGATGGGGTCCCCGGAGCACCACTCATACTAATCTCTTACATCTGCAAAAACCCACTCATTCGGGCCCTGGTCAAATGCACCCTATGCACCACCTTGAATTGTATCAGGCTGAGCCGAGAGCACAAAGGGGTGGAGTTGGATCTATATAGAGCCTCACTCCACTCGCCATCCTCAAGTTCCTGGCACAATTCCTCCTCCTATTTTCTTTTAATTTCGTCCAACAGGACCTAATCTGTCCACTCCAGTTGATCATAAATCTCCGACGCCCATCCCTCCCTTATCAGCCGAGAGAACAAGGGAGGAGGGGCCAAAAGGAAGGAAGCAATTGCCTTGCCAGCAAAGTTTTGTACCTGGTAATATCAAAACTGGTTAGGTCTCGAGGGCTTACCCCTCTCCAGCCTCTCCTCAAAATTCAGGAACCTCCCATCAACAAATAGATCCATGGACCTTTCCAATCCTGAAGGACAAATCCAAAACTGCCGGCACAAAATGATGGTTACCACAGATTGTGACCAACATTGACACAGCACCCAGTTTGACGTGCCATCTAAATTGTCCCCATATTTTCAAGGTGGCCACCACCACCAGATTGGCAGTCCATTTCATTGGGGAAAACGGAAATGGATCCGTAACCAATGCCCTCAAGCTGGTGCCTTTACAGTCATTCCTCTCCATCCACCCCCACATGGGCTCCATTCCTCTATACCACCCCCGCACCTTTTCAATATTCGCCACCCAATAATAATATAACAGGTTGGGTAACGCCAGACCCCCTAACTGTCTATTCCTTTGTAAAAACCATCGACGGATCCGTGGGGTCCTACCCGCCCAAATAAAAGACAAAATCATCTTGTTAACTCCTGTTAAAAAAAAGACTTCGGAGGAGGAGTTTGAGTTGCCAAGTGGGAATGGGATCCGGTATCCGCAAGCAAGGGGTTTGTACGGAGGCAGGTTTTGATCTTCCCGCACCTGCCACCCCAGGGGCGACAGAAGAAGGAGGAGAGGGGAAGGTCTCAGAGATCTACAAGGAGCTGATGGAGTGGGAGGGAGCTCCTATAGGGGACGTGAAGAGAAATTGGGAAGAAGAGCTGGGTGGGGAATTGGAGGCCGGATTATGGGAAACCCACGCACACGCGGGGAGAACGTGCAGAGTCCGCACAGACAGTGACCCAACCAGGGAATCGAACCTGGGACCCTGGAGCTGTGAAGCAATTGTGCTAACCACTATGCTACCGTGCTGCCCTTAAATGTGTCATCGTTCCTTTACTGTCACTGGGTTAAAATCCTGGAACTCCCTCCCTAACAGCACTGTGGATGTACCTCAGGGACTGCAACAGTTCAAGAAGGCAACTCACAACCACCTTCTGTAGGACAACTAGGGATGGGCAATAAATACTGACTTAACCAGTGACATCCACATCCTGTAAATGCATTTTTAAAAATCAAATCACACCTCCGGGTGTTAAATTTCACCTGCCCATTCCCATTGATCCCCATTACACCCAGGAATGAAGGAGATTCTTTGGAACCATTCTTCAGAAATTTGGGGGTGTTGCCATTTTGCACCGGAGATGCCAATAATGTTGCTCTTTTTAACTGGATACTGATAGTTATTAATGATGATATTGCTTTTCAGAGTCGGCAGGTATCAAATGATACCACCACAAGGTTTTACCGGATATCGATCAAAGACCAAACAACCAGTTAGTTAGTTCAAGTTCAGTGATAGTTTATTTACACACAAGAATTACTTCGACATACAATATAAAACACTACAAGGTAAATTACACCTAACACTACAACAACCTGTACTTAACTTCAGGCACCCGGCTTTATGCAGAGGAACAAGGCCTTTGTTCGGATCTGGCGTGGCTGGGTCTGGAGAAGTGATTTCGTTTCTGCTGGGCTCATCCGTCTGGTAGTGATTGTTGGTCTTGAACCTCATTCTGGTCGTGGTGCTGCAATTGGTTTTAGGCGTAGGCCGGGTCAAGAGAGTGCCGGTGCGCCGGGGCCAAAAGAGACTGAACACATGGCAGTGTCTCTTTTTATCCTTCGGGGGTTTCGCACTCTTTTGGGCGGTCCTTAGCTTTGGACCCAATAATTCGGCAGGCTTTGATTACTGCCTTCGATTTTAGCCAAAAAAGGGGCGGGTGCCTTGATGGCTGGGTGTGTCCTGAGCGATCATTGACCTTGGCTGTTTGGGCTTCCTGGGTGAAGGGAGTGGCACTGATGAGTTTGTATCTTTATCTGATACCTGAGTACAAGTCTTTTGTTCTGGGGAAATGGGCCATTAGAATGCAAATTGGCTGGGGGTTTCGATAGTGTCTGGTTATCTCGTGGGTGGTGATCAGTGCCGTTGCTCCTCTACCCGAGCATGGCTGACCGAATACATAAGGGGTCCTCAGGCAGGGCGGGTATTAGTGCCATTACTCCACTGCCTGGGTGACCTTACACGAGCGGAAAGAATTTGGAACATATGGACTCCGACAATGTGCAGAAGAGTAATCATGACTGCATCAAGAAATTTAGTAAATGGGCGACATTAATTAAAACATGTGAGACCGGAAGAATAAACTGTCAAGAAATTCCATGTCGAAGTGACATTAACTAAAACCATGTAAAATCAGAAAGCGGACAGGCTACATAAGAAAATAGGACACTGTAAATCTCAGTCGGTTCCTTTTTCGCATCATCTGAGATCCAATAGGGAATTCAGAAGACATTTCTTCACCCAAAGAGTGTTGAGAATGTTGGACTTGCCTGCACAGGGAGTACAGGTGCATTTAAGATGAAACTCGGCAACATTTGAGAGAGGAGGAAATAGAGGGTAACAATGAGGGCAGATTTAGATGAAAAAGTGATGGAAGGAAGGTCAAATTAAACATAAACACCAGCATGGACTAGTCAGTTTCTGTGCCACATATCCTATATAATCCTATATAATAAATATATATATATAACCGATATAATCCCAAAACGCCAGCCCGATATGGCTTCCATAGAGTGGTATCTGTGTGACATTCCTCTTTGTGATTCCCACAGAATTCATGACCTGGAAGTGAATGAACATTGCTCGATCCCACTGCAGCATTGCCCTGATTTTTTAATTTTATTTCTGCTGCAAAATGTTCCTCGTGACAGCTCTCAATAAACAATAAAGAGCTGGGTTTTGCAATCAAAGGGAAGAAACTGCACTCACCACTGATCTGAAGAAAGGCTGCTGCCAAAAATGTTGTGATCTCTGGGATGTGGTTTTCCACTTTTCCAACTGCAATTTGAACCTGGTGCCAAGTCAAGGGGATTTTACGCTTGCAGGGTAAACAGCCAATCACATTAAAGCATTCACACACTAGGAAGTTAAAAGCGTTGAATCCCATAATTTTTAAATTAACTCTTCAGATAGCAAAACAAATGGTTATGATTGGATTAAGATAAAAGCTAAAGGGCGGGATTCTCCGACCCCCCACCAGGTCGGAGAATCGCCGGGGGACGGCGTGAATCCCGCCCCCGCCGGCTACCGTATTCTCCGGCGCCGGGGTTTTGGCGGGGGCGGGAATCACGCCGCGCCGGTCGGCGGCCGCTAGCAGCGGCCCCCCTGGCGATTCTCCGGCCCGCAATGGGCCGAGTGGCCACCCGTTTTCGGTCTCGCTGGCGCAAATCACAACAGATCCTTATCGGTGGGACCTGGCTACACGGGCGGCCTGCAGAGCCCTCGGGGGGGCGGGGGGTGCTGGCCCCGGGGGGGGCGGGGGGGCCCACGGTGGCCTGGCCTGCGATCGGGGACCACTGATCCGCGGGCAGGCCTGTGGCGTGGGGGCACTCTTTCCCTCCGCTGTCAACCTCCACCATGGCCGGTGCGGAGAAGAACCCCCCTGCGCATGCGCTGGGATGACGCCAGCACACACTGGCGCTCCCACCTATGCGCCAACTCGCACCTTCGGGGCTGCCCGACCCCGGAGTGGTTCACGCCACCCCCCGCCCCCCCAGCGCCGGAATGGCCCGCGTCGCCGCTTCGCGGAGAATCCTGCCCAAAGTGTCCATGATAAAAAAATTGTGATAAAATATGTAGAATCTTTACATAATGGAGTAATTTGTATTTCTACAAACTTAAAATGAGCTTTCCTAGGCCAGGGAAGGTGTTGAGCAGTAAGTTTGAACTTAGTATGCCATTAAAAACACAATTGCACATCATTCAACAAAGTGCAACTTCTTTGAGGATTTTTACAGAGAGTAATCACGTGAAAGTGGAAGCTTTTATCAATTCACTGATTGTCTCAGGATTGTGCTCTGGTTGGGGCCCAACGGCACCCCCTGAGTCACTAACCCCAGACCTTTTTTTTCCATGGAGAAAGGCTTTGAACAAAATACTTTAAAAACAGGGTGTCATTCTGGTACTCAGGATGTGCTTTGATTAAAGCTGCAAATGAAATGCAGAGCATTAAACTGATCCTTGCAAGAAGCCCTGGATACGTTTGTACTGAGAACACGGACGTCTGAATGCCAGTTGTCATAGCCTCATCCTTAAAACATTAAAGACCGGCATTCGTAATGACATGACTCACAAACGACTGGTTAATGGGTTGCTTCATTTGAGGGTTGGTATGAATGGTGCTTGCTCCACAATAACCTTCAGAAAACTCCAAGTAAGCTTTACATTTTAAAATGAAAAGTGTGAAATTACAGCTTTTGCTGCATAAAATGATGGATAATTTCTAATGGCAGTTATATTCTGCTGACAGCTCTCTCATTATGCTGCTGGGGATGAGTCTGAAGTACAGAAATTTATGATTGTTGCGAGGCGGCCTGTGATTGTAAAACAAATACAATCATGGTGATTTTATTAATTCAATAGCCTGTGCTCAGCTCACGGCTAAATTCGTCAGGGCCCTTTTTTTGAGATGGCCTCAGATGTTGCTTGATTTATTTCAATGTTGAAATGAACATTCTTGTGCCCATTTCAGTACCTGTTCTCTAAGTTTGTTGAGGCCAATTTGACCTTGCAGCTCAACTGGTCCCCAAAAAGGGACCATTGGAGGGGGCCGACGAAACTGTCCAGTAAATATTGTAAACATCCCTCAACATGGAGGGAGGAGGAGCAGGAGCGCAGGCCACTGCCAGACTCGGGTCACCACCACCCGCCTCCACTCATTGCCTGCCAAACAACATGCACTCCTCAGCATTGTAGCCAGTGTCCAAATCAGACAAAATTGTCAGGGCTCAACCAGTGAGTGGAATCAGTTGACAATCACAGCTCATCAGTCTGAACATAGAGAGACCTGAGAACCGATTTTGAATAATCCTCGAGTCTACCTCTTGTAATGTCCAATCCCAGTATGTCATGGGGTTCATGGTCAGGAACAGACACTAAGGAACTTAACCCACAGAGTTTGAAGTGTTGTAAGGAGGGTGGCTTGTATGTGAATTTGGGGAGGGATGTACGCTGTTTATTGTTCTTTATGCTGGAGAGATTTCTCTGGTCTATTTGTCTGACCATTCTAGCAGAGGTCTTGTTCCTGCAAGCCTTTAGCTGCCTGATATCAAGTTAACATTCAGTGAGCCTAGAGATTAAATGGAGAGCGCCCAGCACTGAACCTTGGCTACATGACATCTTCCTCAATTTCCATCATTGTCATCAGCAAACCCTCATGTGGAGGTTTCTTTCAGATGGCTGGGTTTATGTGAGATGTTTTATGAGCCCTATCCTACCCTTAAAGCCTCTCCCTGTGTGAGGTTATAGTTTTTTGGCCATAGAGGTGATGTCGGATTATTGGCTCAGAGAAAGTCTATCTTCTCCTTCCATTTCTCTCACCTTTCTCTATCAGTGGCTGTCCTTGTTGATAGGAAGGTCTTGATGACTTTGATGATGGATTGCCATCTTGGTCGCAATTGGGCATCTGCTTCCCATGTGTTGATGTTAATAGAGTGGATCTTCACAGAGGCTTTTAAATTGTCTTGAAAATGTTTCTTTTGTCCACATATAGGCAAGCTCCCTCACATAGCTTTGGGAAAAGAATTGTTTTAACAATCTCAAGCATCCCAACAACATGTCCCATTCATCTCAGCTGATGCGAGATCATCATGGCCTCTATACTTGGCATACCTGTGTCTTGCAGGACCCTACCCCTGTGTGTCCTTTTGTCCTCCTACTTGATCCACAAGATCCTTATAAGACAGCATTGATGATGTTGTTCTCAGGTCTTGATATAGCGTCTATAAGGTGTCCAAGCTTCAGCACCATTCAGACCTGTCAGGAGAACCACTGGCCAATAGATTATGAATCGAGAACACACGAGTATGTAATTACCATGGACTGAGATAGGATATTACTCTTCAGAAACGTCAAATCTTAGGGATAGATGGCTTCCAAGATATGGGAAATGAGGAATATTTTCCTATATTTCATCATGAATCTCAATTGAAGACATTGGATTTGAAACATTTGGTGTGAGTTGGCAGAGGTCTTTGGTCTTCCTGATGTTCAGGGCAAGTCCCATGCTCTCGTAGGCTTCAGTGAATACATCAACTATCTCTTGCAGTTCTTCTTCAGAATGAGCACTAACTTGTGCATAATTAGCATTCTGCAGTTCAATTACAGAAGTGGTTATTATCTTTGCTTTGGGTCAGGTTGAAGAGATTACCATCAGTGCAACAAGTTATTATCACACATGGGGGAGACTGTCAGTAGTTTGCTGAAGAAAAAATTGAGGATACTGTTGGTGCAATGAGATATCCCTGTTTGATGCTTGTTTTGACATGGAAGGGGTCTGTGCAGAGCCATTGCATAGTACTCAGAATCATAGAATCATACAGTACAGAAGAGGCCCTTCAGCCCATCAAGCCTGCACCGACAAAATAAAACTACTCTAACTTACACTAATCCCATTTTCCAACATTTGGCCCATAGCCTTGAATGTTATGACATTTCAAGTGCTAATCCATGTACCTTTTAAAGTTTGTGAGGTTTCCTGCCTCAACTACCCTCCCACAGTGCATTCCATATTCGCACCACTCTCTGGGTGAAAAAAACTTTCCTCAAATCCATTCCAAATCACCTGCCCTTCATCTTAAACTTATGCCCCCTCTTTATTGATCCTTCAACTGAGGGGAACAGCTGCTTTCTATCCACCCTGTCCATGCCCCTCATAATCTTATACACCTCAATCAGATACCCACCTCAGCCTTCTCTGCTCCAAAAAAAACAACCCGAGCTTATCCAGCCTCGCTTCATCGCTCAGTACGCCAGCTGTGGCCTAACTAAAGTCCTGTTCTTGGAATACTGCCATGTAGAAGACAGGTGATGTTTTTGGACTTAGTGGACATCCATATCACTGTAACACATTCCAACATGTGTTCCCATTCACTGAAGTTTCTGTGAGATCGAAGGAAACCATGTACTCATACTCAATCAGAACTCCAAGGTGGACATGTACTTTCCGGAGAATCTCCCCCAGCGTACAATCAGAAGTGAGCTCGGCAATGATCCAACACTCAGTAAGGTGCTAACTGCTGTCAAACAGATGAAAAACAACCAAACCTCTGGCTCTGGCAATGTCCCTGCAAAAATGTTGAAACATGGAGGGGGCATACTAACCTCTTGGATACAATGTTCTGTTTCTGAAGCTCTGGCAGAATGAAGAACTTCCAAATGGACTGAGTGACAATCTTCAAGAAAGGAGACAAGGTAAACTGTAACAACTACATGAGGGTAATACATTTGGGGAGGTCAAACAGTAAAATGGAATACACATTAAACAGGAATATACTGAAAAGGGTAGATGAAATGAGAGATCTTGACGTGCAAGTGTACAGGCCCCTAAAGGTAGCCGGACAGGTAGATAAGGTTGTAAAGAATGGAATGTTCGCCTTCATTGGCAGAGGTATAGAATACAAAAGTAGGGATATAATGATGGGACTGTATAAGACACTGGTGAGGCCACAACTGGAGTATTGTGCATAGTTCTGGTCACCACATTACAGGAAGGATGTAATTGCTCTGGAGAGAGTGCAGAGAAGATTTACTAAAATGTTGCCCGGGCTGGAGGATTGTAGCTATGAAGAGAGATTGGAGAGGTGGGGATTATTTTCCTTGGAACAGAGAAGGCTGAGAGGGTGACATGATTGAGGTATACAAAATTGTGGGGGGTAGAGGTGGATTAGACAGGAGGAACCTGTTTCCCTTGGCAGAGAATTCAAAGATCAAGGGTCATAGATTCAAGCTAAGTGGCAGAAGGATTAGAGAAGGCATGAGGGGAAACCTTTTTTACCCAGAGGGTGGTGGGTGTCTGGAATTCGCTGCCAGGGTTGGTGGTGGAGGCTGAGACCCTAAGCTCTTTTACAAAGTTCCTGGATCTGCACCTTAAGTGCTGTGAGCTGCAGGGTTATGGGCCATGTGCAGGAAGATAGGATTAGAAAGGACACCTGGGTGTCTTTGGGTCAGGATGGACAAGATGGGCTGAATGTCCCCCTTCTTTGTTGTATAATTTCTATGGTTCTATGAATCCATGACTCCTGACTCTTGGCAAAGCCATAGTTAGGATGCCTCTTGATCATCTTTCACCAGATCAGAGGAGATCCTTCCAGAGTCCCAGTGGCTTCTGACCCAACAAAGAACATAGAACATAGAACATTACAGCGCAGTACAGGCCCTTCAGCCCTCGATGTTGCGCCGACCTGTGAAACCACTCTAAAGCCCATCTACACTATTCCCTTATCGTCCATATGTCCCTCTGTAACTTGTAACATCCTTCCGCACTGTCCACAACTCCACCGACTTTAGTGTCATCTGCAAATTTACTCACCCATCCTTCTACGCCCTCCTCCAGGTCATTTATAAAAATGACAAACAGCAGTGACCCCAAAAACAAAGGAACAACAAAATGATTTTCACAGTACACCAACCTCAGGAAAGGTGCAGGGAGCAGAACATCCTCTGTACCTGGCTTTCTTTGAACTCGCAAAAGTCTCACTTTCCCAAGGTATTGGACCAAGATTTCACGATAAATGGCTTGGTTGGAACTGTCCAAATCTATAATAAGCCACAGTTTCTTTCTTTCCGCACTTTAGAGTGGGGTGGTTGGCACAGAAGGAGGCCATTCGGCCCATCATGCCTGCACCGACACTTTGAAAGAGCACTCTATCCACGCCCTCATCCACCCTGTCCTATCCCCGTAACATAACCTACACATCCCTGGACAACAAGGGACAATTTATCATGGCCAATCCATCTATCTCACACATCTTTATATGAGAAGGATACTAACTTGACTGGAAATGCTTGACTGGATGATTGATGTTGGGAGGCCTGTAGTATACCCCCAACATTGTGACTGCACCCTTCTTATTCCTGATCTCTACCCATATAGCCTCACTGCCCTCTGAGGTGTCCTCTCGCTGTATAGCTGTGATACTCTCCTGAACAAGTAGCGCAACTCCGCCTCCCCTTTTACATGCCCCTCTATCCCGCCTGAAACATCTAAATCCTGGAACGTTTAGCTGCCAATCCTGCCCTTCCCTCAACCAGGTCTCTGTAATGGCAACAACATCATAGTTCCAAGTACTAATCCAAGCTCTAAGTTCATCTGCCTTACCCGTAATGCTCCTTGCATTAAAACATATGCACTTCAGGCCACCAGACCCGCTGTGTTCAGCAACTTCTCCCCGTCTGCTCTGCCTCAGAGCCACACTGTCCATATTCCCTAGTTCTCCCTCAACGCTCTCACCTTCTGACCTATTGCTCCCGTGCCCACCCCCCTGCCATACTAGTTTAAACCCTCCCGTGTGACACTAGCAAATCTCGCGGCCAGGATATTTATGCCTCTCCGGTTTAGATGCAACCCGTCCATCTTATACAGGTCACACCTGCCCCGGAAGAGCTCCCAGTGGTCCAGATAACCGAAACCCTCCCTCCTACACCAGCTGTTTAGCCACGTGTTTGTCTGCTCTATCTTCCTATTTCTAGCCTCACTGGCACGTGGCACAGGGAGTAATCCCGAGATTACAACCCTCGAGGTCCTGTCTCTTAACTTTCTGCCTAGCTCCCTGAACTCCTGCTGCAGGACCTCATGCCTCTTCCTGCCTATGTCGTTAGTACCAATATGTACAACGACCTCTACCTGTTTGCCCTCCCCCTTCAGGATTCCCTCTACCCGTTCGGAGACATCCTGGACCCTGGCACCAGGGAGGCAACATACCATCCTGGAGTCTCTTTCACGTCCACAGAAGCGCCTATCTGTTCCCCTGACTATAGAGTCCCCTATAACTATTACTCTTCTGCGCTTTGACCCTCCCTTCTGAACATCAGAGCCAGCCGTGGTGCCACTGCTCTGGCTGCTGCTGTTTTCCCCTGATAGGCTATCCCCCCCGACAGTATCCAAAGGGGTATACCTGTTCGAGAGGGGGACAACCACAGGGGATTCCTGCACTGACTGCCTGCCCTTTCTGGTGGTCACCCATTTCTCTGCCTGCACCTTGGGTGTGACCACACTTACATAACTGCGATCTATGACGCTTTCCGCCACCTGCATGCTCCTAAGTGCATCCAATTGCTGCTCCAACCGAACCATGCGGTCTGTGAGGAGCTGCAGTTGGGTGCACTTACTGCAGATGAAGCCATCCAGGACGCTGGAAGCCTCCCGGACCTGCCACATCTCACAGTCAGAGCACAGCACCCCTCTAACTGACATTGCGTCAATTAATTAAAATTTGTCTTTTTTTTATAAATACTTTTTTTTTTTTTAAATTACAAAGTTACTGTCAACTATCTGTTTCCTAGCACTAGATTTCTAATAGAAATGCGATAGCTAACTATAATATCCTCCGATCTCTGGCTTAGATATCCTCTAAATTATAATTAAGTTATTATGTTTAATTAGTTCCCAAATAGTCAAAAAAATTTAGGTTAGAATCCCAACCAGCCACTCAGGTCACAGCTTTTCTGTCCCCCCCGACACACACAATTTGAAAAAAGGTATAAAAGTAAAAATCACTTGCTTACCTTCTGAGATGTTCTCAGGTTCTCTCGCTGACAGAGACTGCTCCTCCACCTCCAATCCTTGGCCTGCACAATGCTAATAATATATAATATAATATGGCACTTACCTTCACCAATGGGTCTTATTATTAGGTTAGAGGAGGAGGGTGGGTGGGAGACACTACACGTGTAGTGTCTCGGGTTTCCTCTCCACCAGAATTTATTGGGGGGGGGGGGGGGGGGGACTTGCCAGAGGTCGAACTTCCGGTTCCCGCCGAAATCCAAAGGGCTGCTCCTGTAAAGGTAAGAGCTTTTAAACTAACTACTCACCTCCCAGAAGGCCCCTGCGCACCGCTGCCGCCGAAATCCAAAGGGCTGCTCCTGTAAAGGTAAGAGCTTTTAAACTAACTACTCACCTCCCAGAAGGCCCCTGCGCACCGCTGCCGCCGAAATCCAAAGGGCTGCTCCTGTAAAGGTAAGAGCTTTTAAACTAACTACTCACCTCCCAGAAGGCCCCTGCGCACCGCTGCCGCCGAAATCCAAAGGGCTGCTCCTGTAAAGGTAAGTGCTTTTAAACTCACTACTCACCTCCAAGAAGGCCCCTGCGCACCGCTGCCGCCGAAATCCAAAGGGCTGCTCCTGTAAAGGTAAGAGCTTTTAAACTAACTACTCACCTCCCAGAAGGCCCCTGCGCACCGCTGCCGCCGAAATCCAAAGGGCTGCTCCTGTAAAGGTAAGTGCTTTTAAACTCACTACTCACCTCCAAGAAGGCCCCTGCGCACCGCTGCCGCCGAAATCCAAAGGGCTGCTCCTGTAAAGGTAAGAGCTTTTAAACTAACTACTCACCTCCCAGAAGGCCCCTGCGCACCGCTGCCGCCGAAATCCAAAGGGCTGCTCCTGTAAAGGTAAGAGCTTTTAAACTAACTACTCACCTCCCAGAAGGCCCCTGCGCACCGCTGCCGCCGAAATCCAAAGGGCTGCTCCTGTAAAGGTAAGAGCTTTTAAACTAACTACTCACCTCCCAGAAGGCCCCTGCGCACCGCTGCCGCCGAAATCCAAAGGGCTGCTCCTGTAAAGGTAAGTGCTTTTAAACTCACTACTCACCTCCAAGAAGGCCCCTGCGCACCGCTGCCGCCGAAATCCAAAGGGCTGCTCCTGTAAAGGTAAGAGCTTTTAAACTAACTACTCACCTCCCAGAAGGCCCCTGCGCACCGCTGCCGCCGAAATCCAAAGGGCTGCTCCTGTAAAGGTAAGAGCTTTTAAACTAACTACTCACCTCCCAGAAGGCCCCTGCGCACCGCTGCCGCCGAAATCCAAAGGGCTGCTCCTGTAAAGGTAAGTGCTTTTAAACTCACTACTCACCTCCAAGAAGGCCCCTGCGCACCGCTGCCGCCGAAATCCAAAGGGCTGCTCCTGTAAAGGTAAGAGCTTTTAAACTAACTACTCACCTCCCAGAAGGCCCCTGCGCACCGCTGCCGCCGAAATCCAAAGGGCTGCTCCTGTAAAGGTAAGAGCTTTTAAACTAACTACTCACCTCCCAGAAGGCCCCTGCGCACCGCTGCCGCCGAAATCCAAAGGGCTGCTCCTGTAAAGGTAAGAGCTTTTAAACTAACTACTCACCTCCCAGAAGGCCCCTGCGCACCGCTGCCGCCGAAATCCAAAGGGCTGCTCCTGTAAAGGTAAGAGCTTTTAAACTAACTACTCACCTCCCAGAAGGCCCCTGCGCACCGCTGCCGCCGAAATCCAAAGGGCTGCTCCTGTAAAGGGAAGTGCTTTTAAACTCACTACTCACCTCCAAGAAGGCCCCTGCGCACCGCTGCCGCCGAAATCCAAAGGGCTGCTCCTGTAAAGGTAAGAGCTTTTAAACTAACTACTCACCTCCCAGAAGGCCCCTGCGCACCGCTGCCGCCGAAATCCAAAGGGCTGCTCCTGTAAAGGTAAGTGCTTTTAAACTCACTACTCACCTCCAAGAAGGCCCCTGCGCACCGCTGCCGCCGAAATCCAAAGGGCTGCTCCTGTAAAGGTAAGAGCTTTTAAACTAACTACTCACCTCCCAGAAGGCCCCTGCGCACCGCTGCCGCCGAAATCCAAAGGGCTGCTCCTGTAAAGGTAAGAGCTTTTAAACTAACTACTCACCTCCCAGAAGGCCCCTGCGCACCGCTGCCGCCGAAATCCAAAGGGCTGCTCCTGTAAAGGTAAGAGCTTTTAAACTAACTACTCACCTCCCAGAAGGCCCCTGCGCACCGCTGCCGCCGAAATCCAAAGGGCTGCTCCTGTAAAGGTAAGTGCTTTTAAACTCACTACTCACCTCCAAGAAGGCCCCTGCGCACCGCTGCCGCCGAAATCCAATGGGCTGCTCCTGTAAAGGTAAGAGCTTTTAAACTAACTACTCACCTCCCAGAAGGCCCCTGCGCACCGCTGCCGCCGAAATCCAAAGGGCTGCTCCTGTAAAGGGAAGTGCTTTTAAACTCACTACTCACCTCCAAGAAGGCCCCTGCGCACCGCTGCCGCCGAAATCCAAAGGGCTGCTCCTGTAAAGGTAAGAGCTTTTAAACTAACTACTCACCTCCCAGAAGGCCCCTGCGCACCGCTGCCGCCGAAATCCAAAGGGCTGCTCCTGTAAAGGTAAGTGCTTTTAAACTCACTACTCACCTCCAAGAAGGCCCCTGCGCACCGCTGCCGCCGAAATCCAAAGGGCTGCTCCTGTAAAGGTAAGAGCTTTTAAACTAACTACTCACCTCCCAGAAGGCCCCTGCGCACCGCTGCCGCCGAAATCCAAAGGGCTGCTCCTGTAAAGGTAAGAGCTTTTAAACTAACTACTCACCTCCCAGAAGGCCCCTGCGCACCGCTGCCGCCGAAATCCAAAGGGCTGCTCCTGTAAAGGTAAGAGCTTTTAAACTAACTACTCACCTCCCAGAAGGCCCCTGCGCACCGCTGCCGCCGAAATCCAAAGGGCTGCTCCTGTAAAGGTAAGTGCTTTTAAACTCACTACTCACCTCCAAGAAGGCCCCTGCGCACCGCTGCCGCCGAAATCCAATGGGCTGCTCCTGTAAAGGTAAGAGCTTTTAAACTAACTACTCACCTCCCAGAAGGCCCCTGCGCACCGCTGCCGCCGAAATCCAAAGGGCTGCTCCTGTAAAGGTAAGTGCTTTTAAACTCACTACTCACCTCCAAGAAGGCCCCTGCGCACCGCTGCCGCCGAAATCCAAAGGGCTGCTCCTGTAAAGGTAAGAGCTTTTAAACTAACTACTCACCTCCCAGAAGGCCCCTGCGCACCGCTGCCGCCGAAATCCAAAGGGCTGCTCCTGTAAAGGTAAGTGCTTTTAAATTCACTACTCACCTCCAAGAAGGCCCCTGCGCACCGCTGCCGCCGAAATCCAAAGGGCTGCTCCTGTAAAGGTAAGAGCTTTTAAACTAACTACTCACCTCCCAGAAGGCCCCTGCGCACCGCTGCCGCCGAAATCCAAAGGGCTGCTCCTGTAAAGGTAAGAGCTTTTAAACTCACTACTCACCTCCCAGAAGGCCCCTGCGCACCGCTGCCGCCGAAATCCAAAGGGCTGCTCCTGTAAAGGTAAGTGCTTTTAAACTCACTACTCACCTCCAAGAAGGCCCCTGCGCACCGCTGCCGCCGAAATCCAATGGGCTGCTCCTGTAAAGGTAAGAGCTTTTAAACTAACTACTCACCTCCCAGAAGGCCCCTGCGCACCGCTGCCGCCGAAATCCAAAGGGCTGCTCCTGTAAAGGTAAGTGCTTTTAAACTCACTACTCACCTCCAAGAAGGCCCCTGCGCACCGCTGCCGCCGAAATCCAATGGGCTGCTCCTGTAAAGGTAAGAGCTTTTAAACTAACTACTCACCTCCCAGAAGGCCCCTGCGCACCGCTGCCGCCGAAATCCAAAGGGCTGCTCCTGTAAAGGTAAGTGCTTTTAAACTCACTACTCACCTCCAAGAAGGCCCCTGCGCACCGCTGCCGCCGAAATCCAAAGGGCTGCTCCTGTAAAGGTAAGTGCTTTTAAACTCACTACTCACCTCCAAGAAGGCCCCTGCGCACCGCTGCCGCCGAAATCCAAAGGGCTGCTCCTGTAAAGGTAAGAGCTTTTAAACTAACTACTCACCTCCAAGAAGGCCCCTGCGCACCGCTGCCGCCGAAATCCAAAGGGCTGCTCCTGTAAAGGTAAGAGCTTTTAAACTAACTACTCACCTCCCAGAAGGCCCCTGCGCACCGCTGCCGCCGAAATCCAAAGGGCTGCTCCTGTAAAGGTAAGAGCTTTTAAACTCACTACTCACCTCCCAGAAGGCCCCTGCGCACCGCTGCCGCCGAAATCCAAAGGGCTGCTCCTGTAAAGGTAAGAGCTTTTAAACTAACTACTCACCTCCCAGAAGGCCCCTGCGCACCGCTGCCGCCGAAATCCAAAGGGCTGCTCCTGTAAAGGTAAGTGCTTTTAAACTCACTACTCACCTCCAAGAAGGCCCCTGCGCACCGCTGCCGCCGAAATCCAAAGGGCTGCTCCTGTAAAGGTAAGAGCTTTTAAACTAACTACTCACCTCCCAGAAGGCCCCTGCGCACCGCTGCCGCCGAAATCCAAAGGGCTGCTCCTGTAAAGGTAAGAGCTTTTAAACTAACTACTCACCTCCCAGAAGGCCCCTGCGCACCGCTGCCGCCGAAATCCAAAGGGCTGCTCCTGTAAAGGTAAGTGCTTTTAAACTCACTACTCACCTCCAAGAAGGCCCCTGCGCACCGCTGCCGCCGAAATCCAATGGGCTGCTCCTGTAAAGGTAAGAGCTTTTAAACTAACTACTCACCTCCCAGAAGGCCCCTGCGCACCGCTGCCGCCGAAATCCAAAGGGCTGCTCCTGTAAAGGTAAGTGCTTTTAAACTCACTACTCACCTCCAAGAAGGCCCCTGCGCACCGCTGCCGCCGAAATCCAATGGGCTGCTCCTGTAAAGGTAAGAGCTTTTAAACTAACTACTCACCTCCCAGAAGGCCCCTGCGCACCGCTGCCGCCGAAATCCAAAGGGCTGCTCCTGTAAAGGTAAGTGCTTTTAAACTCACTACTCACCTCCAAGAAGGCCCCTGCGCACCGCTGCCGCCGAAATCCAAAGGGCTGCTCCTGTAAAGGTAAGTGCTTTTAAACTCACTACTCACCTCCAAGAAGGCCCCTGCGCACCGCTGCCGCCGAAATCCAAAGGGCTGCTCCTGTAAAGGTAAGTGCTTTTAAACTCACTACTCACCTCCAAGAAGGCCCCTGCGCACCGCTGCCGCCGAAATCCAATGGGCTGCTCCTGTAAAGGTAAGAGCTTTTAAACTAACTACTCACCTCCCAGAAGGCCCCTGCGCACCGCTGCCGCCGAAATCCAAAGGGCTGCTCCTGTAAAGGTAAGTGCTTTTAAACTCACGACTCACCTCCAAGAAGGCCCCTGCGCACCGCTGCCGCCGAAATCCAATGGGCTGCTCCTGTAAAGGTAAGTGCTTTTAAACTCACTACTCACCTCCAAGAAGGCCCCTGCGCCCCGCTGCCGCCGAAATCCAAAGGGCTGCTCCTGTAAAGGTAAGAGCTTTTAAACTAACTACTCACCTCCCAGAAGGCCCCTGCGCACCGCTGCCGCCGAAATCCAAAGGGCTGCTCCTGTAAAGGTAAGTGCTTTTAAACTCACTACTCACCTCCAAGAAGGCCCCTGCGCACCGCTGCCGCCGAAATCCAATGGGCTGCTCCTGTAAAGGTAAGAGCTTTTAAACTAACTACTCACCTCCCAGAAGGCCCCTGCGCACCGCTGCCGCCGAAATCCAAAGGGCTGCTCCTGTAAAGGTAAGTGCTTTTAAACTCACTACTCACCTCCAAGAAGGCCCCTGCGCACCGCTGCCGCCGAAATCCAATGGGCTGCTCCTGTAAAGGTAAGAGCTTTTAAACTAACTACTCACCTCCCAGAAGGCCCCTGCGCACCGCTGCCGCCGAAATCCAAAGGGCTGCTCCTGTAAAGGTAAGAGCTTTTAAACTAACTACTCACCTCCCAGAAGGCCCCTGCGCACCGCTGCCGCCGAAATCCAAAGGGCTGCTCCATTCGACCCCTTGAGACCGCTCCACTATTTAACAGGATAATGGCCAATCTGATAGTAACCTTAAATCTGCATCCCACCTACTCCGATATGCTATCACCTCTTTGTTTACCCAGACTCTTGTCACCTCTGCCTTAAAATATTCAGATTCTGCTTCCACCGCCTTTCAGAAAGAGAGTTCCAAAGACTCACGCTCACCTAAGAAAAACAATTTCATCTCATCTCCGTTTTAAACAGTGACCCCTAGGTCTAGATTCTCCCAAAGAGGAAACATCCTCTCCACACCCACCCTGTCTGTACCCCTCAGGAACTTAAAGATTTCAATCAAGTCGCCTCTTACTCTTCTCAACTCCAGCGGCTACAAGCCTAGCCTGTCCAACCTATCCTCATGAGACAAGACGCCCAATCCAGGTATGTCATGTAAAATGTCTCTGAACTGTTTCCAAAGCATTTACATCCTTCCTTAAAAAAAGGAGAGCAATACTTTACACAATACTCCACATGTGGTCTCACTAGTGTCCTGTACAACTGAAGCGTAACCTCTCTACATTTGTATTCAATTCCCCTTGCAATAATATTCTATTAGTTTTCCTAATTACCTGCTGTACCTTTATACTGGATTTTTGTGATTCATGCACTAGGACACCCAGATCCTTCTGCACCTCATAGCTCTGCAATCTCTCACCATTTCGATAGTATGTTTCTCTTTTATTCCTCCTGCCAAAATGAACAATTTCACACATTTGCATGAGCTTTTCCAACACACCTAACCTATCTATATCTTTTTCAGCCTCCTTATGACCTCTTCAGAATTTACTTTCCTACATACCTTTGTGTCATCAGCCAATTTGGCCACCATCCCATTCATTGGGAGGGTGAATTGTGACGAGGATGCAGGGATCCTGCAGCATGACCTGGACAGGTTGGGCGCGTGGGCAAATCAATGGCAGATGTAGTATAATTTGGATAAGTGTGAAGTTATTTATTTTTGGAAGCAAAAATAGGAAGGCAGAATGGTTGTAAATTAGGAGAGGGGAGTGTACAGCGGGACCTGGGTGTCTTTGTGCACCAGTCGCTGAAGGTAAGCATGCAGGTGCAGCAGGTGGTAAAGAAGGTTAATGGTATGTTGGCCTTCATTGCGAGAGATTTCGAGTATAGAAGCAGGGATGTGTTGCTGCAATTATACACGGCCTTGGTGAGGCCACACCTGCAGTATTGTGTGCAGTTTTGGTCTCCTTCTCTGAGGAAGGATGTTCTTGCTCTCGAGGGAGTGCAGCAAAGGTTTACCAGACTGATTCCAGGGATGGCGGGACTGTCATATGAGGAGAGGTTGACTAGGTTGGGATTGTTCTCGCTGGAGTTTGGAAGAATGAGGGGGAATCTCATAAGAGACTTATAAAATTCTAACGGGACTAGACAGGGTAGATGCAGGGAAGATGTTACCAATGATGAGTGTGTCCAGAACCAGGGGTCACAGTCTGAGGATTCAGGGTAACCATTTCGGCAGATATAAGGAGACATTTCTTCACACAAAGAGTGGTGAGCCTGTGGAATTCATTTCCATAGGAAGTAGTTGATGCCAAAACTTTGAATATATTCAAGAGGCGGCTGGGTATAGCACTTGGGGAGAATGGGATCAAAGGCTATGGGGAGAAAGCAGGATTATTAGACTATTGAGTTGGATGATCAGCCATGATCGTGATGAATTGCGGAGCAGGCTCGAAGGACCAAAAGGCCTCCTCCTGCTCCTATCTTCTATGTATCTAAGTCATTTATAGAAATTGTAAACGGTTGAGGTCCCAGCACTGATTCCTGTGGCTCACCACTCATCACATCCTGCCAACCAGAAGAAGACTCATTTATACCAACTCTGTTTCCTGTTAGGTAGCCAATCTTCAAGCTATGTCAACATGGTTCCCCCAATACCAAGAGCTTTTATTTTCCACAATAACCTTTGATGTGGCATTTTATCAAATACCTTCTGGAAATCTAAGTACAGTACATCCACCAGTTCCCCTTTATCCACAGCATATGTTACTTCTTCTAAAATCATGATATTCCTTTCAAAAAACCATACTGACTCAGCCTGATAGCCTTGAAGTGTTTTAAGCACCCTGCCATAATATATTTTTTAATAGCTACCAACATTTTCCCTATGACAGATAGTAGGCTAAGCAGCCTGTCGTTTCCCACTTTCTGTCTCCCTTCCCTTTTTGAATAATGGAATTACATTTACTATATTCCAATTTAAAGGGGGCTTCCCAGAATCTAGGGAGTTTTGGAAAATTAAAAACAGTTCATCCACTATCAAAGATCCTGTGGCCATTGTTTCAAACAGTAGGGGAGTTATCCCCAATGCCTTGTCCAATATGTATTCCTCAATTAACATCACAAAAATCAGATCATTCAGTCATCATTACATTGCTGTTTGTGGGAGTATGTTAAGGGTAAATTGGCTGGCACATTTTCTAGATTACAACAGTGACTGGACTTCATAAGTATTTCATTGACTGTAAAGCATTTTGAGATGTCCAGTGGTCATGAACCATCACTATCAACATCCTGAGGGTCAGCATTGACCAGAAACTGTACTGGACTAGCCATATAAATACTTTGGCTACAAGAACAGGCCAAACGCTAGGAATCCTGCATCGGATAACTCACCTCCTGATTCCCCAAGCCTGTCCACCATCTACAAGGCATAAGTCAGGAGTGTGATGCAATACGCTCCACTTGCCTGGATGAGAGCAGCTCCAACAACACTCTAGAAGCAAAACACTATCCAGGACAAAGCAGCCCGCTTGATTTGCACTGCTTCCACCACCGTCTACGGCCATTTCCTACACCGCCGTTGCACAGTGACAGCCGTCTGTATCATCTATAAGATGCGCCACAGGTACCCACCAAGGCTCATTGGACAGCACCTTCTAAACCCACAACCACTACCATCCAGAATGACAAAGAGCAGCAGACACATGGGAACACTACCACCTGCAACATCCCTTCCAAGTCACTCACTATCCTGACTTGGAAATATATTGCCGTTCCTTCACTGTCACTGGGTCAAAATCCTGGTACGCCCTCCCAAACAGCACAGTGGGTGTATTGTAGACCAGTGTTTTTCAAACTTTTTTGACCTGGGACCCATTTTTAACAACTGGATATCCTTCGTGACGCGCGTTGGCCGGCCATCGTGACCCACCAGTTTCACTTACCTATAATGTGACAGGTGAGCCTGCTCGATCATCAGGATCTCTTTTCATAAAATCAAAGAATTCCTACAGTGCAGAAGGAGGCCATTCGTCCCATCGAGTCTGCACCTCCCCCCCCCCCCCCCACCCCTCTGAAAGAGCACCCTATGTAGGCCCAATCCCCTATCCTATCCACGTAACCCCATCTAGGGGCAATTTAGCATGGCCAGTCCATCTACCTGTGGGAGGAAACTGGACCACCCAGAGGAAACCCACAGAGACATGGGAAGAATGTGCAAACTCCACTTTGTTGTTCAATGTTACATTTCTGACACTGACTTCAGCATGAGTTAGGATCTCACTGCATCCTTTGAAAAAAATCAAGAGGTTCGCCCTCAATGTTTAGTCTTCAAATGTGTTTGCAGTTTTGAGGGTTTTAAACTTCCATTTGCCAGTGCTTCCCAGCATATAACACATCTGAACTTTGAATCCTAATTTGCAGTGGCACAGTTAATAAACCCACGCCTCAAGTAATCTTCTTTCTGTTACTTTGTTCCCGTTTTCAGCTTCTTCTTCATGGGTTGTCCCTGGAGGCCCTGGACACTGCTGGCAGCTGCAAAATGGAGGAATCTCTCTCTCGCCCAGAACACATGATGTCAGCTTATGTGACCTGCCCTCTGCCACCGCTCCAGGCAGAAGACTCCAGCGATTTAAAAAAAAAATCTAGTTCTGAGTCAGCGCGCTGATGTCAGCAGGAGGAGTTCTTCCTCACTGGGCTCTGGGCTGCGCACTGTTGAGGCGGCACGCATTCGCGGTATGGCCAACATTCTGAAACCAGGTCGCGGCGGGCATTTTTCAATGTCGGTCGTTCCATTGGGCACTACTTGGCGCAATCGGGAGTGCTGCGGTGCATGGACCCGCAATCGGGAATGCTGCGGTGCATGGACCCGCAATCGGGAATGCCACGACACATGGTCCGCGGCCCTTCTAACACCCGCCCACGACCCACCCGTGGGTAATGACCCTGGGTTTGAAAATGGCCGCTGTAGACTGTGGGTGCACAATGGACTGCAGCAGTTCAAGAAGGCAGCTCCCCACCACCTTCTCAAGGGAAATTAGAGATGAGCAACAAATGCTGACTGAGCCAGCAAAGCCCACATCCCAGAAATTAATATATAAAATATATATAGAAGTGCACATCTTTCTTTCTTTAATAAGCACAGCAAATTCACCAGTCAACCCAAGGTCACTATTCACAATTCTGACAGATGATCGGATTTTGATACCTCATCTCTTTCTTCAACACATTCAATAATTTGATTCTGAAGCATATAGACAACGAGAGGAGATGATGCATTTTTAAAGAAGTTGCTTTGGACTTAAAAAGCTTCTCACATGCCCTAGAGATGAATAGAATGGAAACCAAAACTATGCCGAGTTGGTTTAGATCAGGCTAGATTGTTGGTAACTCACAAGGCTACAACCGTGGGGATTTCTTGAAATGAAAATGAAATGGAAATTACTTATTGTCACAAGTAGGCTTCAAATGAAGTTACTGTGAAAAGCCCCTAGTTGCCACATTCCGGCGCCTGTTCGGGGAGGCTGGTACGGGAATTGAACCATGCTGCTGGCCTGCCTTGGTCTGTTTTAAAAGCCAGCAATTTAGCCCAGTGTGCTAAACCAGCCCCTGGTTTCTTGATCTTTACTCTTAAAATGTAGCCATTTATTAATTACCTCAGCCAAATTGCTGACAGACTTTTACAGTAGCAGTCAATGTAACATCCTGGAGTGCAGGTCGATAGCGACAGGAATAATTCTGGACAGGATCATAAAGTGTAGATGATTGCTGTTAGCACAGCATTGTACAACTTCAAAAGATATGTCAGAACTTCAAAGTCAGGAATGTTCAATATCTGGCTCAGCCCTGAGCAAATGAATCAAACTATAGGATTAGTCCAAGATCTCTACGCTCCTTCAACTCTTGCATCTTGTAACATTCCTGATTTTCAGCATTTCATTATTGATGGTTGAGCCTTTTGCTGCCTGAGCCTCTAGAATTTGCTCTTTAAACCTTACAACCTTGCTATCTCTCTCTCCTCCTTCAAACACTCAGCTTTGATCAAGTTTTTGATTGCCTACCCTAATACTTCCTTACCTTATGACATTATCATAAATGTAAGAGCTGCAAGGGCTAATGAAATGTCTAAATCAACCACTAGAGGGAGCGAGATGTACAAGTGTATGCAACATTGATACTAAGCCTGGTGGGGAGAGAAGTGAAGGAGATAGCTGGAGTACAGACCGAAGGAAAGATAGTGTGAGTGAGAGCAAATCATAGTTCATGTAATAGTGTAGAGATTAGTAGTAGATGAGTGTAGATTATATATTAATTATCAACTGTGTATTATATAGGAGTAAGTGTTGAATCCAATTAAGTAGTGTTAATAAATTTATAGCTTTGTTCAATTTAAAAGCTATTTGTGGTCTTTGTGAACACTACGCCAACCATCCTGAATTTAGCAACACGAAGAATACCACACGCCGACTCAGTGTCATATTCTGATTGATTATGATCTTGTGAAGTGTCTTGGGGTGTTTTACTCCAATAAAGGTATTATATATGTGCACGGTGTTGCTGGCGTATGCATTCAGGTGGTCCTCAGAACTATGTAAAGAGCCCCTGATGAGATCCATCGGCCTTGGCGAAACAATGCAATGTGCCAATAGCCCTCTCCAAACTCATTGGTGCCATTCAATCAGCAGCTAGATGCTTATGAATGTGGCGCCTGCTGATTTTATTAAAATATTGGATCAAGAAAACCGTGTTATTGGCTTTTGGAAGAGTAAGCACTGTACAAACAATCTTTTATAAGGGTCAGAAATGGTATAAAAATTGCAACATGCTTTTAAAGCCCTTTCGTGTGGAATACTGTGAATCCTTAGCAATATTCTATTCTAACAGTAAACTTGTAAAACGCTGATAGAAGCTTTCAATAATGTATAATGGCACTATGATGTTAGATCTTTATATATGTCCCTGCATGTCACTTACCGAACAATCGTCCTATGCAAATACACTGCAATACACTTTGCTGAACCATTGTTTATGTGTAATCTCATTCATCTCTTGACATTGACAGCCCAGTGTCCAGTAAGGTCAACTTCAGGAGTTAAACTCAGCTTTATTTCGTTCTAGTGGCAGAGTCTGATGACTTTACAAAACAGTCAAAGCTGGAAAGATACAGTTACTATGACAACTCTGGTTGGACCATGGAATTCCTACAGTGCAGAAGGAGGCCATTCGGCCCAACGAGTCAGCACCGACCCTCTGAAAGAGTACCTTTTCTAAGCCCACTCCCCCACCCCCATCATCGTAATCCCACCTTATTTACACAATCTTGGACACTGAGGGAGAACTTAGCATGGCCAATCCACCTAACCTGCACATCTTTAGACTGTGGAAGGAAACCGGAGCACCCGGAGGAAACCCATGCAGACACGGAGAGGAAGTGCAAACTCCACACAGACAATCACCCAATGTCAGAATTGAATCCAAGTCCCTGGCGCTGTGAGGCAGCAATGCTAACCGCTGTAATTCCAGGATATAATATCACATGACTCTGAACCAGTTCCCACCACCCCAGCTTTCCCACCATTGGTTGCCCATCCTCAGATTGTATCCCCTCCCGCACTGATTTGAAATTCAATAGATTCATCCTTAACTAATTGACTGCAAAACACCCTTTTTCCCCCCATTCTATATTGTCTTTTGTTACTGATTAATACCAGTTTTCAAAGAAAATGAAAAAAACGCACTATGTTTTGGCGCACTGGGTAGGCCCGGAAACAGGCATGAAACACACTTCCAGCCACGAGTGTCTCTGGACCGTGATTTCACGCTGGCTGGCCAATAAGAGTGAAACATGTACAGGGAAAGGCTCAGCACTACCTGGGGTGGTGAGAAGAGTGTGGGCGCTGAGAAAAGAGGTGGGTGTAGACTGACGCTTCTACTGTGCTCTCTCAGGTGGACAGCCGCTGCGGAACTGTCTCAGAGAGCTGTTAACCTGTAAAATATAAATATCGATGGAAAAGCACTGCGACGAGTGTCTAGGCAGCACAATCAAACACCCACTGTTTTGTTATGTTTCCTTTGTAACATAAGCGGCTTCCTTGTGTTGCATTTGTCAAGGAAGGTCGAGACGTGTAAATAACTTCAACTCATTTATTTACACTATGTACACTTTTTTAACTTGAGTTCGACACTACTGCTAATCCTATTGTAGCTACCTAAACTGACTAACCAGCTGCTGTCTTCCACGTGGTGGGTGTGATAATGAATCAACCCTGTGCCTCTCCTCACTGACTGTCTCCACTGGCCGAAGGGGGCTTGATCATGTGTGTGGTGTCCTTTATGTATGGGTTGGTGTAATGCCCCCCTGTGGTTGTGTCACCTCCTTGTGTATCGTGAATGTCCATTGGTCGCCTCCCATGTAACTTATCTATTGGTTGTGTGTGTGATGTTTCTAGTGCTCCCTCTAGTGGCTGTCTAGTTTACATGTATTTACAGTGATGCACATCACCACATCCTCCCCTTTTTATATGTTCATATTTTCTGTGCACTTTAAGAAAAATTGAACAAAGAACAGGTAGAGAAGGTAAGGTATATACAAGTCATGGGAACAGTGATTAAACAATAAGTCCAAATCATTCATGTGAGTCCATAAACTATCAATCATCATGGTCAAATGTCTCTCTTGGTTATGAACGCCATCAACAGAAACCAAGAAGTGGTTGAATCACTGCGCTGTCCGATTTGGAGTCTCTTTCTTTTTTTCTTTTTATGTTTGTGGTGGTGCTGTCGGATGGCATCTTGTAGTTGATAGGTCGTTGACATTGAAGAGGTACCATCAGCAGTATTATTCAAGGTCATGGATGTGCCAGATGTTGAAGTCGGATGAGACTGTGCATACTGGTTCTGGCCACATGCTGTGCTGGAAGGGTGATTCTGCTGAGAAGCGTTGAAGCATGTCGATTCGGAGACAGAATTGCGGCTCGCATCAATGTCTGGTGATGGTGTGAAACTAGAACCTTGCATCTGCTAAGAATATGCTGTCTGGCCAGGCTGTGGTGCAGCAAATCCTGGGCAGTAACTAAGGCATCCAGTCTGTAGTGCAGATTGCGCTGGCGGTAGTCCTCCTTCGGTCTTGATTCCATTAGTGGGCAATCCGTAGTGCTGGCCTGTTTGAGAATATGCTGCATAGACTGCTGGCTGCTGCAGGCTTGAATACTGGGTTTGTCCAGCATGAGCTGTCATTGGCCGCACTGTCGGTGTGGAACAAATATGTGGACATAGCTGTGGTGAAAATTGGTGTATTCCTCTTGGACTGTAGCTGCTGCTTGTTATTGCTGACCCAGTGTGATTGTCACGTGATCCATCTCCTGTCGTTGTGGCATCTGCTGTCACCCTGAGCGTGCCATCACTGAGGTTGCGACACTGCCTGTCTGGAGTAAAGTCTGGCTTACGTGAATCAGAGTCGGCGTTTGGTTGCTCCCCATCTGGAGTCTGGTCTGTTTTTTGCTGATGCTCCCCGTCCGGAGTCTTAGCAGGTTCACTGGAGTCAGCTGAGAGTTCTTGAAGCTGCACGTCTGGAGTCGGAACATGCAGGAATGCATTGACTAGTGGAGATGTTCGAGCAATTGAGGGTGGAAGTAGTGGGGTGTCACAGGAGTCACCAGTGGTCTCACAGTGATAGTCGAGTGCCTCTGTACGCACTAGCTGAGGTCTGTCACTTTGCACCTTTTGCATGGGAAGTGGGATGCTGTCGTCACTCGTTTCACATACCGTGGGTAGATCCTCAGTAGCTGCTTGCTGTTCACTAGGGTTGGGTAAATTGTCAAAGTTTTCATCTGGTGGTGCAAACAATGTGGGTGGACTGTCATTGTCTTGCCGTTGTCCTTCATTTGGGCTTTTCTTCTTTGGAATTTTAAATCTTCCCCCAGACATTACAGAACCTTGTTCATTTCCCTCAATTTCTCCCATATGTAGGGCAGCAAATGTTAGATCCAATGTTTCTTTCGTCATTGTACTAGTTTCCAAAGAACAGTCTGTTTCAATTTTCTTCTCAGTTACTTCATATGCATCCTTTTCTAATGTACATGCCTTCATAGTCTCTGGCTCTGATTTTGCTGGGACTGGCACAGTCACAGTCTCTCTTTTACTGTTCTCAATTGCCCACATTCTACTCCCCAGACATAAATGATTAATCTCTGGAGTTAATGTGGTGCAATGGATAATCGGGTCGACCTTATCTGCATCTTCACCATCACTGGAAAGCACAATTGGTTCACTTGAAACTGCTGTGGGTTTTAAGTGCTTTATCTGGCTACTCGATGTCGGTGTCCTCAGGATTCTTGATCCAATGTTCTGCTCATTTATCAGTGGAGTGTGCAGAGGTTCAATGCGATTAATATTCCCATCAGGGGTTGAAGAGTCATTACTGACTAACTGCTGGTCTCTGTAGTTGGGACTTTGCGGTTTTGTGTTGAAGGGAGACAGTTGTCCCTGCTGTAGATATGATTCAGGTTGTGTTATTTCCATTAAATGAGGATCAATGTCTTGTCCATTTTTTTGATCCGTACTAAAGCAATGGCAATTTTCAGTCTGCTCCTTGCAAGTTAGACATACAAGCAATTTCTTTAGCAAGTCCTCAGCATCCTTCTGTGACTGTGCAGCATTATTAATATCTCTTCGGCTAGAATGATCCTGAAGGTCAGCGCATAATCCTTTTTTCTTCGGGCTTGGAAGAGGCGATTCCTTTGGCTTGTCTTCATTTGGGCTTGAACAGTCGTCAGTGCTGTGCCCTTCATTGTAGCATGATAGACCGTCATGGTCGTCCTGCTGTGCAGTGGAGCGTGGTAGACTGTTATAGCCTTCTTGCTGTTTACGTGAGCATGGCAGACTTGCATCGTCTGCCGCTAGTTGGTCAGAGGAGGTTGCTAGACCCTCATGGTCTTGTTCCTGCAAGGACTGCGCATTGGAGTCATGCGTTTATGCAATTGTGGAGTCTGGCAATGAGCTTGCTGTGGAGTCTTGTGACACTGGAGTCACGTCTTGTTCCTGCAAGGACTGCGGTGTAGAGTCTTGCATGTCTTCTTTCGTAGAGTCGGGAACCCTGAGTGGGGCGTGGACCACGCTCTGTGTGTCAGCAGGCCGCTCTCTGTGGGCTTGAAACGCTTTCTGTCTCTTAATTTCAGGCTGCAGCATCATCCTGCACTGATGAGTTGGGGCGTCATATCTGCTGGGTTGAAGATCCTCAAATCCGAAAAATGAATCCGCATCTGCGTCGGATTCAATGTGAGGGTCGCCAATGTGCAACATGAAAGGTTCGTCCGAGTCGTAGTCGTCTAGGACCATGGAGCTGTCATTGGGCTCGCGAGGTCCAGAAAAAATGTAAAGATCGGTATCGAAGTATTCTAGGTCGGAATCATCGGTTTGTGCGTAGGTAACCTCTTGTTGCAGGGTTCTTCGGAGGTTAAATTCATCTCCTGGTTCAATTTGAGGCATTGTGCTATCATTCCAGGTGAAGGAAGGTTGTTTTACAGCTTTAAAAGATTTTTTCTTTGATTTCGGACGTTTCCCCTTTAAATTGGATTTGGGAAGTTTCCCCTTTAAATTGGTGCGGTCTGGGGTCTCTGACGTCATGACGCGCGTGACGTAGCACGTAGGAAACGATTGCGCATGCGCAGATCGCTGTTCCTGTACCGATGGCCGTTTTCTTGATTGCGCATGCACGGCGTCTCGCGCATGCGCAAACGAACCTTCCGGTTCTGCGCGCGACTGCGCTAGTGTAGTCCCTTTAGCAAGATGGCCACCGACCTCGACCCAAATCGCACTCCAGTCCGGGATTTCGGCCTCGAGGTGAGTACTGGCGCTTCTCTTACCTTTCCTTGCCGATTGGAGTGTGTTTTCCTCACAGTATTTGGCGAATTTGTCCAGGACTGCCTGGAAGTCGTCCCTGCTTTGCCCCTTGGAGAACTTGAATTCCTTAAAGATTTCTTCTGCTCTTGCACCGGCTGTTGTGAGGAGAAACTCTACTTTTTCATTATCGGCCAGGTCTTTAAGTTTGGCTGCCACCAGGTAGAATTCAAACGCCTGCCGGAATCGCTGCCAGTTCTCGCGGAGATCGCCGTGGCACTGGAGCGGCTGCAGAACCCGGAGCTCGTACATCTTGCCTGGGTATTGCTGGTTGTCACTGTGCGCTGAGGTATGGCTATCTGGATTTTAAGCAGTTCACTACTGGTACCATGTTTTGTTATGTTTCCTTTGTAACATAAGCGGCTTCCTTGTGTTGCATTTGTCAAGGAAGGTCGAGACGTGTAAATAACTTCAACTCATTTATTTACACTATGTACACTTTTTTAACTTGAGTTCGACACTACTGCTAATCCTATTGTAGCTACCTAAACTGACTAACCAGCTGCTGTCTTCCACGTGGTGGATGTGATAATGAATCAACCCTGTGCCTCTCCTTACTGACTGTCTCCACTGGCCGAAGGGGGCTTGATCATGTGTGTGGTGTCCTTTATGTATAGGTTGGTGTAATGCCCCCCTGTGGTCGTGTCACCTCCTTGTGTATCGTGAATGTCCATTGGTCGCCTCCCATGTAACTTATCTATTGGTTGAGTGTGTGTGTGTGATGTTTCTGGTGCTCCCTCTAGTGTCTGTCTCGCTTACATGTATTTACAGTGATGCACATCACCACACACACCTCACTCCCCAGTTACATTTTTCAATTTTATTTCAGCGCTGATACTACATCCCGTCCTGAATGGAGGATGCAACGAAAACACAAAGGCCACCATAAAAGCAGAGCGGCTGCATATAATTGGGTTCAGTTGGCTCCTTAACGGGCTAAGCTACCTGCTTGTTTGCCGGTGGTCATGTTTCCGACTTTTGCACGTGCCAGAAAATCTATTAATGTAACAAAATGTCCCAAAGTGCTTCGCAAGAGCACAATCAGACAAAGAAAATGTTGTTATTAAAGAGAAAGCAAACGTAAAGAGATATTAGAACAGACGACAAAACCTTGGTGAAAAGAGTGCGTTTTAAGGAGTGTCATACAGGGGGAGAGAGAGAGACAAAGAGCAGTTGACTCAATTAACCTTTACATTGAAATGTTAGAGAAAGTAGATCATTACTCCCAGGCTCATCTCACCTTCCAGGCAGCATGGTAGCACAAGTGGATAGCACTGTGGCGTCACAGTGTCAGGGTCCCAGGTTCAGTTCCCCGCTGGGTCACTGTCTGTGCGGAGTCTGCACGTTCTCCCCGTGTCTCCGTGACCCCCCGCCAGTTGGGAGAATCGCCAGGGGTCGGTGTGAATCCCGCTGCTGCCGTCCTCCTAATTCCCCCGCCCCCCCAAAAATTGCCCTGGCGTGAGACGCGCCACCCACCTTGGAGAATGGTGGGGTCCGGCGCGACTCAATGGGCCCCGGGGCTGACCAAATTCTCCGGCCCACGATGGGCAGAAGTCCCGCCCGTTCTTTGCCAGTTCCGCCGGTGTAAATTAGAGTAGGTCCCTTACTGGCGGGACCTGGCGGTGCGGGCAGGCTCGGGGGTTCTTGGGGGGTTGCGGGGGGATCTTGCCCCGGGAGGTGCCCCCACGGTGGCCTGGCCCGCGGTCAGGGACCACCAATCCGCGGGCGGGCCTGTGCCGTGGGAGCACTCTATTGTTCCGCACCGGAGGCTGCGGTCTTCCGCCATTCCCGGAGTGGAAGCAGCTCCCGCTGTGCATGCGTGGGGATGGCGCTGGCACTCCCGCGCATGCGCCGACTCGCGCCAGCCAGTGGGGGCCCTTTGCGCCGGTTGGCGTGGTGCCAAGCCCCTTTCCCGCCGGCCGGCGGGGCGCCAACCACTCTGGGCCGTGCCTAGCCCCTGAAGGTGCGGAGGATTCCGCACCATTGGGACGGCCCAACTCCGGAGTGCCACTCTGTCCCGCCGGGACCCCCGCCCCACCGGGTACGGGAGAATCCCGCCCAAGGTATCGTTTTAAGTGGGTTTAATTTAGTGTTTAAGTATAAGGAAGAGTAAACCTATTGTTAGATTCATGGAAGACAAATGTGTTTAACGTGTCGGGGATTAGGTTTCAGTTCAAACTGTGCTTCCATTGAGCTAACAGAGTTTAAAGCATGAAAAGTAAACATGAGGTTGGAGAAATAATGAGATGCTGCTTAGCAACCAGGGGCACCTTTAGAGTAGGAAGGTTTCATGAGTGTAGTTTTAGCTGAATCCATAGCAGTTGGGGCTAGGAAGTGAGAGAGTGAACATCTCTAAGCTCTGCTACAAGTGGAAAGTCATACAATGGAGTAACGTGCCATATATCTGAAACAATTATAAAGTTTGGTGTCCTTATTATCGGCTTTTAGGGGCTGTTTAGCACAGGGCTAAATCGCTGGCTTTGAAAGCAGACCAAGGCAAGCCAGCAGCACGGTACGATTCCCGTAACAGCCTCCCCGAACAGGCGCCGGAATGTGGCGACTAGGGGCTTTTCACAGTAACTTCATTTGAAGCCTACTTGTGACAATAAGCGATTTTCATTTCATTTTCGTTTCATTTCATTCATTTTTGAAGCAATAATATTCTGTTGGGGACTGTGTACCTGAGTTTCTGTAGAATTTTAGATGCATGTTGTAATTCAAGGCCAAGGAATTCTGAAAGGAGAGTTGGAAAAAACTGGGGCACGTCCTTGCTAAAACAATAAAGAGGAAGCCTTGTTTGGAAAGTTAGTTGGAAAACCTGGAGTGGATTCTTTTTTTATAAAGGGGCAATTTAGCGTGACCAATCCACCTACCCTGCACATTTTTAGGTTGTGGAGGTGAAACCCACTCAAACACGGGGAGAATGTGCAAACTCCACACAGGCGGTGACCCAGAGCCGGCGTCAAACCTAGAACCTCGGCTTTGTGAGGCAGCTAACCACTGCACCACCGTGCTGCCCCTGGAGTGGATTCTTGATAGAAACAGCTGATGAAAAGCGTTGCTCGGCAGAAGATTTTAAAGGTGTCTTTCTGAGAGTAGAATTTGGAAACATTCATGTGAAAATTATCGGATGGAGGGGGATTTGAGGAGAAATACACAAAAGATCAATCAAGTGGCATATGCCATTTGGTGTCAGAGTGAATGTTATCCTTGAAATTGGTGTACCTTTGTGAAGCTAAGGGTGGAGTACAGGAGTATTGTATTATAATCAAACATTCAAACCCTCCACCACCAATGCATAGTGACGGACATATGTACATCTACAAATCTACAAGATGCACTGCAGTAACTCACCAAGGTTCCTTAGACAGCAGCTTCCAAACCCACAGCCACTGCCATCTAGAAGGACAGGAGCAGCAGCAGGACCTGGGAACCCCACAACCTGGAGGTTCCCCTCCAGGGCACTCACCACCCTGACTTGGAAATATAATCACAGTTCCTTCACTGTTGCTGGGGGTGACATCCTGGAACTCCCTCCCTATCAGCACAATGAGTGTACCTACACCTCAAGGACTGCAGCGGTTCAAGAAGGCAACTCACCACTATCTTCTGAAGGGCTACTAGGGATGGGCATTAAATGCTGGCCTAGCCAGCAATGCACACATCCTGTAAAAAAAAAAAATGTTTTAAATGGGGGAGGCAGTGGCGTAGTGGTATTGTCACTGGACTAGTAATCCAGAGACCCAGAATCATGCTCTGGGGACCTGGGGTTCGAAACCCGCCATGGCAGAAGGTGAAATTTGAATTCAATTATTAAAAGTCGAAAAGGTGACCATGCAACCATTGTCAAATTGTCGTAAATACCCATCTGTATCACTAATATCCTTTAGGGAAGGAAATCTGTCATCCTTCCTTGGTCTGGCCTACACATGACTCCAGACCTACTGCAATGTGGTTGACTCTTAAATGCCCTCAAAGATGGGCAATAAATGCTGGCCCATCGAGCAACACCCGCATCCCACGAAGGAATAAAAAAGCTCATCGACAAACATTCATCAAAATTGGGTGAGAACTTGGGCAAATCTCTTTTATTGTTCTTCAAAAGAGAAATCAAGGAAAAGGGCGAAGGTGATAGCTCAAACAGCACTGGCATACTTAAAGAATATAAAATAGCCCACTGTGAGATGAATCAGGGAGTTGTGATCAAGTGATGCTAAGTGGCATTTGATTGAGGAAGAACAAGACTAAAGGGGGAAAGACTTCCACAGATTTGAATACCTATGAAAGAAGGAGTTGGATAAGAGACTCTATGGGGAATCTGGATGCAATATTTTGAGGATCAGAGAGAGTGCAGTGAATGAACACTGGATTTGGTGTCCAGACAATACATGTTATGAAAACAGACAAATTCTTATCCCACCTGCTCAACTCCTTACCGAGGAAACACGTAGGGTTTCTTACCAAGCTTAGTTCCGCAATAATGAATCTTGAAAGTGGCTCATGAGATTGTCTGAGATCAGCGTGTTTGGGTTAAATAGGAATCTACCTCTAAGTTAATAAATTAACTCTTTCTTGTCAAATCAGCAAGAAAGAAGACGATAAGTCACACAATTATTTATTGACTACAAAATCATAATTATTGCTGTATTGCAGATCACTCAGAGAGTGTGAGTTCCGTTACAACATACACTGTTACCTGCATGTTGTGGACCAGAGCTATAGACAGCGATGGTAGAGGCTCTAACTTTCTGTGATGATCCAGGAGACATGAGCATGAAGGCTAACATAGTTTATCGGCAATACAAAAGTAAAACTGCTACCATGGTATACAGCAATCGAATTCCAACCCGGGACTAACAGCACTGCCAGTCCAGGTTAGGCTGGCATTTAATAGGCTCAGTTAACGCGTCCCGTTACCAGGGAGAGTCGTACTCCACGAGTCCCACAGAGAAATCTTTTAGTGATCCCCTGTGGTCCTCATGGGGGTTACCGCATCCCTACCCCGTCACTCTCATGATGATGGGGCCTCCTTTGCTTCATTGCTCCATGAGTCAATGGGGCTGGGTCGGGGGCATATAGCGGATGGGGAAATGTCTCTTCCATGATGATCATCGAAGGACCATTGCCAGGGACCCTTCCTCGATCATGACCTTCGGCTGGGGGACTGTCACTTCTACTTCCATTTCGGAGCCTGAATAACCCGCCTTCTTGTTGATTGACTCTCGGACCCTGCCAGTAAGCTGGTATGAAGGACGTTGAGGGTGCCGTTTTGCCAGGAGTAGTCTCCTCAGTGGGGGATTCCCTGCTTCTGAGGTGATCTACATGTTTTCTTAAGGTCTTCTCTCTGAGTTTGACCTTATATGGTACAGGCCCCTTTTTCATTATTACGATTCCTGGGACCAAAGGGCAGCCTGGTCTAAAGACCCGGTCTCATCTTCAGATGTCGTAGTTTTTCTTCTGGGCCTCTACTTTCCCACTTAAGTTGGAGAACATTAACCTGAGTCTGGCACCGACCCATTAATAGTTCTGCTGGCGCAACTCCTGTCCTGGTGTGTGGCATGGTCCTATAATTAAAGAGGAACTCTGCTAGTTTTGTCTCGAGCAAGCCTTTGGTTTCCTTTATCATGCCGCTCTTAAAATGTTTGGACTGCCCATTCGGCTAGGCCGTTTGAGGATGGGTGATATGATGCTGTGCGGATGTGCTTCAATCCGTTAAGTCTCCAGAAATGTCTGGAATTATCCATTGGTGAAAGGAGTTTCGAAGACCTCCGGTATTCCGTGGATGCTGAATGACTGTCGGAGTCTGTCTATGGTGGTGGTGCTGGAAGTAATGGAGGCCATTTGATGCATGGCCATCCATTTGGAATGGGTGTCAATTGATATTAGAAAAATAGATCTCACAGCCGGTCCAGCAAAATCTACATGCATTTGTACCCAGGGTCTTCCTAGTTATTCCCATGGGTGCAGCAACACCAACAGCAGGAGCTTCTGATTCTCCTGGCAGGACGGGCACTGCCTCACCATCTTCTCAATGTCTGAGTCACATCCAGGCCACTCAACATAGCTCCTTGTGAGCATCTTCATTTTTGAGATTCCTGGGTGACCGCTATGTAGCTCCTGGGCACTGGACAATCACTCGAGCTCCCCACAGGATAATGCCGTCTTCAACACTTAGCTTGAGGTGTTTTGCAAGGAAGGGTTTTAAGTCCTCTGTGAGGTGTCCTTGTAGTCCATCACTTAGGACGATGTGGCATAGCTTTGCCAGTGTAGAGTCCTTTTTGAGTCCAAGTTTGGATCTGTGTGGCAGATACCAGCAGGGTGTCCATGAAATTTAGAGTCATAAATGACTTCATCCATCACTGGCCGGGGGAAGGGGATGCAAGTTCGTGGACAGCAGGTGACTCAGGAAATCAGCATTTGCTGTTTGCATTCCTGGGCGATGCTCAAAAGTGACTGTATACTGCCAATAATATAATAGTGCCCAGCATTTGGATCTGGGTCGAGGCGATGGGGGTGTTTCCCTTGTCCTTTTTAAAGAGGCCCAATAGAAGTTTGTGATCTGTGATGATGGTAAAGTGTCCTCCGTAGATGTATTGATGAAGCTTCTTTACTGCAAATATCTCAGGCAATCCCTCTTTTTCAATCTGTACATCTTCCAGGATCCTGGATGCATACGCAATTGGCCTCTCGGTGCCATCATCCCATCGGTGAGATAATACCACTCCTATTCCATAAGGAGAGGTGTCGCATGTTATTATGAGTGGAATTGAGGGGCCATAATGTGTCAATAGTTGCTTATTCACCTTCACAAAAACTTCAGCTTGTGGTGTTGTGGAAGGGAAATTAATGAGTAGCCAACGTAGAAGCATGCTGGGAAATGCTTGACTATATAGATTAATACTGCTTTTGAACGGAAATAAATAAACAAAATACTGCTTAATATTTTGGTCTTGGCCTTATTATGATAACACATTGTCCTCCGAAAGATAACAAAATGTGTACTTGAGTTGTTTTTAGCCAAGGGCAAGAACATAGTACTACATATTTCATCTTTCCAAGGTCTATTTAATATAAACATGGCTGTTTACTTCAAGCTGTTATTTCAGACTATAAAGATATGCTTTCTTCGCTCGAATCTCAAAGTGCTGTGGAATGGCTGCTTAGCCAGACAGGCCTCTCCGCAAATATATTTGTGTGAAATAAATATCTTTTAACGAAACTCGAAGAATTTGTCTTTATTATAATTTCCACGACAAATTGGCTTAATCGTTGCAGTTTGCCTAATTTAACAGGACGTGAATCCCGAAAGGACTCGATAAATAGGACTCTCACAGCTGAAAGGAAGAGAGACATAGCGCGACCCCAGCTGAAAGGGGGACGCTTGGCAGCCTTAAATACTGGCCAGTGACTCATGCTAGGATAGTTATCTTTTTTTTAAATATATTTTATTAAAGTTTTCAAACACAATTTTTCCCCCTTACAAATCAACAAAAACGGTAACACAATAACTAATAGATAACATTGTTTAAATAAAGTAGTGAACTAACAAAGTAACAAGAAATGGTGCTCCCCCCCCCCCCAACCACCCCAACTAGAACAAAAACAAGTCCCCCCCCCCCCCCCCCCCCCCCCCCCCCCCCCCCCCCGCTGCCATATCGTTTGTCCAGGCCTCCACGCCGGGGGGTTTCACTTACTTCCACATGAGTAAACTCCTTCGCCGGGCTACCAGGGATGCAAAGGCCACAATATCGGCCTCTTTCGCCTCCTGCACTCCCGGCTCATCCGCTACCCCAAATATAGCTAACCCCCAGCCTGGCTTGACCCGCACCTTCACCACCTTCAAGATCACGCTTGCCACTCCCCTCCAATACTCCTCCAGTGCTGGACACGACCAAAACATATGTGTGTGGTTCGCCGGGCTTCCCCCGCACCTCCCGCACCTGTCCTCCACTCCGAAGAACCTGCTCAACCTCGCTCCCGTTATGTGTGCTCTATGTAGCACCTTAAATTGGATCAGGCTAAGCCTGGCACACAAGGAAGAGGAATTTACCCTACTTAGTGCATCAGCCCACAAACCCTCCTCAATCTCCTCCCCGAGCTCTTCTTCCCATTTTCCTTTCAGCTCTTCTACCAGCTCCTCCCCCTCTTCTCTCATCTCCCGGTATATTTCGGACACTTTGCCCTCCCCGACCCACACCCCCAAAAGCACTCTATCCTGGATCCCCTGTGTCGGGAGCAGCGGAAATTCCCTCACCTGTTGTCTCGTGAACGCCCTCACCTGCATATACCTAAAGATATTCCCCGGAGGCAGCTCATACTTTTCCTCCAGCGCTCCCAAGCTCGCAAACATCCCATCTATAAATAAGTCACCCACTCTCCTAATTCCTGCCCGGTGCCAGCTCTGGAACCCTCCGTCCAACCTTCCTGGGGCAAACCTATGGTTGTTCCTGATCGGGGACAACACCGAGGCTCCCAACACACCCTTCTGTCGCCTCCATTGCCCCCAGATACTTAATGTTGCCGCCACCACTGGGTTCGTGGTAAACCTTTTCGGGGAGAGTGGTAGCGGCGCCGTCACCAGCGCTTTTAAGCTCGTTCCTTTACAGGACGCCATCTCCAGCCTCATCCACGCCTCCCCCTCTCCCTCACTCATCCACTTGCGGATCATCGCCACATTGGCGGCCCAGTAATAGTCGCCGAAATTCGGCAACGCCAGTCCCCCTCTGTCCCTGCTACATTGCAGGAACCCCCTCCTTACCCTCGGAGACTTCCCTGCCCACACAAAGCTCATAATGCTCCTATCTATTTTCTTAAAAAAGGCCTTAGTGATCAAGATGGGGAGACATTGAAACACAAATAGAAACCTCGGGAGGACCATCATCTTAATCGCCTGCACTCTGCCCGCCAGTGACAGCGGCTGCATATCCCACCTTTTGAAATCCTCTTCCATCTGCTCCAGCAGCCGAGTCAGATTGAGTTTGTGTAAAGTTCCCCAGCTCCTGGCTATCTGAATCCCCAGGTATCGGAAGTTTCTTTCCGCCCTCCTTAGCGGCAGGCCATCTATCCCTCTACTCTGGTCTCCAGGGTGTATTACGAAAAGCTCACTCTTTCCCATGTTAAGCCTATATCCCGAAAAGTCTCCAAACTCCCTCAATATCTGCATAACTTCTGTCATCCCCCCCCCACTGGATCCGCCACATACAGCAGTAGGTCATCTGCGTAGAGTGACACTAGGTGTTCTTCTCCCCCTCTAATCACCCCCCTCCATTTCCTAGAGTCTCTCAACGCTATGGCCAGTGGTTCAATTGCCAACGCGAACAGTAATGGGGACAGAGGGCACCCCTGCCTTGTTCCCCCATGTAGTCGAAAATGCTCCGATCTTTGCCGATTTGTGACAACACTTGCCACTGGGGCCCCATAGAGGAGTTTAACCCAGCTGACAAACCCCTCCCCGAACCCAAACCTCCTCAGCACCTCCCATAGGTACTCCCACTCTACCCTATCAAATGCCTTCTCTGCATCCATTGCTGCCACTATCTCTGCCTCCCCCTCTGCTGGGGGCATCATTATCACCCCCAATAGCCGTTGCACGTTGACATTCAATTGTCTTCCCTTTACATACCCTGTCTGGTCTTCGTGCACCACCCCCGGGACGCAATCCTCTATCCTCATTGTCAGCACTTTTGCCAGCAACTTGGCGTCCACATTCAGGAGCGAGATAGGCCTATAAGACCCGCATTACAGCGGATCTTTATCTCGCTTCAGGATTAGTGATATCGTCGCCTCCGACATTGTCGGGGGTAGAGTCCCCCCTTCTCTGGCCTCGTTAAAGGTTCTTGCCAACAGCGGGGCCAACAAGTCCACATATTTCCTATAAAATTCCACCGGTCTGGTCCCGGGGCCTTCCCTGCCTGAATGTTCCCCAGCCCTTTAGTCACCTCGTCCACACCAATTGGCGCCCCCAGGCCTGCCACCTCCTGCTCCTCCACCTTCGGGAACCTTAGTTGGAGTTGGCCCAGAAACTGCTGCATCCCCTCTTTTCCCTCCGGGGGTTGGGACCTATATAACCTCTCATAAAAGGTCTTAAACACCTCATTTACCTTCCCTACACTCCGCACCGTAGTTCCCGTTTCATCCCTAACTCCCCCTATTTCCCTCGCCGCTGACCTCTTGCGAAGCTGGTGGGCCAGCAGCCGACTCGCCTTTTCCCCATATTCGTATCTCATCCCCTGTGCCTTCCTCCACTGTGCCTCTGCCTTCCCTGTAGTCAGCAGGTCAAACTCCGTCTGGAGTCTTCGCCTCTCCCTATATAGTCCTTCGTCCGGTCCTCCGCATATCTTTTATCCACACTCAAAAACCCCCCCAGTAATCTCTCCCTCTCTTTGGCCTGTGTTTTCCCCTTGTAAGCCCTGATGGAGATCAACTCTCCCCTGACCACCGCCTTTAGCGCTTCCCATACTACCCCCACTTGGACCTCCCCATCATCATTGGCCTCCAGGTAACTTTCGATACATCCCCGCACCCTTCCACAGACTCCCTCATCCACCAATAATCCCACATCCAGTCGCCAGAGTGGGCGCTGTTCCCTCTCCTCTCCTAGTTCCAGATCCACCCAGTGCGGGGCATGGTCTGAAACAGCTATGGCCGAGTACTCCGTTCCTTCCACCCTCGAAATCAGTGACCTACCCAAAACAAAGAAATCTATCCGGGAGTATACCTTATGGACATGGGAGAAAAAGGAGAACTCTTTGGCCAGAGGCCTAGCAAATCTCCACGGATCCACTCCCCCCATTTGGTCCATAAACCCCCAAAGCACCTTGGCCGCTGCCGGCCTTCTTCCGGTCCTGGATCTAGATCTATCTAACCCTGGGTCCAGCACGGTATTGAAATCCCCCCCCCATTACCAAGTTTCCTACCTCCAGGTCCGGGATATGTCCCAGCATCCACTTCATAAATCCCGCATCATCCCAGTTCGGGGCATATACATTAACCAGCACGACCTCCATTCCCTGCAGTCTGCCACTCACCATCACATATCTGCCACCGCTGTCCACTACTATATTCCTAGCCTCGAACGACACCCGTTTCCCCACCAATATAGCCACCCCTCTATTCTTTGCGTCCAGCCCTGAGTGGAACACCTGTCCCACCCATCCTTTCCTTAACCTAACCTGATTCGCCAACTTCAGATGCGTCTCCTGAAGCATGGCCACGTCTGCCTTCAGTCCTTATAAGTGCGCGAACACTCGGGCCCTCATAATCGGCCCATTTAGGCCTCTCACGTTCCACGTGATCAGCCGGATTGGGGGGCTTTCCCCAATTTACATTTCTATACATCAACATTGTCATTTCCCCCCCAACATCAGTCCCTCAGTTCTGGTCCAGTTTCTCTTTTTGGATGAAGGTCCATGCTTCTTCCGACGTTTCAAAATAATAGTGTCTATCGTGGCACGTGACCCATAATCGCGCCGGCTGCAGCATCCCGAACTTTACTTTCTTCTTATGCAGCACCTCCTTGGCTCGATTGAAACTCACTCTCCTTCTCGCCACCTCCGCGCTCCAGTCTTGATACACTCGTATCACCGCATTCTCCCATCTGCTACTCTGCACCTTCTTGGCCCAGCTCAAAACAACCTTTCTGTCATTGAAGCGGTGAAATCTCACGACCATCGCCCTTGGTGGTTCTCCAGCCTTTGGTCTCCTCGCAGGGACCTGGTGAGCCCCTTCCACCTCCAAGGGGCCCGAGGGGGCCTCAGTTCCCATTAGCGAATGTAGCATCGTGCTCACATAAGCCCCGCCGTCAGCTCCCTCCACTCCCTCGGGGAGACCCAGGATCCGGAGGTTCTTTCTCCTTGATCTATTTTCCAGGACTTCAATTCTTCTGTTGCGCCTCGTGCGTCTCCATTTTGACCGCTAGGCCCAGGATCTTATCCTCGTTTTCAGTTACCTTCTCCTTCACCACACGGAGCTCTATCGCCTGGGCCTTTTGTGTTTCTTTGAGCCCATCGATTGCCAGCAACATCGGGGCCAGCACCTCCTTTTTTAACTCCTCCACACACCTTCTGAGGAATTCATCCTGATCCGGTCCCCATGTCGCCTGGCCTCCCTCCAACGCCATCTTGCTTCCTTCTTTTCTCTGCCGCTGCCCTCGAGGATCCTTCGTGATCTGGCCACCGCCACCGATCTTTTTCCTGCACACTGGTTGGGGGGACTCCTTATTTCTTCACCCCACACCGGGTTTTGTCAAAAAAGATTTCCTATTGGAGCTCTCAAAAAGAGCCCAAAAGTCCATCGGAGCTGGAGCCGCCGAAACGTGCGGCTTAGCTGAGCATCGCCTCAACCGGAAGTCCCTAGGATAGTTATCTTAATTAATAAATTTATGATAGCTGCATGGGAAGAAAAAAGGTGCCTTAGAGACTAAAAATTAATAAGCTTTGAGGTTCGTGAAAGGATAAAAACCGGTGTGCGCTCCCTGTAGTATTTGTAAATGATTTCCGCGGTCGTTGTTATTGTTATATATATGTTCTCAAGTATTTTGCAGAAGGAACGATGAGCAATAAACTCGACGCACCCTCACATGTCGTCTCGAAGCCTCGGTAAAGACATCCAGAGCGAGAAAGAAGGTGGACTCCTTAAAGAAGACAGATAAGGGAGTCAAAATGAGTAAGAAAATGAAAATAAACAATCGTAAAGCAACGGAATGAGGTAGGAAAACCTATATGTCCCCCATAGGAATCTAATGAAGCTGATCCCCTCTCGAACAGATGGGTTCCTGTCTAAATGGGTATTCAGATTTGTCTGTAGCCGTGAGATAAGGCTAACGGTTAACTGTGCTATTTGCAAGCTGTGAGAATCTGTGTGTTTTGTTTAACCAATTAATTTTCGTCAAAGCATGAAGTGGTAAATGGGTTGTATTTTTTGTCGTCTGATCTTGTGAGTCCGAGTTTATAACTTAAGTGATTTGTGTTGAGATTTCTCTAATGCACTGAAACATTGGAAATTAAGATCAGTTTAAAAGAAAGAAAATGCCTTTACGAATAAATCTAATTGAACATGAATAAGTTTTTAGATTACGTGAAAAGACGCATCATTCCAAGTTCTCCGCCTCCTTAGGTTCTGCAGGAAACATTAACCATTTCAGCAGACAGTTGACATTTTCTGAATTGACAAAGAAAATTATCCATCTCTAAGAATAGCTAATGCCTATAAAATCAATCATTGGAAATTGATTTAAATGTGTGGTATTTATAGCCCCCTCCCAGGGGATGTTTTGCTGCTTCTAAAATACTCTTATGGTGCATCTTGGCCAGTTTTGAAGGATGGGATTGCAGTCACACCTGGCAGAAATGGGGGCTGGGTTCCCAATAATGATAATCATTTGAATGAAGGAAATTAGACCCTCGAACACTGATTAGCAAATAGAGGGAAAGAGGCCATCATTCAAGGGGCCAAGAAGCATTTAACCCCCAGGAAGGATGTACCACACCTAGCGACACCTTCCCCTATTAGGCAGACAGACACTCTGCAAATTAGGAGCGGTATTACATTGCATTGACAATGGAATGTTTATAGAACTGCCTCAAATACGAGCTCACCAGCTGCAAAATTTAATAACTTCTGAGCCTGCGCCCGATCGCTCTGTATCTGTGTTGTATGCTGGCAGCTGAACGTTAACCCTTACAGTACCACTGTTAAAAAAAAAAAAATTTTAGAAATTGCAGGAAGTCTTAGAAAAGGTTAATGACCCTTGGGCACAACTATTAAAACACCTGATAGAGTCCAGACAAGAGAATATAGTGACCCATTGCACGACGTGATTTGCTCGTGAGGATGAGCACGCATACAATTTACAAGCGCAATGTCACTTAGGAAAGCAGACCTCATTGCATATCTCTCCTTTTTATTTTTCGTGTTGTGGGATTAGGAATGTTAGTGCTGTTGACCAATAGTCAGAGGGACCTTTTTAAGGTGGGTTTAACTTCAGAACCCCATTTAACATTGGCCATTAGACATCCCGCGAAGGCAAAGCAAATAGGAGAAGTGATCAAAGAGGCCAAAGGAAAAAAGTAATACATGGGATTTATCTTGAAATAGACGGACAAAATTGCCTGATGGAATTTTATGGCAAACAGGAGGGCAGAGTGACCTGGAAAGAGGAGCAATGGCCCGCTACATTTGAAAGACAACAACCCCAAAAGAGCCATCATTTACTCCCTTTAGTCCTGGCCCAGGTACTGGCACATCTGTGGGCCCAACATAAAAATCATGTTGGAAAAGTACATTCTGCCCCAACACATAAGGTGCAGTTACAGAAGAAGATTGCCCTGCCCTGCTTAAAACAATACTGGTTGGCGCCGGAAGCAGAGAAAGAGATAGAGGGAGTGGTCAATGCACTATTACAGCAAGGGGTGCTGAAGAGAACACAAAGCCCCTGTAATAACCCTATTCTCCCCATTCCAAAAGTAGGAAGACCCAACGAGTGGCGGTTTGTGCAAGATCTCAGATCCATCAATAAAATTGTTTTCCCTATAGCTCCATTGGTGACGGGCACAAATGTCATTTGGTCTTCTATACCACCAACAGCAGATACCTTCTCCGTTATAGATTTATGCTCAGCCTTTTTCTCCATACCATTGCACCCGGAAAGTCAATATTTATTTGCTTTTACATATCGGAATCAACAGTATTAAAAGAGACTTGGACGAGTGCCAGTTGTGTGCAGGCTCAACGTTCCCTCAATATGATGACGATTTATTGATCGCCTCGTAGGGGGGTCTAGCTTGCCAACAGGGAACCCTTTTGCTATTATCAAATCTGGCATAAAGAGGGCATATGGCCTCAATGGACGAACTGCAATTTTGTCAGGAAACAGCTCAGTATTTCGGATTTCAGCCGCAGCAAGGACAGCGGAGGCTTGGGTCTGAAAGAATACAACTCCGCGCACGAAAAAGGAAACCCTTACCTTCCTCGGCAGGTTGGGTTATTGCAGGCAGTGGATACCGGACTATAGAGAGATGGACGCAGTACTGCGCAAGGCTACCCGACAGGACACCCCTTCAGTTGTTACCTGGATCCCAGAGAGGGAGCAAGCATTTCGTCACTTGAAACAAGCCATGATTAGCGCCTCTGCCTTGGGACTTCCTAATTTCAGCGATCCCTTTACTCTTTATGTGAATGAAGCAGGGGGATCTTGATCGCGCCCTCGGAAGAAGAACATCTATTTGATCATGATTGTTTACAATTGGTTGAAGCCACCACAACCCCTCAATCTGATTTATTAAGTCACCCGCTAGAAAATCCAGACATCATCTTTTTCACCGATGGTTCAGCAAACCGACCAAATGATATGATCCTCCTGGCCGGCTATACAATCGTAACTCCATTTGAGATAGTGGAAGCCTTTGCTCTGCCTTCTGAAATGTCTGTTCAAGTGGTCAAATAATTTGCCCTTTCTAAAGCATGTATTCAAGCTAAAAATAAAACAAACAGTCAATATTTATACTGATTCCCGATCCGCTTTGTGGTAGTACATGATTTTGGCCAATTATGAAAAAACAGTGGATTCATAACTTCCTCCGACCAACCTATTAAACATGCTAAATTGGTTTTAAATTTACTAGCCCTCTCATGTGGCAATAGATTTGTTGATAAAATAGCAAAGGAGGTGGCTCTCAAACAGCAGCCAAAACAGCAAGTGGCTGCAGTTGAACTTCTGTCCACCATAACAGAACCAAAGTTAAAACAGGCACAGGAGCAAGCCTCCCTGCAGGGGCATCGCTCTTGGCTAAAAGCGGGTTGCTATCAAGACAATCATCAAATCTGGATCCACCCAGATACCCACGCAGTATGCCCCAGAAGTCTGTTTTTGCCACTGTGTCGCCTTGCCCATCAGCAGGCTCATGTGGGCAAAGGAGGAATGACACATGCCATATGTCAACAATGGTATGCTCCAGGTATTACGGTAACAATTGAAAAAGTAGCCCGCACATGTATGATTTGTCAGAGGAATAATCGGTGATAGTGGACATGATTTCACGGTGGGTAGAGGCTTTGAGAGATGATGCTAGAACAGTGGTAAATATTCTGTTGAAGGAAATAATACCTAGGTTTGGGATACCAATGGGTATTAACAGTGACAGGGGAACTCATTTCACTAGCAAATTGACCAAAGCCCTAACAGAGGCCATGGGATTTGATTGGAAATTGCATATCCCTTATCAGCCACAATCCTCAGGAATGGTGGAAAGGACGGATGGAGGCATCACTAAAATATGCCCAGGCCATGTGTGAAACCGCTGGGAAAAAAATACATGAAAAGGTGCGACAGGCTCAGCTGCATCCAAAAGAGGGAAATACGCACCCTTTAAACCTGGATATCAAGTATACGTGAAAGCACTAAACAAAGATTCTTTTTCTCCTTGGTGGAAAGGACCCTACCAAGTGCCGCTAACAACCCAAACAGCCATTAAAGTAAAAGAAAAGCCAGATGGATCCACGCAACTCGTGTAAACTACATCATACGGAACTTTGAGAGTACTAGCGAAACGCTGACCTGAAGAGAGTGACGGTGCTACTGTTCTTACGTATTATCATATTAATCCAACATCATGTAGAGGGTAAACACCTTAATATATATGTCTCACTCATACGCAGAGAGGGTAAATAAATTCAGTTGTTCGGTTTGTACACAAATTCCCAGATGCTCAGGGGAGGGCTTCCCTCTGCGACCTAGCCCATTCACCAGTAAAGAGATAGCAGAATGGGCTCTAAGACGAAATAGTACAGGACATGGTGAAGATACACAGAATATGTTAGATTGGAGATTTGCTGGATACGATATGGTTAAACTAGGTTTAATGTAACACGTCAACTGCCCTGATTCATCCTTCCCAATTATACTGGTGTCCCAAAAGGAAGTATATGCTTTAAGAATCATAAAACATATGGGACCCACTCAGTAGGCACGGGTCAGTGTGATCAGACCTTGAATTGGCAACCCCCTATGTTCCATCTTACAGCTGAAGGACTATTCATCTTTGATTGGTCAGGAGTTGAAAATCAAACTAGTGGCGGTTCCTGGGAAGGGGATCCGATTAGACTAATGATGACTGATAGTAAAGGAAACCTGACCGCATATAACGGCACGTATTTTATCTGTGGCCATAAGGTTACCAGAAAATTGGGAAGGCTTCTGCTATTTGGGATACCTAGTCCCTTATATGCATCACATTCAGCAATTGCAGGACCACCCCCATCACAGAACGACACAAAGTATTATGACATGGGCACAAATGCTGGGAATAATCGATACCACCATTAGGAATACAGTACGAAGTCTTACAACACCAGGTTAAAGTCCAACAGGTTTGTTTCGATGTCACTAGCTTTCGGAGCGCTGCTCCTTCTTCATTCACCTGAGGAAAGAGCAGCGCTCCGAAAGCTAGTGACATCGAAACAAACCTGTTGGACTTTAACCTGGTGTTGTAAGACTTCGTACTGTGCTCACCCCAGTCCAACGCCGGCATCTCCACATCATGGCTACCATTAGGAATAGCCACTAATACGAACTACGCAAACTACGAGACATCCTTGAGCAGGTAGCTAATGACACTGCAGAAGCTGTTAACCAGATAGAAACTGAGATAGTTGCTATAAAAGCAGTTGTCCTGCAGAATAGAATGGCCCTGGAGTTCTTGTTAGCTGAAAAGTGAGGTACTTGTGCCCTGATTGGAAGTGACTGTTGCACATACATCGCTGATAACTCAGAGAAAATTGATAATCTGGCGAATCACATTCGTAGAGAGGTAACAAGATTACATGAAAATGAGGGATGGGACTTTGGCTTTGGGTGGTTAGGATCGTTAGGACAGAGGATTGTGTTCTGGATTATAATTGCCATTGTAAGCTTGATTGTCGTATGGTTACAGCTTTAATGTTGCGCGAGATATTTTTATTGTACGAACCACGGAACAGCCCGAGCCACCTTGCCTCCTTGCTACCAGGCTCATAACCCGCAAGGAACTGTCATACGTCCGTTCCCCTAACATTATAAACCACCCTTCTCCACGGAGGACACGATAATTTACTAAAAGGTGTTGATCAAAAGATCAACAAGGAGGGAATAGTGGAAGGGAAATTAATGAGTTGCAAATTAGAAGCATGCTGGGAAATGTATTATGATAACGCATTGTCCTCCGAAAGATAACAAAATGTGTACTCGAGTTGTTTTTAGCCAAGGGCAAGAGCATACGTACTACGTATTTCATCTTATGTACTTTCCAAGGCCTATTTAATATAAACATGGCTGTTTACTTCAAGCTGTTATTTCAGACCATAAAGATATGCTTTCTTCGCTCGAATCTCAAAGTGCTGTGGAATGGCTGCTTAGCCAGACAGGCCTCTCCACAAATATATTTGTGTCAAATAAATATCTTTTAACGAAACTCGAAGAATTTGTCTTTATTATCATTTCCACGACAGGTGTTTACCAAGACCACTTCTGATTCTTTTTCAATTGTGTGTGCAGGGGTGCCAGCAAGGTGGCTAGATTAAGTATAAATTTCCTGTTCTAATTTATGAGGCCTAGGAACGACTTTAATTCCGTAGTATTTCTTGGGGTCGCAGCTCCTTTTATGGCCTTTACCTTGTCTTCTAAGTGTAAGCTGTCTTTATGGACAGGGTACCTGAGTATATTACCTCACTTACCTGAAACACACATTTTTCCTGCATTGGAGAATCGCCGTAAGACTTCCTCAAAATTTTCCAGATGTTCCTTTGTTGTGCATTTTGTCTATTACTTGGTCTTTTCTGTGGCTCTGTTCCAATTAGGGCAATCAGTGAATTGGCCTTCTTTCTATGTTATCTATGTCCGAATGCTTAAAGTCGCCAGGTATCGAATGATACCACCACAGGTTTCAACCGACTATCGATCAAAGAGCCAAACACCAGTTAGTTAGTTCAAGGTCAAGGGTACTTTATTTACATATAATCAGTCATGCAACATAAACATTACTAGCCAACTGCACCTATTACTAAGACAACCTGTACTTAACTTCGGGCTTAGGTCAGGAAACAGTGGCCGCTGTTCAATTCTGGATCACTTGGGTTCGAAGGAGTAACTGCTGCTCAGCTGGGCTCATCCGTCTGGCAGTGGGCGTTGAACTCGAACTTGCTTCTGGTGTTGCTGCAGTTGGCAATGGCCGTGACCGGGGTACCAAGGCCAAAAGAGAATGAACATATGGCGAACTCTTCCTTTATACTCGGGTGGCTTTCGCGCTCTTTTGAGCGGTCCTTCGATTTGGGCCTTACTAATTGGGTGATCCCTGATCACTCTGTTCGATTCCTTAGCCAATAAGTGGGTGGGGATCTGGATGGCTGGGCGTGTCCCAAGCAGTCATTGACCCTATTGTTTGCATTTCCCTTGGATAGGGAGTGGCGCCGAAATGTCTGGGACTGTCCCGGTTGCTGGAGTACCAGTCATTTGTTTTGGGGAAGCTGGGCCATTACCTGCTAATCGGCCTGATTAACATGCTAATGGGACGGAGTTTCGATGCCGTCTGGACTTTGCTGACAAATATGCATTTCAGGCTCTGAGCCTGCCTGAGTCTTGGGTTGTCCATTTTACCCATCAGTCTTTGCGAGTTGCTCTGTACCTAGTTGGAAGTGGCCATCCCCGATGGCTACAGTCCGTCCTCTTGATCCTCAATGGGAAGCGTGAAGAATCACAATACTGGGTCTTCTTTGTTCTCTTGGGATGCCGGGTACATTTTACCAAGGACAGGTTCTACTCTACTCTGTCCTGTGGGTCCAAAAACATTTACCTAATTTCCCTAAGCAACACATGCCTAAGAATCTTTAGGGGGCCATTTAACGTTCAGTAAAAGGGGAACCTCTAACTGTCTCTAACTAGACTACACTCATGCTGCTATTTACAATCAAAGAAGTTATCTTACAATACAAAAACTATCCGATAGCAGCAACACATTTCTGCCTATCACTGACATTCACATACACAGAAAATAAACTTTATTAACAAAAACAACAACCGCGGAATTTAACAAAGAAAAAAGTTCAGAAGGAGTGTGGGGTTTCCTGGAGTCTGAGGAAAGGGGCTCTAAATGTGTATACTTGGGAGGCGGGAGGCTCTGCATCTCCATTTCCGCAATCTAATTGTCTGAATGACACTGTACAATATGACTATCACTAGTAAGGCTTCCACTGTGTAGGACAGGGAATACCACTTGATGAGGTTCTCACACCGTGTGGGAGTATCGGAGGCTGAGTGTGCGGTGTAGTGTCCAGGCTGGGAATGTTGTGTTGGGTGGTTGTGTTCGGGGCCTGTGTAGCGAGGGGGGTAGAAGTGGGTAACGCGTGCAACTGGACTGTTCCAGCGACGATCATGATGCCGATCATCAGGGTCGTCTTCATCTTGTTTCGGTTTTCCTTCACCGTCGAGTGTCTTCGTATCTCTCTCAGGGAACAAGCATAGTGTCTGTTATCATCGTATGTTTAACATCTTGTATGTCCATCTGTGTCAATTTTCCCATTATAATCGTCACCATATGTGACTCCCTCATTTTTTCTAACAACCATTTGTGGAGACAAGACATCCGAAAAAATATTCTGTTTCACAGCGCGAGCACTCTTTCAGCCTGTAGTCGATGAGCTGAGTGGGCAGACAATTTCTCTGTCCTCTGCAAACTTGTTTTTCCAACCAAGTGTTTCTTACATGTAAATAGTATGTGGGGGGATAGCAACCGAAGGGTTGCTGGGAAGGGCAAGAGTAGTGGCAAAAAGCATTCTTTAAACCACAGGATTGGAAAAGAACAGAAAAAGAGTTTTGAAAACAAGCATCCGAATGGGGTGCTGCGTATGATCCGCACAGGGCAAGAATGGGTGAGATTCCCGGGTAGGGCGGTGATCAGTGCCGTTGCTCCACCACCCAAGCTTGGCTGACCAAATGTATAGGGGGTCCCCAGGCAGGGTGGGGATCAGTGCTGTTACTCCACTGCCTGAGTGACCTTCCAAGAGCTGTACGAATTTGTAACGATATGGATTCCAGACAAACTTGTTTCACTAACTGCCATGTGGCATCAGGCGAGTAATTATGGCTGCATCAAGAACTTTGGTGTGAGGCCGAAAGAATAAACTGTATCAAGAAATTCAGTGAGATCGACACAAATAGTTGCACAAAGACGAAACATTCAACATGTAAAAAAAAAAAATTCAAGAAAGAAAAGCGGGCAGGCTCCATCAGGGTACAGGACCCCGTTAATCTCCATCAGTTCCTGACTCTCATCATCTGGACACCTCAAGATTCCATTTCACAGAGATTTGCAAAGGGGTTACCATGGTGGGAGTCAGATTCGTAGCTGTCACCATCTCCCGGGTGCCAAACTCTTTCATGGAGTTTGCGTGCTAACGCGGCGTGTGCCGATGTGGGATCCATTTCGCCATTTCTCGTCAAGCGATAAGAAATGTCACGGTGCCAGAGCTTCATGGTCCCTAGGGAGGTTGTCAGGGGGGTGTCGCTATCGTCGGGTGGCGGGTCAGGTTTCGGATTGGGCAGATAAATTGTTTCAAAGGGGCTGAGAGTATCATCGTCGGGGTCTTTGGGCCTGTAGTGACTGGGGCCTGGTTCGAGGGATCTTTGTTTGGTTCTCTCGGGGGCTTCTGTAGTGCTGTCGCTGTCGCTAGCAGCCGAATCAAGCGTCAGGGTGAAATTTGATTCTGAGGGCATAGTCAAGGTCTTGTCTGTGGACGTGCTGCTGCTGCTGGGGGAGGGGGAACTCGGGTTGTCAGTGGGCAGGTTCTCATTGTCTGCCATCACCAATGAGAGGTGGTGCGAGTGGCTGCACTGAGTTCCATAAACCTTAAGCTGATTTACATGGGACCATCCTGATTTTCCGTTTGGAAACGTGATTTTATAAACCGAGGGACTTACTTTGTCTGAAATTGAATAGGGTCCTGCAAATTTAGGGGAGAGGAACGAACTAGGGTTGTATAAGGTGATCATTACCTGCTGTCCGACTGTATACTCTGTTGGGTGTACTGTTTTGCCAAAGCAGGCCTTACTCTGCTTTTGTTTAGCGCCAAGTCGAACAGCTGCAGCGAGCTGTGCTGCTTTAATATTCTCTACCATGTGCTGGACAGCATTCTCATGGGCCAGGGCGGTGACTGCGGGGCTGGCCAAATCAAGTCCGAATAAGTATTCGGTACCCTTCATGGATCGTCCAGTCATGAGGGTATGGAGGGTATATCCTGTCGAGCTCGACACTGTGTTTCTAATAAACATCAGTGCGAATGGGAGCACTGTGTCCCATGTTGTATTGTGCTGCTGCACCATTTTCCTAAGGGTGGCCTTTAGCGTCCGATTCATGCGTTCCACAATGCCGCTGGACTACGGGTGATAGGCAATGTGGAACTGTTGTTTAATTCCAAATATCATCATTACATTTTTCATGACCCTTCCCGTAAAGTGGGAACCTTGGTCCGATTCAATACTATGGGGGAGTCCCCATCTTGTAAAAATCTGTTCTGTTAAGACCTTTGGCTGTGTTTGTTCTCAATGCGAATGCTTCGACCCATTTTGTAAATGTGTCTATCACCACTAACATGTACTTGTAACCATTTCTGCAGGGGGGGAGGGGGCCAATATAATCCAATTGGAGGTTTGTCCACGGGCCATTTACAGGGTGTGTCGGAGCTGGGCTTTTCTTGGGTTGTTTTGAGCACAAATTAAACAGTTGTCGACGTAGTGCGACACATCGGTTTTCATCTCAGGCCACCAGCAGAGGGGTCGAGGTGGGCAAGGGTGGATTCAATCCCTTGATGTCCATGTCCGTCATGGAACTTGCAAATTATCTCGTTTCTGTCCTGGGTGTGGACTACATAAACTCCATCTTTAAGAACGATTCCCTCCTGGACCGTCAAAGAATTTCTAAATTTTTCATAGGGGGCCAGGAGGGTTCCTTTTAAAATCTCCTTTAATGCCTCGTCTTCTTTTTGTGCCTGGGCTAGGTCTTGGTTGTTGGTTTGTGAGACCTGAACTGCGTGGCACTCTCGGGGGGGTTGCCAAAAGTGGCCATGTCATGAGCCTGCCTTCGCTAGGGTGTCAGCTTTCACATTACCGGTGGGGAGTAGTGATGGTGACTTCTTACTTTGATTATGCCGTATTCTCTGCCTTTAGCTGTCTGAAGGATATGTTTGAGTAGTGGGGCTGAGAGTAGAGGTTTTCCGTCCGCGGAAATAAATCCTCTCGATTCCCACAGGGGTAGGAATTCTGTTAGGCTGTTGCAGACGTACAAACTGTCTGAATATATGTCTGTAGGGGTCAGGAATGAATCGGGGTGCTGGACAATGTAAGCAAAGGCCGTTAACTCGGCTGCCTGCGAATCTAAGTGTCCAGGCAACTTTAAAGCTATCTCTTCTAAAGCGCGTCCTCTACATAAATGCCACAGCCTGTAATCCATTTTCCCTCAAGGACTGTGGAGGATCCGTCCACATAAATTCTCAGGGCTCTGTCTGTGGGCTGGGGTCCGATACCTGTCTTTCTTGGTACCGACTTTGGATTAAAGGGTACTTTGGTTTGTTTTGGGGCTATGATCTCGCACTCATGTGGGGTCCCTGAATAATGCAAGTTATCAGCCAGAAACGTGTGTGTTTTGGTCCGTTTTACAGCGATGTTGCGTCCCTGTCGGAGTAGGGTCCATCGCACTGCTCGAATTTGGCTTACTGTGCCGTCTTTTAGTCTGCCATCCAATAAAAGCTGTGTCGGAGTGTGCTCAGTCAAAATGGTTACTGGGTTGAGTCCGGTTGTGTACGAGAAGCACTGTACCGCCCAGAAAACTGCTAATAGGTGCCTCTCGCAGGCTGAAAATCCTTGTTCGACCGGATCTAAGACTTGTGAGGCATAGGCTACGGGTCTCAGACAATTGTGCCTTTCCTGCAGGAGTATGGCCGAAAGGGTGCGATCTGTGGTCGCTACCTCTATCGCGTATGAGGAGTGGGGATCGGGGGCTTGCAGAGCGGGGGCTGTGCTCAGGGCGCGTTTCAATGCATCCACGGCACCCGTGTGCTGTGGAAGCCATTTCCAGGGGGCCTGTTTCTTTAGTAAATCTGAGAGTGGGGCTACCTTTGTGGCGAATCCGTCGATATGGTTCCGACAATAACCAACCAGTCCTAAAATGACCGCAGGGCTGTAATGTTTTGGGGCAAGGGCAAATTTACATTGGAATCAACCCGTTTGAGTTCTATTTCACGCTTCCCATGCATGATGACTGTACCTAAATAAGTGACCTTTTCCTGAAGAATTTGGGCTTTCTTGGGGTTAATTTTGCATCCAATCATTGTAAGGAGTTCCAATAATTCTGAAAGAAGCGAGATGTGCTCTTCCTTGGTGTCAGTCTGTCGGTGCAAGTCGTCCACATACTGAACAAGGCATTCAGGGCGGAAAAAGTTAGATAGTCCATTTGCCAATTGTCTGTGAAAAATGGAGGGGGAGTTGTGGAAGCCTTGTGGAAGGCACGTCCACGTGTACTGCTGTCCCTGGAAGGTGAACGCAAATTTATACTGGAATGCTTTGTCCAGTGGAATGCACCAAAAGCCATTACTGATGTCTAATACCGAAAAAAGTTTCGACTGGAGTCCCTGTCTCAACATGGTCTCAGGACTTGTGGCAAAGGTGGGGGCTGCTAGGGGAGTCACTTTGTTCAATTCTCTGTAATCGATGGTCAATCACCATGATCCATCGGGTTTTCTTACTGGCCAAATCGGGGCATTATTTGTCGATGCAATGGGTCGAATCACGCCTTGCTTCACTAAGCTTTGATTTACCTTGGCTATCTCTCCCTCGGCTTGCTGGGGGAAGCTGTACTGTTTCTGGGGCTTGGGATCGGGACCTGTAATGTTTACAACACCTGGGATTTTACCGCAGTCGTGCTTGTGCTGGGCAAATGCTGTCTTATGTCCTTTCAAGACCTCTCTAACCGCTTTGTCTGTGGTAATGGTTTGTGGATCAAACCAGTACTCTCCTACTGAGCTGATTCTATGGGCACAATCTCCTACTGTGAGCGTGGCAGGGGCTCGTGCTGCTCTAGCCATTTTCCATATGCATCGGTTGACTGGGTCGAATGAAAGGTTGTGTGCGCTCATGAAGTCGATGCCTAGGATGTGTTCTGCTGCCTGGGGCAAGTCTACTAAAACAACCGAATGTTTTGTCCTAATTTTACCGAGCTGTACGTCCACAGGGGCTGTGATGTGTCCCTGCTGGAGGTGACCTGTAAAGCCACTAAGGGTAATGGTATCCAGAGTGGGCCAAATCTCTTCCTGGAACATGATGGAGGAGTTTAACGTGGTTCGGGACCCTCCTGTGTCCCAAAGGAACTCTACGGGGTGTCCCCGGACTGTGCCTGCGACTACCGGTCTTCCGGACTTATACCAAAGGGTATCGCAGACCCAAGTTGGGGAGCCCGAACACCGTCAATCACTGCCACTCGTGGCCGAATTATCTCGTCGGGCGCTAACGCTATGAATGGATCGGGTATTGTTTCTGGGGGGGGGCGTTGGGTGCTGATTCCTTTGCTGCTTCGGGGGCGTATTGCATTCTCGAGCATAATGTCCTTCATGTCTGCAATTATAGCATTCCTGTGTCTTGGGGTGCTGCGCTGCACCTCTGCCTTCATTTACCCATGCGGGGTCTTGATGTGCCCTTACTGGGTTCATTGTGGCGTCTACTCTCTCATGTTCTGTCTTTTTCTGTTTTGACTGTTCCCAAGCTCTGGACAATCGTTTCAGAACCTACACTTCATTGTGTGCTGGGTCTGAGGGGTCATAATTGGCGCATGCCTTCTGTCCTGCCTCTGTGGCGTGGGACACTAACGTACGGGTCCATTTGTCCATTTTGTCTGCTGATAAATGGGCGTGGGCTAACTCACTAAATACAGCAGTAAAATGGATCCAAAGGCGTCCAGCAAACGCTGTTAGATGCTGTCCCTTTTTCTGCCTGCACCAGTTGAATCCGGCTACCAGATCTCCTCTGTTATATCCTCTGGCGTCTAAAATGGCCGTTTTCATTTCTTGGAGGCTACCTCCTCCTACATTTTGTGGGTCGGGAAGGGTTGAACTAACTGAGCTAACTGAACTAACCTTCTCCGGCTTGTCTAAACCATACATGCGGGTTTGTTGTTTCACTAACTCGAAAAGGTGATGTGGGTCCGATGTGGGGTGGAAAGTATCTATCTTCTCGCAGGCGTCTCGTAACTGGGTGATCGATAATGGGGTGGTGTACACAAAATCGGGTTGGTCTTTCGTGGTAACCCTGCGATGCGTGGTAATGGGGTTCATTGAGTTGAGTGCTGCCTGTGCAGTCGGTGGTGTGGGTGCTTTCCTCTTCGGGGCCTGGGGGCTCTATTTTGATTCTCGGTCTCGCTTACGTACCGTTGGGCCATTTCACTGAGTTCCTGCCAATCGGGGCCGTCTTCCTGGTCTCGCTGTGGGCCAAAGGTGTCTCTAAACCCACTTTGAACTGATAGCAGGGATTGCAACCTTGCAATTTGCTGCCTGCATTTGGCATGGTCCACCGAACTCTGCCTCTGTTCCGTGGTAGAACTGTGGAGTGCTCGGAGGGCTGCTTCTCGGTCCTCACATTGTTTCTTTAGCTGTTGTACATGATTCTCTGTCTCTTCTCTTACCATTACAGCACGCTGTGTATCCTGGTAGGCCTTATCATATTGGATTTGGAAGCTGCTAAAGTGGGCGAGACAGGATTGATGTGCCGTCTTGACATCATCCATTTCCTTGTCCTTCGCCGCTAACTGCTCCCGGAGCTGTCCATTTAATCTCTCACATTCACTTAAATCTCCCTCTCTACTTTTCTCCTTCTCCTCTAGCTGCTTGTGGAGCGTCTTCACGACCTCCTCTGTGCCTCGCAATTGTGCCAGACAGGACACGATTGCCATCGGCTTACGAACCTTAGTCAAACTCTTTTTATGGATCTCAGTCAGGCTGTCCCACCAAGTCTGTCCTATGCTACCAGGACCTGTCTCTTCATTGGCGCAAAATTCTGACCATAGGGGCCATCCTTTCCCCTTTAGGTACTTCCTGATCTCTTCTTCCTACACGGGACACTGTTCTGATCTATTGGTCGCTGCGACCTTGGGCTCTTGTGGATGCATAAGGCGTTCCATTGCCTTCATGGCCATCCCTACAATTACTTCTGTCTCTACCGGAAATTTGGGACAAAGGGGAATAAAGCGGTGGTGCAAACACGGGTATGGCTCAAGCTATTTTCAGGTTTATGCAACTCCCGAAAGTTTCCCGCAACAAAATCTATCGAGTTTACCTTATATCCCTTTGTTAGTACGCATGCAAATTACACACTTCCGAATTCTGGAGGTTTGCTCGATACTGGTTTCGCTTGTGGTTTCTTTTACTTTGCCAATTTGGATTCCAATTCAAATGCTCTTGTGGGTTCTCTCGGAGTGACATGGTCACTTCTGGGTCGAGTCCCGTCAGATGTTGCCAGTAACTGTTGTGCTTTTTGTCTACGACTTGGTTTTCTCTGTGGCTCTGTTCCAATTAGGGCAATCAGTGGATTTGCCTTCTTTCTATATTGTCTATGTCTGAATGTTTAGAGTCACCAGGTATTGAATGATACCACCACAAGTTTCAACCGGCTATCGATCAAAGAGCCAAACACCAGTTAGTTAGTTCAACGTCAAGGGTACTTTATTTACAGACAATCAATCATACAACATAAACACGACTAGTTAACTACACTTATTATTAAGACAACCTGTACTTAACTTCGGGCACCCGGTTTAGGTCAGGAAACAGTGGCCACTGTTCAATTCTGGATCTCTTGCGTTCGAAGTGGTAACTGCTGCTCAGCTGGGCTCGTCCGTCTGGTAGTGGGCGTTGAACTCAAACTTGTTTCTGGTGTTGCTGCAGTTGGCAATGGCCGTGACCGGGGTACCAAGGCCAAAAGAGAATGAACATATGGCGAACTCTTCTTTTATACTCGGGGGGTTTTCGCGCTCTTCTGGGCGGTCCTTCGATTTGAGCCTTACTAATTGGGTGATCCCTGATCACTCTGTTCGATTCCTTAGCCAATAAGTGGGCGGGGATCTGGATGGCTGGGCATGTCCCAAGCGGTCATTGACCCCGTTGTTTGCGTTTCCCTTGGATAGGGAGTGGTGCCGAAATGTCTGGGACTGTCCCGGTTGCTGGAGTACCAGTCTTTTGTTTTGGGGGAGATGGGCCATCACCTGCTAATCGGCCTGATTAACATGCTAATGGGACGGAGTTTCGATGCCGTCTGGACTTTGCTGACAAATATGCATTTCAGGTTCTGAGCCTGCCTGATTCTTGGCATGTCCATTTTACCCATCAGTCTTTGCGAGTTGCTCTGTACCTAGTTGGAAGTGGCCATCCTCGATGGCTACACCTTCTCAGTGGCTCCTGAGATTAATTTGTCATCCAGGCACATTGCCACCCTAGACAATCCTGGAAGGATGTTTTTCATCACCCTTTGGAAACCAGCACACGCAAATGGTACTCCGAAAGATAAGCGAGTATATTCATATAACCCCTTGCGGGTATTAATAATGATTTATTTTCTAAATGCCAGCTAGAGGTATGCATGGCTCATATCTAGTATTGTGTATATGTGGCCTTCAGCAGCTTTTGTATGTAGGTCCTTGATGCGTGGCATGGGGTATCGATCTGGGAGGGAGGTTCTCTCTTGTAGGTCATCTTATCGTCACCACAAAGGCAGACCAATTTGTCAGGCTCCCAAGTGGTCAAGAGAATCACCTTCTGTCACTCTTCGTCTTCTATGCCATTTTCCTGGAATAAGTATTGCATTCTTTCAGCATTCTGGGGCCAATCTTCCACACTCACATCATATGGCTCTTTTTTGCCAAATGGTGGCATTTTCGGATTCGCTTTGTCTTTGACAATGGAAAGGCTGTCCAGAATCTTTTTCTTGTTCCTCGTCGCCAGTGTGATAATCCAGGAGACACGAGCAGGAAGGCTAAAGTGGTTTATTTATAACACAAATGTAAGGTCGCTACCATGACATACAACAACAGAGTCCCTACCTGGTCCAGGCATTATAAGTGCTCAGTTGATGAGTATCAGCTGGGCAAGCATCCGCCTATTACCAGGGAAACCCATACTCCACAAGCCCCACGGGGAGATCTATTTTTTTTTAAAAATATATTTATTCACATTTTTCAACAAATTTTCAACAAAATCCCCCCCCCCCCCCAACACGAAGAAAGAAACAAGGACACAACAAGCAGAAATTATACATTGGATTTCCCCCATAGACAATAACCCCCCCATATAACAGTAAAAAACACAAATAGGGGGAACAAAAAACCCTTAACCCAAACGTCACCCCAAAAGAACCTCTCCCCCTCCCTCCCACCCCCCACTCCCCTCCCGCCCCTGGGCTGCTGCTGCTGACCTCCTCCTAACGCTCTGCGAGATAGGCTCGGAACGGTTGCCACCGCCTGAGGAACCCTTGCACAGACCCTCGCAAGACAAACTTTATCCTCTCCAGCTTGATGAACCCTGCCATGTCATTGATCCAAGCTTCCACACTAGGGGGCTTCGCATCTTTCCATAGTAGCAAAATCCTCCGCCGGGCTACCAGGGACCAAAGGCCAGACTACCGGCCTCTTTCGCCTCCTGCACTCGCGGCTCGTCCGATACCCCAAATAATGCTAATCCCTAGCTCAGCTTGACCCGGGCTTTCACCACCTTGGACATAGTCCTCGCAAAACCCGTCCAAAACCCATCAAGCGCCGGGAATGACCAGAACATATGGACGTGATTTGCCGGGCTCCCCGAGCACCTCCCACATCTGTCCTCCACCCCAAAGAACCTACTCAACCTCGCCCCTGTCATATGCGCTCTGTGAGTAACTTTGAACTGTATTAGGCTGAGCCTAGCGCAAGAGGAGGAAGAATTAACCCTGCTCAGGGCATCAGCCCACAGACCCTCATCTATCTCCTCCCCAAGCTCCTCCTCCCACTTGACCTTTAACTCCTCCACCGAGGCCTCCTCCTCTTCCTGCAGGTCCTGGTAAATTGCCAAAACCTTGCCTTCTCCAACCCATACACCCGAAATCACCCTGTCCTGAATCCCACGTGCCGGAAGCAGCGGGAATTCCCTCACCCGCCGCCTCACAAACGCCCTCACTTGCATGTACCTGAAAGCGTTTCCCGGGGGTAGCCCAAACTTCTCCTCCAGTGCCCCTAGGCTCGCAAACGTCCCATCGATGAACAAGTCCCCCATTCTTCTAATCCCTGCTCGATGCCAGCTCCGAAACCCCCCTACCTTGCCCCCGTGTCGCTTCCACTGCCTCCAGACCTTCAGCGCCACCGCCACCACCGGACTCGTGGTGTACCTTGTCGGCGAGAGCGGCAGCGGTGCCGTCACCAGCGCCCTCAGGCTCGTGCCCACACAGGACGCCATCTCTAGCCTCTTCCACGCCGCCCCCTCTCCCTCCATTACCCACTTACGGACCATCGCCACATTGGCTGCCCAATAATAGCCACACAAATTCGGCAGCGCCAGCCCCCCCTGTCCCTGCTACGCTCCAGAAACACCCTCTTCACCCTCGGGGTCTTATTCACCCACACAAATCCCATGAAGCTCCTGCTTACCCGTTTGGAAAAGGCCTTGGGGATCATAGTGGGAAGGCACTGGAACACAAAGAGAAACCTCGTAAGGACCATCATTTTGACCGACTGCACCCTACCCGCTAGTGAGAGTGGCATCATATACCATCTTTTAAAATCCTCCTCCATCTGCTCCACCAACCGCGTCAAATTGAGCTTGTGCAGGGGCCCCCAACTCCTAGCTACTTGGATCCCCAGGTAACGTAAGCTCCTTTCCGCCCTCTTCAGTGGGAGCTCGTCTATCCCCCTTCCCTGGTCCCGTGAATGCACCACAAAGAGCTCACTTATACCCCGAGAAGTCGCCAAACTCCCTTAGGATCCGCATGACCTCTGCCATCCCCTCCACTGGATCCGCAACATACAACAGGTCAGTGGCATACAATGACACCCGGTGTTCCTCTCCCCCTCGAACCAATCCCCTCCATTTCCTGGATTCCCTCAGTGCCATGGCCAGCAGCTCAATTGCCAGTGCAAACAACAAGGGGGTAAGGGACACCCTGCCTCGTCCCCCGGTAAAGCCGAAAATACTCCGACCTCCGCCGGTTCGTAGCCACACTCGCTACCGGGGCTCTATATAGCAATCTGACCCAGCTGATGAACCCCTCCCTGAACCCAAACTTCTGTAACACTTCCCAAAGATACTTCCACTCCACCCGATCAAAGGCCTTCTCCACGTCCATAGCTGCCACTACCTCCGCTTCCCCCTCCACCGAGGGCATCAGAATCACATTGAGGAGCCTCCGCACATTTGTGTTTAGCTGCCTACTCTTCACAAATCCCGTCTGGTCCTCATGAATCACCCCCGGGACACAGTCCTCAATTCTCGCAGCCAGCACCTTCGCCAGCAACTTAGCGTCAACATTGAGGAGCGAGATCAGTCTATACGACCCACATTGCAATGGATCCTTGTCTCGCTTCAAGATCAAAGAAATCAGCACCCTGGACATTGTCGGGGGCAAGGTCCCCTCCTCCTTCGCCTTATTGAAAGTCCTCACTAGCAACGGGCCCAGCAGGTCCACGTATTTCCTGTAAAATTCAACCGGGAACCCATCCGGCCCCGGGGCCTTTCCCGCCTGCATGTTCCCCAATCCTTTAACCAGCTCCTCCAGCCCAATCGGCACCCCCAAACCAGCCACCTGCTCCTCCTCCACCCTCAGGAACCTCAGCTGATCGAGGAATCGTCGCATACCCACCTCCCCCGCTGGGGGCTCAGACCTGTATAGATCCACATAGAAGTCCCTGAATACCTCGTTTATTCTCACCACACTACGCACCGTATTCCCCCCTCTATCCCTAACTCCACCAATCTCCCTCGCTGCCTCCCTCTTACGAAGCTGATGTGCCAGCATCCGACTCGCCTTCTCCCCATACTCATACGCCGCCCCTTGCGCTTTCCTCCACTGTGCCTCTGCTTTCCCCGTAGTCATCAGATCAAATTCCGTCTGGAGGGTCCTTCGCTCCCTAAGTAGCCCCTCCTCGGGGGCCTCTGCATAACTCCTGTCCACCCTTAAAATCTCCCCCACCAACCTCTCCCTCTCCCTCCTCTCTCTCTTCTCCCTATGGGCCCTAATGGAGATTAGCTCTCCCCTGACCACCGCCTCCCAGACTACCCCCACCTGCACCTTCCCATTGTCGTTGGCCTCCAAGTATCTTTCAACACACCCCCGAATCCGCTCGCACACCCCCTCATCCGCCAACAGTCCCGCATCGAGGCGCCACAGCGAGCGCTGGTCCCTCTCCTCCCCCAACTCCAGCTCCACCCAATGCGGGGCGTGGTCCGAGATGGCTATTGCCGAATATTCCGTTCCCTCCACTTTCGGGATTAGCGCCCTGCTCAAAATGAAAAAATCTATCCGGGAGTAGGCTCGATGGACGTGGGAAAAGAAGGAAAATTCCCTGGCCTGCGGCCTGGCAAACCTCCATGGATCCACTCCCCCCATCTGGTCCATAAACCCCCTGAACACCTTGGCCGCAGCCGGCCTCTTACCCGTCCTGGACGTAGAACGGTCCAGTGCTGGGTCCAGCACCGTGTTGAAGTCCCCCCCCATTATCAAGCTTCCTACCTCCAGGTCCGGAATCCGACCCAGCATGCGTTTCATAAATCCGGCATCACCCCAATTCGGGGCATATACGTTCACCAGTACCACCCGCACCCCCTGCAACCTACCGCTCACCATCACATATCGACCTCCATTATCCACTACAATATTCAGTGCCTCGAACGACACCCGCTTCCCCACCAGTATTGCAACCCCTCTGTTCTTCGCATCCAGCCCTGAATGAAAGACCTGCCCTACCCATCCCTTTCTCAGCCTAACCTGATCTGCCACCTTCAGATGTGTCTCCTGGAGCATAACCACGGCTGCCTTCAGTCCCTTTAAGTGCGTGATCACCCGGGCCACCTTGACCGGCCCTTTCAGACCCCTCACATTCCAAGCCGGATCAGGGGGCTACTCGCCACCCCCCCCCTGCTGACTAGCCATCTCCTTTTCTAGGCCAGCCATGTGCCCGCTCCTCCCGCACCCTCCAGTCCCCCAGGCGGCAAACCCCCGCCCCGACTAACTCTCCTATTTACAGCTCCCCTTTGGCCAATGCAGCAGCAACCCAGTACCCCACCCTCGCTCCCTCCCCCCCGCTAGAGCCTCATCTAGCCATTTTGCTCCCCCCATGACACTCCCGTAAGTCAGCTGACTCCTGCTGACCCCGGCCTCTCCCGCCATTCCATCAACCCCCCAGTGTGAGAATCCCCCCACCCCTTGGCAGTCAGTGTGCGCTCCTCTCCAGCACCGCCCTTCCCCCCGGCCCCACCCCCATCCTTCCCTAACGCGGGAAAAAGCCCGCGCTTTCCGCCTGAGCCGGCCCCGCCCCCTCTGGCGCAGCTCCTTTTTGTGGCCTTACCCCAACTCCCCATCCCCGGGCCTCCACTCCCCCTCTTCCTCCGCGGGGCCCTGCCCCTCCAACACCGACGCCCACACTCTCCCACAGCCCCCACATCAAATCCATTCACCCATCCCCACCCAGCACCAAAACAAAAAGAACATTCCCCAAACACAGTAAACACAGTAAATACCCCCCACGACAAACCCTCAGTTTGAGTCCAACTTTTCAGTCTGGATAAAGTTCCATGCCTCATCAGGCGTCTCAAAATAGTGGAGCCGATCTTGGAACATGACCCGCAATCGCGCTGGCTGCAGCATCCCGAACTTCACCCCCTTCCGATGGAGCACCGCCTTAGCCCGGTTAAAACCAGCCCTCTTCTTAGCCACCTCCGCACTCCAGTCCTGGTAAATTCGGATCTCCGTGTTCTCCCACCTGCTGCTCCATTCTTTTTTGGCCCATCTCGGGACACGCTCTCTGTCCATAAAGCGGTGGAACCTCACCACTACAGCCCGTGGCGGCTCGTTGGCTTTGGGTCTCCTTGTCAGGACCCGATGAGCCCCATCCAGCTCCAGGGGCCTCGGGAAAGCTCCCGCGCCAATCAGCGAATTGAGCATCGTGCTCATATATGCCCCGACATCGGGCCCCTCCACTCCTTCAGGGAGACCCAGAATCCGAAGATTCTTCCTCCTCGACCTATTCGCCAGGTCCTCAAATTTTTCCTGCCACCTCTTGAGCAGCGCCTCGTGCGCCTCCACCTTCACCACCAGGCCCAAGATCACGTCCTCCGGGGCTTTTTGCCGCACCTCCCGGATCACCGCCCCTTGGGCCTTCTGGGTCTCCACCAGCTTCTCAATTGCCGCCTTCATTGGCGCCAGCATTTCTGTCTTCAGCTCCGCAAAGCAGCGTTTAAGGAACCCCTGCTGCTCCTGCGACCACTGCGCCCACGCTGCTTGGTTTTCTCCCGCCGCCATCTTGTTTTTCCTCCCTCGCACTTTCCGCTGCACCAGGATCACTTTTTTAACCGCTCCACTCCTGGTCCAATCCATACAGTGCCGGGGGAAGCTTGCTGTCACCTTCCCACACTGGGAGCCGTCGACCAATTGCTGTTGGGGCACCTCTGAAGAGCCCAAAAGTACGCTCCCGGCGGGAGCTGCCGAACGTGCGACCTACTTAGGCATAGCCGCAACCGGAAATCTCGCGGGGAGATCTATTAGTGATCCCTCGTGATCCTCAGCGGGATTGTCACATATTCCAACATGTGGCTGACCAGAAATCTCTCCCACCCTTACCGCCAGCCATGGCATATGTTGGAAGGATTTGCAGATTGTTTCTCACTCTGTTTGTCCTCATTATAAACACACCTTCCTTGGCCATCAACTTCAGGGTTGAAGCCAGAGCTTCAGACTCAGAGACAGAGACACCTACACCACAAGACTGCTCAATGAATACCGGACTTAAATTCAAATATTGAATGTGCAAACAAATCATAAATACGAATAGTCATAGATAAGGGGCGCGATTCTCCGACCCCCCCACCGGGTTGTAGAATCGCCGGGGGCTGTCGTGAATCCCGCCCCCGCTGTGTCCCAAATTCTCCGCCACCAGAGATTCGGCGGGGGGTGGGGATCGCGCCGCGCCGGTCGGCGGGAATCGCGCCGGTCGGCGGGCCCACCCCCAGCGATTCTCCGGCCCGCGATGGGCCGAAGTCCCGCCTCTGTCAACCCTCTCCAGCCGGCGTGAATTGAACCACCTTGTGAACGGCGGGACAAGGCGGCGCGGGCGGGCACTGGACTGGGGTCCTGGGGGGGGGGGGCGCGGGCTCTCTGGCCCCGGAGGGTGCCCCCACGGCGGCCTGGCCCGCGATCGGGGCCCACCGATCAGTGGGCAGGCCTGTGCCGTGGGGGCACTCTTTTTCTTCCGCCTTCGCCATGGTCTTCACCATGGCAGAGGTGGAAGAGACCCCCTCCCCGCGCATGCGTGGGGATGATGTCAGCAGCCGCTGATGCTCCCGCGCATGCGTCACCCGGCGAAGTCCTTTCGGCGCCGGAGTGATCCGTGCCATTTTTGGCACCGGGCAGCGGACATCGCGCCAGTTTGCGGAGAATCCCTCCCAAGGTTACTGGCAATTTGAATAACAAATAAGCATCATTTTAGATTAGCAAAATGCATAACAGCAGTTTAAAAGTTGCTTCAATATCTTCGTACTTAAAGCATTAGTGAATCAGTTGCCGTTAAATTATAGTCGAGCTTGGTATCTGAGAGTATTGAAAATTGGGGATATTAAACAAAGAGTAAGCTTCTTTGATAGCTGAGCAGTTAATAGAATTACATCACTAATCTATTGGATACATTAAGTTCTATAAGCTGATGGTAAGCAATGCTGCAGATCTTACAACAATCATAATAATCTTTATTAGTGTCACAAGCAGGCTTACATTAACACTGCAGTCAAGTTACTGTGGCATTAGTAGCTCAAATGTCGAGTTAATAAGCTCCTTTGGTGGGGTTACCTGTTCCACTCAGATCCTTTTTTCAGGCTGAATGGACCCACATGCACAAGTGACTATCTCATTTGTTCACTCTCACTACCCTTAATCTAAGATCATTTATACTGTTCAGTGACAAAAATCAGGCAATTGGACTGTTAAAACTAACATGGAGAAACAGGAGGGAGGGTGCCAAACACGATCTTAAAATGCTTTAAACCCAAGAGAAACCCCACCCCTGCCTTAATTAAATGTAATAATCGGGGCTGCAAACCTCAAAACAATTCATCCCGAGCACCTTTAACATATTGGGATAGGTCTACAGGGGAGTGGCAATCACCATCAGATTGTAACCCCCCTCCTTTCTTTCACACTAAGATGGACCTCACTTCTGGCCTGGATTTCCAAACCGGGCCTCTTCAGAAATGTAGACTGCACCAGCTCTCTGAGTCCTTCCTCGAGGATCGTCAGGGAAACCAAGCCAGGCCCCTTTTTTATGGCATTAGCTTCCATAAGTCTTTGTTCATTAAAAACTTTGGGATATTTAAATAACTTTTCACTGTGTTTCTGCTTAATTATGAGTAAGATACTTGTGGGTAGGCTGGGTTGTGTAGTAATTAGCTGGGTACTGGGGTGATAGGGTGGACGTGGAGGTAGGGTAATAGTTAGCAGGGTACTGGTGAACAAGTGGGCATGGAGGTAGGGTAGTAGTTAGCAGGGTACTGAGGACTTCCGGGTGCGGCGATGACCAGCTGAGTCGCACGTTTCGGCAGCTCCCGGTGGAACGGACTTTTGGGCTCTTGATAGGAGCCCCAACGGCAATTTTAACGGCTAAAAACACCGTGCGGTAAACCAGAAGGGTGTTCCCCCTGGACACGGATGGAAAAAGGAGAGGAAAGTGGCCGGATTGCAGCGGATCCTTTGGAACAACGGCAAGGAAGGCAAGCAGAAACCAAGATGGCGTCGGAAGGTGGCAGTTTCATATGGGGCCCTGAACAACAAGAGTTCTTGAAACGCTGCGTGGAGGAGATAAAAAAGGAAATGAAGAAAGAGTTGTTGGCCCCGATATTACAGGCGATTGAAGGGCTGAAAGAGGAACAAAAGACCCAGGAGCAGGAGCTTCGGGTCGTGAAGGCGAAAGCAGCAGAGAATGAGAACGATATACAGGGCCTGGTGGTGAAGTCGGAGATACAGGAGGCACACCAGAAACGATCTGTGGAGAGGTTGGAGGCACTGGAAAACAACGCAAGGAGGAACAACTTGAGGATTCTTGGCCTTCCTGAAGGTGTGGAGGGGGCGGACGTCGGGGCATATGTGAGCACGATGCTGCACTCGTTAATGGGAGCGGAGGCCCCGACGGGTCCGTTGGAGGTGGAGGGAGCATACCGAGTTATGGTGCGAGGATCGAGAGCAGGAGAAACTCCCAGAGCCATAGTGGTGAGATTCCTCCGTTTTAAGGATAGAGAAATGGTCCTTAGATGGGCAAAGAAAACTCGGTGTAGTAAATGGGAGAACGCGGTGATCCGCGTTTATCAAGATTGGAGTGCGGAGGTGGCGAGAAGGAGGGCGAGCTTTAATCGGGCCAAAGCGGTACTTCACAAAAAGAAGATAAAATTTGGAATGCTGCAACCGGCAAGACTGTGGGTCACATATCAAGGGAGGCACCACTACTTTGAAACGGCGGATGAAGCGTGGACTTTTATTGTAGAAGAAAAATTGGAATGATTGGATTATGAAAATGAACGTTTGGACAAAGTGGTGGGGCGAATGGGGGGGGGGGCGAAGAGGGGTTTTATGTTTTAATCCTGCGGTATGGTAACTTTTCTTTCTCCCACAGGTGGTGATGGTGGGAGGTGGGGAGGGAGAGGAGATGGGGCGTTGGCCATGGGAGGCGGGGCCGAGGGAGAGGCGCGGGCTTGGTTCCCGCGCTATGATAATTATGGCGGGAATAGAGAAGCAGGAAGGAGGGGGCGTCGCACGGTGCGAGCCGTGATCACGGGGGGAAGCCGAGGTCAGCCAGAGTTTGCTGACTTCTGGGAGCAACATGGGGGGAGTAATTACGCTAGCGGGGGGTCTAGCGGGGGGGGGGGGGAATTACTGGGTTGCTGCTGCTGGGGAAAGGGGGGAGTGGGTACGGGAAAGGATGGGCGGGGGGGGGCACCGTCTGGGAGAGATACAGCTGCGTGGGAACTGGGTGAGAAGCTGGAAAAAGATGATGGCTAACCGGCAAGGGGGGGGGGGTGGGAAGCCCCCCAACTCAGCTGATCACGTGGAATGTGAGGGGGCTTAACGGGCCGATAAAGAGGGCACGAGTACTCGCACACCTTAAGAAACTTAAAGCAGATGTGGTTATGCTACAGGAAACGCACCTGAAACTGATAGACCAGGTTAGGTTGCGCAAAGGATGGGTGGGGCAGGTGTTCCATTTGGGGCTGGATGCGAAAAACAGGGGGGTGGCTATATTAATGGGGAAGCGGGTAATGTTCGAGGCGAAGACTATAGTGGCGGATAACGGGGGCAGATACGTGATGGTGAGTGGCAAATTACAGGGAGAGATGGTGGTTTTGGTAAACGTGTATGCCCCGAACTGGGACGATGCCAACTTTATGAGGCGAATGCTAGGACGCATCCCAGACCTAGAGACCGGAAAGCTGATAATGGGGGGAGACTTTAACACGGTGTTGGAACCAAGGCTGGATAGGTCGAAGTCCAGGACTGGTAGGAGGCCGGCAGCAGCCAAGGTGCTTAAGGATTTTATGGAGCAGATGGGAGGGGTGGACCCGTGGAGATTCAGTAGACCTAGGAGTAAGGAGTTCTCGTTTTTCTCCTATGTCCATAAAGTCTATTCACGCATAGACTTTTTTGTGTTGGGTAGGGCATTGATCCCGAGGGTGAGGGGAACGGAATATACGGCTATAGCCATTTTGGATCATGCCCCACACTGGGTAGACTTGGAGATAGGGGAGGAAACAAGAGGGCGCCCACCCTGGAGAATGGACATGGGACTAATGGCGGATGAGGGGGTGTGCCTAAGGGTGAGGGGATGCATTGAAAAGTACTTGGAACTCAATGACAATGGGGAGGTTCAGGTGGGAGTGGTCTGGGAGGCGTTGAAGGCGGTGGTTAGGGGGGAGCTGATATCAATAAGGGCACATAAAGGGAAGCAGGAGAGTAAGGAACGGGAGCGGTTGCTGCAAGAACTTTTGAGGGTGGATAGACAATATGCGGAAGCACCGGAGGAGGGACTGTACAGGGAAAGGCAAAGGCTGCATGTGGAATTTGACTTGCTGACTACAGGCACTGCAGAGGCACAATGGAGGAAGGCGCAGGGTGTACAGTATGAATATGGAGAGAAGGCGAGCAGATTGCTGGCACACCAATTGAGGAAAAGGGGAGCAGCGAGGGAAATAGGGGGGGTGAGGGACGAGGAAGGAGAGACGGAGCGGGGAGCGGAGAGAGTGAACAAAGTGTTCAAGACATTTTATAAAAAATTGTATGAAGCTCAACCCCCGGATGGGAGGGAGAGAATGATGGATTTTTTGGATCGGCTGGAAATTCCCAAGGTGGAAGAGCAGGAAAGGGTGGGACTGGGAGCACAGATCACGGTAGAAGAAGTGGTGAAAGGAATTAGGAACATGCAGACGGGAAAGGCCCCGGGACCGGACGGATTCCCAGTTGAATTTTACAGAAAATATTTGGACTTGCTCGCCCCGCTACTGACGAGGACCTTTAACGAGGCAAAGGAAAGGGGACAACTGCCCCCGACTATGTCAGAAGCAACGATATCGCTTCTCTTAAAGAAGGAAAAGGATCCGCTACAATGCGGGTCCTACAGACCAATTTCCCTCCTCAATGTGGATGCCAAGGTCCTGGCCAAGGTAATGGCAATGAGAATAGAGGAATGTGTCCCGGGGGTGGTTCATGAGGACCAAACTGGGTTTGTGAAGGGGAGACAGCTGAACACGAATATACGGAGGCTGTTAGGGGTAATGATGATGGCCCCACCAGAGGGTGAAACGGAGATAGTAGTGGCGATGGATGCCGAGAAAGCATTTGATAGAGTGGAATGGGATTATCTGTGGGAGGTGTTGAGGAGATTTGGGTTTGGAGAGGGGTATGTTAGATGGGTGCAGCTGTTGTATAGGGCCCCGATGGCGAGCGTGGTCACGAATGGACGGGGATCGGCATATTTTCGGCTCCATAGAGGGACAAGGCAGGGATGTCCTCTGTCCCCATTACTGTTTGCACTGGCGATTGAGCCCCTGGCGATAGCGCTGAGAGGTTCCAAGAGATGGAGGGGAATACTTAGGGGAGGAGAAGAACACCGGATATCTTTATATGCGGATGATCTGCTACTATATGTGGCGGATCCAGCGGAGGGGATGCCAGAAATAATGCGGATACTTGGGGAGTTTGGGGATTTTTCAGGGTATAAATTGAACATGGGGAAGAGTGAGCTGTTTGTGGTGCATCCAGGGGAGCAGAGTAGAGAAATAGAAGACCTACCGTTGAGGAAGGTAACAAGAGACTTTCGTTACCTGGGGATCCAGATAGCTAAGAATTGGGGCACATTGCACAGGCTAAATTTGACGCGGTTGGTGGGACAGATGGAGGAAGATTTCAAGAGATGGGATATGGTAGCATTGTCAATGGCAGGGAGGGTGCAGGCGGTTAAGATGGTGGTCCTCCCGAGATTCCTCTTTGTGTTTCAGTGCCTCCCGGTGGTGATCACGAAGGCTTTTTTCAAAAGGATAGAAAAGAGTATCATGGGTTTTGTTTGGGCCGGGAAGACTCCGAGAGTGAGGAAGGGATTCTTACAGCGTAGTAGGGATAGGGGGGGGCTGGCACTACCGAGCCTAAGTGAGTATTATTGGGCCGCTAATATTTCAATGGTGAGTAAGTGGATGGGAGAGGAGGAAGGAGCGGCGTGGAAGAGATTAGAGAGGGCCTCCTGTAGGGGGACCAGCCTGCAGGCTATGGTGACAGCCCCATTGCCGTTCTCACCAAGGAACTACACCACGAGTCCGGTGGTGGTAGCTACACTGAAGATTTGGGGACAGTGGAGACGACATAGGGGAAAGACCGGAGCATTGGGGGGGTCCCCGATAAGAAACAACCATAGGTTTGCCCCGGGGGGAATGGATGGGGGATATGGAATGTGGCAAAGAGCAGGTATAACGCAATTGAAAGATCTATTTGTGGATGGGAAGTTCGCGAGTCTGGGAGCGCTGACTGAGAAATATGGGTTGCCCCAAGGGAATGCATTCAGGTACATGCAATTGAGGGCTTTTGCGAGGCAACAGGTGAGGGAATTCCCGCAGCTCCCGACACAAGAGGTGCAGGACAGAGTCATCTCGAAGAAACGGGTGGGGGACGGTAAGGTGTCGGATATATATAGGGAAATGAGGGATGAAGGGGAGACTATGGTGGACGAACTAAAAGGGAAATGGGAAGAAGAGCTAGGGGAGGAGATCGAGGAGGGGCTGTGGGCAGATGCCCTAAACAGGGTAAACTCGTCGTCCTCGTGCGCCAGGCTAAGCCTGATTCAGTTTAAGATATTACACAGGGCACATATGACTGGAACACGGCTCAGTAAATTTTTCGGGGTGGAGGATAGGTGTGCGAGGTGCTCGAGAAGCCCAGCGAATCATACCCATATGTTTTGGTCATGCCCGGCACTACAGGGGTTTTGGATGGGGGTGACAAAGGTGCTTTCGAAAGTAGTAGGAGTCCGGGTCAAACCAAGCTGGGGGTTGGCTATATTTGGGGTTGCACAAGAGCCGGGAGTGCAGGAGGCGAGAGAGGCCGATGTTTTGGCCTTTGCGTCCCTAGTAGCCCGGCGCAGGATATTGCTAATGTGGAAAGAAGCCAAGCCCCCGGGGGTGGAGACCTGGATAAATGATATGGCGGGGTTCATAAAGTTAGAGCGGATTAAGTTCGTCCTAAGGGGGTCAGCTCAAGGGTTTACCAGGCGGTGGCAACCGTTCGTCGAATATCTTGCGGAAAGATAGATGGGGGAAAAAAGAAGGCAGCAGCAGCAGCCCAGGACTTGGGGGTGGGGGGGGGGGGGTGGGGGGGTGGGGGGGGGGGTGGCCTGAGACAAGGCAGTTGCCAATTAGGGCTAGTTTTTATTTTTGTTATTTAATATTTATTTATTTGTTGTTGTTTTCTTTTGTTCTTGTTTAAATAAAAAAGGTCATTATTATCTGTATCATTATAATGTTGTGTAAAGGATGCACAATGTACTGTGTTGGTTGACCAAAAATTTTCAATAAAATATTATTTTAAAAAAAAAGCAGGGTACTGAGGTGATAGGGTGGACATGGAGGTTATGTAATAGTTAGCAGAGTACTGGGGTGATAGGGTGGGCATGGAGGTCGAATAGTAGTTAGCAGAGTACAGGGGTGATAGGGTGGACATGGAGGTTATGTAATACTTAGCAGAGTACTGGGGTGATAGGGTGGACATGGAGGTAGGGTAATAGTTAGCAGGGTACTGGGGTGATAGATGGGCATGGAGGTAGGATAGTAGTTAGCAGGGTACTGGGGTGATAGGGTGGGCATGGAGGTAGGATAGTAGTTAGCAGGGTACTGGGGTGATAGGGTGGACATTGAGGTTATGTAATAGTTAGCAGGGTACTGGGGTGATAGGGTGGACATGGAGGTAGGGTAATAGTTAGCAGGGTACTGGGGTGATAGATGGGCATGGAGGTAGGATAGTAGTTAGCAGGGTACTGGGGTGATAGGGTGGGCATGGAGGTAGGGTAGTAGTTAGCAGGGTACTGGGGTGATAGGGTGGGCATGGAGGTAGGGTAGTAGTTAGCAGGGTACTGAGGTGATAGGGTGGGCATGGAGGTAGGGTAATAGTTAGCAGGGTACTGGGGTGATAGGGTGGGCATGGAGGTAGGGTAGTAGTAAGCAGGGTACTGGGGTGATAGGGTGGACATGGAGGTTACGTAGTAGTTAGCAGGGTACTGGGGTGATAGGGTGGACATGGAGGTAGGGTAGTAGTTAGCAGGGTACTGGGGTGATAGGGTGGACATGGAGGTTATGTAATAGTTAGCAGGGTACTGGGGTGATAGGGTGGACATTGAGGTTGTGTAGTAGTTAGCAGGGTACTGGGGTTATAGGGTGGACATAGAGGTTATGCAGTAGTTAGCAGGGTACTGG